>NC_051326.1:56273071-56579765 GCF_015220235.1 Choloepus didactylus
ATACTCTAGTTGAAATTTGGTAGAAGGGGAAGGTTGAGGCAAAAGTGCAGAAAAGAAACAGAAGTGGAGAATCAAATAACTGTATTCATTCAGCTGACTGAAGGATAATCAGGTATCCAGATACATGCAAACACTTGTAACTAAAACAACAAAACTCACCTTAGAAACTTAGTTCACATCACACACTCACTGTGTGGCATGTCACTTAGCCTCTGTTTCTGCCTGTATTGATCAGCAGAGTTATGAGGAAGGTCAAATAAATTAATGAATATGAATGGATTTTGTAAGCTATAATATACTGTTCAAATGTAAGTTATTATGCCCTCAGTATTAGTGACTGTATTGAATAAAATGTACCATTATCAACAATGAACCCAAAACTGATGTTATCAGTTCTTTGTATATGAAGCTTATAGGTATAAAATCAGTGATGTGCTGGAACCAGCCCCCAGAGCTTCTGAGAGCTGATCGTGTGCATGTATTCCCAACTCCGTGTTCAATGACCTACACATTGGTAGTTTGAAATTGGCCATGGTGACAGTATTTGCCCCATGAATTTGGAAACACTACAAATCAAGACCTCTTTATCCCCTCCTAAGTGGTGGGTGTTAAACCTTTACTAGCATATATTTGGATAAAATGGGTTTTACACAGTGAATTTTACTTTCATATTTCCCATATCTAGTAAGGATGAGAATTTTCTATTTCTTTCACACTGGCCTTTTCAGACATCAGCATTCCCATGGACCAGTAAAATAATCAACATTCACAAGTGGAAAGGGAAAAAGGAAAAAGCTCTAAATCTAACGCATGTGTCCGTCTTTAAATTCCAAGGTCTATATATTCTTCAATTCCATATGGTACCATGAGGTCTCAGTAAATATCATTCAATGGCTCTGATTTAGTAACAGTAACACATGTATATATTCAAGTCATCTGCCATCTGCTTGACTCTCTAACTGAGTTGGTAGTCCCCAGTTAATGGAACTGTGTCCACAGATACTAACCTCTAACCTGATTGAGATAGTTTATTTCAGTTTCTCCTTGATGGTGGAAAGATTAGTAATACATTTATGTTCTTAAGAAGTGGCCACAACCTATGAGCTGAAGGGATGATCAAACTTCCTGTTTGCTGGCTTCCTTTCAAAGATGCGCTCCATTTCAGAAGAGGTTTATGTAGCTCCTAAGAGGATGGAAGGAGTGGGGATTGGGAGAGTCAAACAAAAGTATTGGAAATGTGCTTCCTGCTCACCCTGACCCAAATGCACACTAAATCTGTCATGAATTTGACTCCCATTTCTAGATTTGGTATCTCAAATACGAACATTCAGTTCAACAAATGTTCTGAGACTAGTAAAGCAGTAAAGTAGCTCTGTGCTTAAAGTCCAAAAGCATGTTTTTCATGAAGAGGAAGATTTGCATTGAGAAATACAAATAGCATGGAGAAAACAAAACAGAAATAAGAAGCAATTACAAGAATTTTGGGGTGATTTCTGACCTGCTCACTGTCTGTCAGGGCATTCCCAGGGTTTTTCTGCCTTCTCAATTTTGAACAGCATAGCATTTAAATGTTAATTTTGTTTTCCCCCCTTGCTCCCCAATCTGAACAACAAAAGAAGGAATTTAACCTCATATCCTCGCTCTGAAATTAGCTCTATTGTCAAAAGATGACAGCTGTATCCTGATTTCAAGAATTTCATGTTGGAATAAAACAGCATTTTGAAACCATTGTGTTACTTCAAACAGATCTGTAATGGTCCCTCAGCAAACCATTTGCAGAAGACTTGGGTAAGTAAGATAAAAAGACACCATTTCTAAAGAGTTGCTTTTATGGGCTAGGTCAGAGTGCTCTTTCCATGTTGTTCATTCCCAGTTGAATTTCCTAATAGTCTATCTCCTCAGCTAACAGATGCCCGGCCTCATGTCAGAACCAGATCGCGCCACCGCTGAGATGCTATCCAGCTCCTTTCTTATTGAGCCGTTTCCCTAGCAGATGGTGCAATGCTGCAGGCACACTCCTTCCTGTTAATTACCAGCCTTCGCTACAGATGGAAATGTCAGTCAGCCTCACAGGTCCTGGTTCCTGCCATTGCCTCAGACCATAGCCCTCTACCTAGGCAAGATGCTGCCAACACACACCATGTGTTTTGTGACTGCTGACTAGGCAGGCAACAAAAAACAACTTACTTCATGAATATTCATGGAGGAATGTTTAAAGTTCTGTTCATCTGCGATGCTTATAGATCTGCTTAAAGGGGATTGCACCTTCCTAAGAACACGCTGCCCCTTGTTTTCCTACACTGAGGAGATGCGAGGTACCCAAGTGAGTTGCCATAGTAACAGAGAGAGGACCATTAAACGGCGGCCATTTGGAGGCTTCTGACTAATGCTCTTCCCATACCTTTAAGTGTCACTTAATTATTCTCGTCCTGCCATGACAGACCAATAGTCACCAAGCTGAACTGATGAGCTAATAACTGTTGGTTTTCATTAAACCCTGATTACCTCATTAGCACAAATGTAACTGGTATGAATTCCTTCATCTTTCCTGGTATTTAAACATACTAAATCCAGATAAATCAATTTTAGCAGAGTCATTCTTTATTCATTAAGTCAAATTATTTAGCTCCCTGTGGGGAAAAAAACCCTCAGCAATCAAAAGTGACTATCTTTTCAGATTTTGGGGAGAAAATTAGGGCTCAGGTTTTGAGAGTAGAGAAGGGGTGCTGAGGTCTTAACCAAGCATTTTATTGAAGGTGATTCAGAGGAAACTTTCTTAATTGTTCATCTTCTCAGGGAGGCTGTGTTTAAAAGTAAGATCAGCATGTGGTGATCAAGAATGTCACAGAAGCTCAGCACTGGGTCTACCAGCAGAGTTTCCTTTCTCCTTGATTTAACCCAGAGATGGTGACTGTGTGAACAACATTAAACACCCCAAACACAGGTCAAAAACAGTGTCAAACCCAAAGGAATCACCTTGCTAGGTACAAAAATAATCAGCCCACTCAGGTGGTAAAATGGACAATGTGAAGAGTGTGTAAATTGAGAGGTAGCTTTCACTAGTCCTGAGGGATTTATTTGTTTCCGAAATGTGAATTTATTTATTTTTTCCTTAGGTATCTCTGGTTTCAGAATGAGTCTCCACCTTCTGGAATTTCGGGGTGGGGAGCAGAGTTACTACAGCCAGTGCTGGAGGTATGAGTATTCCTGAGATAGAGAACTGTAGTAGAGCAACTTGGAAGATGTTATTTTGGTGCTACTGTGATGGTTATGAAGCTTAAGTCTTTGGTCCTTTCCTGGTTCCTTTTCAGGAAGCAGATTTTACTCATCTGTTTTTCATGTCTATGAGAAAGAGAATGGCTGTGAGGTATTTTATAGACAGAACAGAGATAAGGTCTTTCTGAAAGGGGCCCCTAAACAAAACCTATGTTACTTATTTTTTGTAAGGTGTTAGGAAAGGATATATCTCCACTGCGAGTGAGGAGATCAGCAACACAGTCAGCTCTCCATTTCCTGGTTCAAAATTTAGAGAATGCTTTCACTGATTTTTGCCAAACTCTTGTGTCTGTAGCCAACTTATGGTCGCGATTCGACCATGACTTGAAAACTGAACTGTATCCCATTCTGCTAACTCTTTTCTCGGTAAATTTATCATCACTTAATCTGATATGTGATCTATTGTTAAACTATTTCCTGTTCTTGTACAAATTATGTTCATTAAACTGAAACCTCTTTCAGCTTCAGCACTATTTATGTCAGAGCCATCCTTGTTTGTCAATGACATAAGCAACCTCTTTGCTTAATTGGATAATAGTTTTCAAATATTGGAAGAATATTTCTTTGACTTTTTTGTCTGCTTTCACAATGTACACAAATTACACTTTTAAGTTCAATCTGCATTATTAACATTTTCTCCCTCACTTTCTTAATTCTAGTCAATTAACAAAGCAATGAATCAAGGTTTGATATGTAGTGTTTGCTGACTTCCATGGTGTAAATACTCCATGGCCAATTTCAAGTTACCAACTGAATGCAAAGTTGGGAAGAGATGTTTAGATGCACTCTTCATTTTTATTAATGGCCATGTTTACCTTCAGCTTACAAAATACCTGACAATTTAACAATAAGTTCTTGCAGGTCAGTATTAGTCAAGCCTACCGATTTGGAACCCAGTCTCTACATTTTCTTCACCTCTTACCTCTTTCACAGGAATTATATCACATTATACATGCATGTATGTACAAATAAATAAAATAACATACATTTGCCAAGTCTTACTTAGAAGGAGCTCAATAAATTGTTGAGTAAATTGAACTGAATGTATACACACTGAATGAAGCTATCTGAAAAGATGAAATACAAACACATAGAAAGTTTAATGACATTTAGGCTGATTTAAGCTTCATGCCAAGTGAGATCAATGGGATAACAAGGCTTCTGAGTGAAGAAAGAACTTTCAGTGTAGACTGGTCAGAGAAGGCAAGGGACTTAGCCTGAGCATAGAAAAATTATTAATATTTGTATAGATAGAGAGAAGGGAAAGGATATTTCAGTAATTAACCCAAGGAATAATTATTGATTAATTACTAGTCATCACAAATGTTAAATTTTGAATTATTAATCTTTAAAAAGAAACAAAATTATTCTTAAAAAAATGTTTTCATCTTCTAAGCCCCTGGAGGAACCTAAAATAAATCTCACAGCTTGTTATTTAAAGATTTTTAAATTGCTAAGTTTACCAAAAATGGCTACGAAAAAGTTAACCACTGTATTTCAAAGGGGGAAAAAAGGTTATTTCTTTATATACAATATCTTTGAAGTTTCCATAGCAAATAACAGCAATAAAAATCATCAATTAAGACAAAACTTGCCCACAAGATTTTGGAAATATATGAAAACTAACTTTTTCTGAATTTAGTCTTTGGAGAGTGAAGGAGAAGGAGCAGGCATGCAATGAAAGGTTAAAATGATAATAGTTTCAGCCACAATTTATATTTTTGTGCGGACTGGGATGTCTTGCATTTTTCTACTTGTCTAAAACCTACGCTGAATGGAAAGAGTTAAACACTGGCTCTCAGAATGACCATGAAACAGAAAGCTAGCTCTTTCATTTCTGACAATGGGAAGGCAGAACTTGCAATTCTATATGAGAAATTTATAGGGTTTAGCCACAAAATGAGGAAAAAAGGCCTACAATGCTGAATACATAACAATCTAAGCCTCTAACAGAAAAATAAATAAAAGATATAAATACTTCATAGAAAAGAAAATTTGGAAAAATTGCCAAACTATGCATAAGAAAAAAATGTTCAATTTTGTTAATAATGTAATTAAAACTATAAGATGCATTTTTCCCTTAAAATTAAAGACCATAGAAGTTATTACATTATTGCTTTTTAAGATACAGTGCAATAGATATGCTCATACACTGTTGTGAATTGCTATAAATTTGTTTCTAGAGATCATTTTGACATATGTACCTAGAAGCATAAACATCCACACTCTGAGTCCATACTTCCAGATCTGGAGGAAAGAATGATAAGGGCAACTAAGAATTGTTATTTATGGAAGAAAAAATTCCTAAATTTCTAATAGTAGGGAAATACTTGTATCATGGTCTTTCATATCTATCTATCTATCTATCTATCTATCTATCTATCTATCTATCTGTCTAATTGCCTAAACTATCTAGGAAAATCACCAGAGGAAGAAAAAAATCAAAATGTTAATGTGGCTATTACTAAGTAATAGAGTAGCTGTTTACATTTTTCTCTATAGTTCAAATTTTCTACAATAAGCAACTTTTACTTTTATATTCAGAAAAAGAAATAAAAGTTAATTTAGGAAAGATATCCAAAACTGTGGGTTCCTTACCAAAAGAAAGTAGGCTTTAAATCCAGACAGAGTCAGATTTATATTTTGGTCTGAATCTTTTCTCTCTGGGTGGCACTGGTTAAACGTTACTTATTCTTAGGTCTCAGTTTTCATGTCTTTTTAAAAGGGATAATAATAGGAAACTTACAAGGTTACTGTGACAATTAAATGAGTGTATCTAACAGCATGCTTGACATATGGCAGATGCTCAATATCCACTAGTTCTCTTTCCCCCATTCAACACACTTCTAAATGGCACCAACAAATAAAATTGGAAGACCAAGATGAGATCTTTTTGAGTCTCATCAGTTCTATCAAAGCCTCCTGGACGTACTTTCATCTTAGTGAGGGGTCAAGCCACGGGAATGCTAATAAACCTTTTGGACACCAAACCATCTTGTGTAAGCTCTTAGAAGTCTTGCAAGCATCTGTCAGGGTAGGACCATGCTCATGTGTGCAAATATCCCACTACTGACCTTGTCTGCTTGAAGGGTTGAGGCAAACCTTAATATAAAAAGAAAATATTTCAGAAAACCATTCCTCTGGAGGTGTAACCCTAACAGATGTCAGTTTACAGACCTGAAGATATGATGGAAAAGTAATACCGATCATTCAAAAAGCATGGCGGTCATCTCTGCCTGAGAGTTGAGGATGGAACTAAAGATACAACTTTTAGATAGGATAGGAAAAGGATAGGGCTTTTAGATAGGAAGCAAAAAGCAGAAGGCGGCAGAGAAGAGAGCACAAATCTGAAAGAGGAAAAAGTGTGAAGTCTGCTTCTGGCCATCAGAGGAAGCTGATGTGATCCAGGGTGACTCTGGGGACAGAGATGGTGCCAGCTATGGAGGCCACATGGCTTCTAATGAGGCCAGGCCCAGTTGTCACTCTGAAGAGTGGGTGAGGAAGCCAAATCTCACCGAAGGCTAAAACCAGCCTTAACAGCTGGTGAGTGAATTAGCTTCAGGCAAACTGAGTGGACCCAGGTGGAGGGACAGTTTGAATCTTTGCCTTATGAGTAGGAAAAAAAAGAAACTATCCTAGGGAACAGAGCCACCATAGCCTCTTTTTTATTTTATTATATTTTATTTTGGTTTCTCCTGGAAAGCTTTTTTGGGGTACAAGGACAAAAACAGAGCAAGCTGGAGAAGCTATGGAGCAGTGGCATATCAGAGTGCTGAGAGCTGGGCAAAAAGAGGATGGACAGAGCTAGAGCCAAGGCCAAGTTGGTGTGTCAGAGCCAGTCGGGAGACCAGGAGTTTACTGAGGCAGCATTCTATCTTAGTAAAAGGAAAATTTAGGAGAGAGTGATTTTAGCTCCAAGAGGAGAGCACAAACTTATAGCCCCAGTTCTGATGAAAATGTTGGACCCTTAGTATTAGTACCAAAAATATTGCTTACTTTTATGTGGTGCTTCAAATTCTGAGGTTTGCCTGCACAAGGAGAGGGTGGGCTGCCCTGCATGAGCTCCCCATCTCTGGAATCATCTCCGAGCAGTGGCTGCAAGGTGATCAGAAGGTGGTAGAAAAGGTTCTTTCATCGAATGAAAATGCACAGTCCTCCAGTGGAATTTAGACCTCCATCCCTGTGTGATTCCGAATCTCAGGAAAAGTCCCCAGGCACCTCCGGGTTGGAACACTGTCCTGCCACCTGGTGCCTGAATAGCCAAATTGCAGGGGCAGCTCTGACAGCTCTCAGTAAGCTACTGAAAAAAGTGAATTTGCAAACTAAAGTCAAGAGGTGAAGCCATTTTGACAAGTGTCAAAGAGAGATATGAGCATTTCAGAAGGATGAGGAGAATAAAAAACAATAAGCATATGTTCTGAGAGAAAATAGCTTCCCTCATGAGAAAGAGGCCAAGTCAAATGAGAGTGGGCAGACAGGAAACAGAGAAAGCAAATGCAGCACCCGGGTGTGGGGAAGACACGGCGAACCACCGCTGACAAGCCCGTTATTCCAGGAAGCTCTCCTCACGAAGGCTGAGGTTTGTACCTCGCACCTTTCCTACACACCTCGAGGAGGGGACAGGGGTGGTGACATTCGTCCCACTCCTTTTGTGATGTTCTCAAACCCATCTTTCAGTGTGCAAGAACCTTCTCAGGATGACACGCAGTTTTTTTCTCTTTAAAACAGTGTCCTGCTTTGTTTCCTGTTTGTTTTTGTTTTCTGTCTCCCACCTCAGTTACCTTCCTTTCCTCCTTTGCTTTCTTTATCAAGCTTGGGCTTCCTCTGATGTGTCACCAGCTGGGCTGTGTTTGGGATATTCAAACTACAGGTGGAATTCAGAGGCTACTGAGCGAGAAAGGAAAAATAAATCAGCATTTAGATAACAGAGAGAGGAATGCAATGATAGGGTTAAGCTTATGGTTTTATGAGAGAACAGAGGAGGGGCTGCTTTTTCCAGAAGGAGTGATGCTGAAAAAGGCTTTGGGGAAGAGATAATGTTCCGGTAAGATCCGAGTTGAGTTTTTAAGTACAGGTAGGAGTTAACAAGACAGCGACAAAGAAAAAAAAAAAAAGTGGTTGAGGGAGAAATTGTGAGGGAGACATTACCAATGTAGGAAATAGCAGGTAAAATGGGTTTTTAAAAAAAGGCCTGCCTATGGTAATGCTAGAGAGAATATTTCACATGGCAAGTGGCCAGAGATGAGTTTAGAAAGCTTGTAAGGGATCAGACCATGAAGGATAAGCTGATGGCTTTGATTTTACCCTGACAACGCTCCAGTCCCACTGGAGAATGTTTAGCAGGGGAGGAGGGGCTGCCTGACAGCCTCAGATAAACACCGGGGAAAGATTTCCCTTGTGGGTTTTCCTTGTGTGAAAGGAACAACACTGGAGGCCACGGCTACATGAGCCAAGGAGGCTTTTTGAAAGAGTTGAAAGCAACTGAAGCTAAGTCTGGATGAAAGCAGGATTCCAGAGCTTATGAGGAGGCAGACTTGACTGACCTTGGTGATCTTACTGAATGTGAAGGCAAAGTCGAAGAACTTTGAGGTTTAAGCCTACCAGATGGCTATTTTAACATTTTCAAATTGAAAATACAGGATATGAATCAGCTCTGGGAACACGATCATTTCAGATCGGTGCCACTAGAGTATCCAAGGTTCTGGGCAATCAGAGCTCTCTCCTCTCCCTTATTCCTCTTGTTGCTTTGTATTTCTCTCCTGTGACTTCTTAATTCTAACCCTTTTGCCTCTACTCTCTCCTCTTGGTCCGTTCTTTAAGGAGAGTCTTGTTTAGTCAGACCCCAGAAGAGAAAGAATCAGAGGGGACTTTCAAACAATTTTAAGATCTCAACCTGGGGATCCTGAGCAGAGATCTACCACTTAACTAAAACTCTCAAATGGTTCAGGGGGTGTGATGAACAGTTTGGCTACTTTCCAGAAACTTATTTTAGCCTAAACAGGCTGGAGAATCACCAGAAAACAACTCCCCATGAAGTGACTAGGATTTCTGGTATTTGCATCTGGAGGAATATTTGCAGACCTTTCTTGAAGGAGTGTGTAGGCCTCATCATCCAAGTCTATTTAGATTTAGGAATGGCCCAATCTTTCAAACCCTTTAATAAGGGTGATGGACAGGGAAATCTTTTATACAGGAACCCAATTGCTCCCCATTTGCCAAAGAGTGCAGAGCATTCTCTATCCATTGGTAGCATGATGACAAAATAATGATTAGGTGTTCTGATCTGGTCTCCCATCAACAGTCCTGCCAATGCTCAGTCCTTCTCATACACAACAGGCTCCTTTTCATCAAAAAAAAAGAAAAAAAAAATCAGGATTTATCATGCACTTGCTTAAAGCTTTGCAATGGCTCTCCACCGAATGTTCTACTCATGTCCTCAGACTTATCCCTTGTCACTCCCTTTTCCTCAAACCCACACTTTCTAAAATAAGGAAGGGTAAGATGTCCTCGTTACAGCAGAAGGATTCCCTTCTTTAACTGTATGCATTATTCTTCCACGAAGCGTTCTTTCTCCCCAGGGGGAAGCTACTAGAAGACCTTTCTCCCAGGGTAAATTATTGGTTGAGGAATGACTTATGCCTTAGACCTCTACGGTCAGGGGGCATTGCTTCCTTCCAAGAGCCCTTTTTGAAAGACAGCCTGATGGCCTGTGAAATCAGGAGAATGGAGTTTCAGGTCTAACTCAGATACCTCCTAGTGGTGTGCTCTTGAGCAAGTGATAAAGTATCTCGGAGCCTCTGTTGTCCCATGTGCAGTACTGAGCTAACGTGTGCCTCTCAGGATGACTAGGAAGATTAATGAAAATAGTGTAGAGTAAAGTGGCTGGCTCATAGGAATCACTTAATAAATATTACCTGAAACTGAATCTGTAATTCCATCTATGAAACAAACTCCCTGGCAAAATCTGACCATCCCTCTCCCACAATTCTTACCCTATAAACTTTTCGTTTTTCCATTTTTTACCCTTTGACTTAGTATTCCTGCCACGCAGTCTCTCTCGCTTCCTTTTTTTTTTTTTCCTGTCTAACAGAAATCCTGATGCTGAGGAGGATTTTCTTAAAGCAGTTTTCCTGGAAAAAAAAAAATGACTTTAAAACAAAAACTCAGAGTTCGCCAGACTGACAGACACCTAGGTGGCAGAAACCTTAGAGGAGTCTGACTTCCCAAAACTGGTCCAGGGAAGCAAATGTCAGCTCTGCCGTGAATTCCCCCCCACCCCCACCTCACCCCATAGTCCTTCTCACACTTAAACAAATCTACTTTCACACGGCTCTTCTGTGGACTGAGATGGACATTTCGGGCTAACGAACTGATCCTGTCAACTCCGTTTGGGTCCTAGAAAATAGATGAGCTCTTTTGTGGCTGCCTGTAAATTTCAAAGTGTGTCTTCAGCTGCTAAGGGTCAAGTGCCACCAGTCCTGTGGACTTTATTAGCCTCCTGCCTTGGGCTTGGAGAGGGAAAGGGGAAAATGTGAGGTGTTCACATGTTACACCAGCCTTCCCAAGCTCTCACTTTTCCCATAAAGCTTTGCTCCTGGCCCATTTCTTTGCAGAGGATTTCCAAGGACCTTACAGAGCATTCCGAATGAAAAATGGAATTGTACTTGTTTTTCACATTTCTTTCTCTTTCATCCTTTCTTGGGATAGTGCTCAAAAATCATTTGACTCTTCCCTTTTCACAATGATAGGAGAGGAACTCGTTCTTTGAACATTATCCAAACCATCACATTCAAATAAAAAGGAAAGCTCTGCAAGGTTTTGAAAACAGCAGAGACTATTGGTATTCACAGTAGGAGCTAAGACACTTAGATCCTACCAGACACTGCGAATATTAAGGGCATGCCTGAAAGAGCCCTGACTTTGGGGTCAAAGGGACCCAGTGTCCAAATCCCATCTTTACCTCTCACAAGTTACTTACCATCCTTGAGTCCTGGTTTTCTCATTGGTCAAATGGGAATGAAAATACCTACTTCATAGGATTTTCATGAGGTGTAAGAGAGATGATCAGAACTTGAAAAATGTGACCGCTTAAGAATCTTCCCTTCCCTCTATTGTTCCAGCTATGTTGCTTTTCTTTTTCAAACTTACCATTACTTTTCTACCTCAAGGCCTCCACAAAGGCTATAATCTCTGCCTGGCATATCTTTGATCCTCACCCTCTTCTGTAACATGCAAACATTCCTCAGGTCTTAAACACAATATCCTCTCGGAAGTATCCTGTGACTTTCCAGATTGAGAGCTGTCCTCTGTCTTACCCTCACATGGCTCTCCTCACTTTCTCCTCTATCCAGTGGCCTTAGCTGAACTACAAGGCTCTTCATAGGATACCTGTTTGCTCTTCCCGTCTCATCTCTTATCACTCCTTGTGTTACTCAAATTTGTATCTCCTCAGAGGACAAGACTCAGTTTACACTGTTCCTTAATTTCCAACTCTTCCTCCACGATTCACTTTTGCTTTCTCCTCTGGAGATTTTGGCATTTCCCCAACTCTGGTCACTCATAAACCTCTGTGTTTCCATTTATCACAGTACTTATTTTGCTAAATTACCCAATTCAAACAGTATTTAAAATTTCATTTTAGATATGGTTTTCAATTAGGAATACTGGTCAATTGATATTCTCAGTTCATCACTCCCAAACATCTATTAATTCACTCACTCATTCATTCAACAAATATTCATCGAATGTCAATTATCTGCCAGGCATTGTTTGGAATGCTGGAAATAAAACAGCAAAAACAAGACTACCTTTTCAGGTCAAGGAAGACAGAGAATCAACACAATAAAAAGTAAACAAAATGACATTAAATGACATAAGGAAAGATAAAAGAGAGTACGAACAAAAGAAGATAGCATTTTGTAAAATTTCTAAAGGATTTGAGGGAAGGAGCTAATCAGATATCTAGGGGAAAAGTTTTAGGCAGAGTCAAGAGTAATAAGTCTTTAAGGCTCAGGGAGATGGGTCTGATGGATTTCAGTGTGCAAGAGGAGGCCTGTCACATAGAACCATGGATCATTGAAAGGATTTTGGCTTTTACTCTGAATAAGATGGGAAGCTACTGGAGGGAATTAAGTGGCAAATTACCTCACTTAAAATACTACATTTAAAAATGATAACTCTCACTGTTGTTTTGGGAATGGATGGTGGGGAATCAGGGATATAAATAGGGAGATCAATTAAGATGCTACTTCAGTAATCAGGTGAGTGATGATTGTGACCCACAGAGGAGTAAAAGGGAATACAGCGACAAGTGGTCACATTTTGGAAAGATTTTGAAAGTAAAGCCAACTAGATTTGCTGAGGAATTGGATATGGGGTATTAGAGAATATGATGCCAGATTCTGAACAAGTAGAAGGATGACATTGCCATTGATGGAGATGGGCCAGACTGAGAGGAGCACAGGTTTGTTGGAAGGAGTGGAATGGAGGCAATGAGAAGTTCTACTTTGGATACACTGTGTTGGAGATACCTGGGGTGTCTATTAGATATCAAAGAGGGAGTCTCAAGTAGATAGTTGAATTTAAGAGTCTGCAATACAGAAGATAAAGAGGTGAGTGTGCTGGAGAGTTAACTAGGAGTTATGAGGGTAGAGATGACATTTCAAGGAAGGAGATTGGATGATATCACTGGAAGACAGAGAGCAGAAGTGGTCTGAACATTAAGACCTGGGACACTCCAATATTTAGAAGCCAGGAAAATGAGCAGAAACCCTTAAAGGACACTTAGAAGAAAAGGTCGGTGAGAAAGAGGAAAACAAATGCTCTGTACTCTACTGAAACCATGTAAAAAATATTTCAAGAAGGCGTTATTAAGTATGTTAAATGTGGCTGCCAAGTCAACTAGGATGACTTAGAATTGAACACTGGATTTAGCAATGATTGATACACATTGTTTTAGTTAGGTGTGGGGCAAATATTAATTAGAGTGGGTTCAAGAGAAAATAGTAGAAGTACAAATAATGAATGCTGATAATATTTTCAAGGAGTTTGGCAATCAAGGACATGAGGTTATAGCTAGAGATCAAGTGATCTTTTAAATATTCAAAATATTACAGATTGTACCTGCACAGGAAAGATCCAGTAGGAAGGGAAATAATGATGATGTGGGAAATAAGTTAATCACAGGATGATGATTTGATTAGGCAAGAGGAAACAGAGTAGAGTAATTCAGACAACATATATTTATCGTTCAACTATGTTTAAATAGTACATTTTCATTGGACTTCATTGAGTTATGGTTGTCAAGGCAGACTGTGTTCAAAGCTGAGTTGGTTATATATGAGGACATGGAGGTTAGACGTATCCCTGTGAGTTAAGGGAGCCATTAGGGATTTAAAGGAGGGAGTGAGATGATGATATTTCTACTTTATTAGTAATGTTATTCCTATTTATAATAGCTTATATTTGAATAGTGTTCTTTTTCAAGACACCGTTACCTACATAAGGGGACTCTTCTAAGATAGATTAGTATTCAGTTTTCATTACTGTGGGAGAATTTTTTTTTTAAATGTTTTTCTCCCTTTCCTTAGAAAATGACAAAAGACTTTCATTTTCTGTCACTGGCATAACCATCCTCAGACACTGTTAATGAGCACTTGTGTTTCCAGGCAGACAATCTAAGTTTTAGGCATCCGAGAAAGAACCTCAACAGCAGCAACACATAGGACAAAATTATAACAGTTTTGTGACATCAGGACAGGACGGTCTCTCATTTTCTCAGAGACAAGGTTGCTAGATCCTTAGCTCATATCAGAAAGCGGGACGGACACTCATTCAATATCTATCTGAGGTTGTATTTCACACCACTCAGATGAAAACAGGCTCAGACCTAGATGATTTTTCATTTTAAAAGATAATTATATGAATTCATAACCAGTATAGATGCATGGAACTTTTTAATTCTCATGAGTATCATTATTTTCCTCATTTCATTAATAAAAATCCTACAGCTTGCAAAGCCAAGTTAACTTGCTCAGGGCTTTCACATGCAAAATCAAGCTTCTAAAGGAGATGTCTCAAACCACATTCCATGTTCTTTTCACCAGAGCAGTATTTTCCAAATTTCAATCATATTTTGCCTATTTGTGTAACATATTTTATACTTCTCTTTAAATTTAAAAGTACTCAGTTTCTTGATTTAGGCCCATCCTAAACAAAACTACCCATGAACTCACAGTTTTTATGTACAAATTTTGAAAAGCATAGAAATAAGAAAAAAGAATTAGTTGGAAGCTACAATGATAGGACTAAGGAAGGTATTCAAGACCTGAACCCAGTTACTGGCAGATAAAATAGGAACAAATCAATGAAATATGAGGGATTTGTCAGTACTAGAGCAAAAGTGATTTCGAAATCAATGAGCGATACAAATTGAGAGCAATAGAAAAATTAGGATGACTTTGAGCCCTCCTGGTATTTTGTGATGCAATCAAGAGATGGGAGAGTTTAAGGAAAGCGATTTGGCAAGGCTGCCTGTTGCCCCATTCTACTGGCACACGTTACATAGTAATACACATGTTTCAGGAGACCTAATACAGCTACTTGTTCTGTAAGATGAGATGGTTGAACTAGTTGATGACAGACAAGACCATTTTTATCCGTTTCCTATGTAGATATAATTTTTAATATATATATATATTTTCTTCCGTCAGGATTGTGGGGATGTGATGGATAAATACAACTTCTGAGTCCTAAAAATTATATCCAGAAATAGTGGATTTTTCACGTTCTACTGTGTCCTAGACATCTTTCAAGAAAAAATAAGATTAATAGTGAAATTCTTCTTTGTACTTTTTAAAAAATCATATTAGTTATCAACTAACTCATACTCAAGAAATAATATTCATTGGAAACTGACCATGACGGAAAGTACTAAATGGTCTACACTTTAACTTTAAGGATTTACCTTCTCTGATGTAAAATTATACCTAACATTTATTTGCGTGTTATGTTATTGGGAAATTTCCTGAGTTTCATCTTTATTTCCAAGGGGGTATTGGCTTTCTCCTAATTATGCCTGTTAGAAAAGCAATGTTCTAAGTCAATTAAATGTTTAATATGTAGAAAGCATCAAGGACCGTGAGAAATTTATTTGGTGTTCTGAAACACTTAAAATTCGGCAGATTTTCTTCTCTGCTGAAAGTACATTTTTTTATGAAGTTATCTCATCCAGTCCCTTGCCTGCCACCAATATTTTGGATTGTCCCAGAGAGAATGAGGACCCACTCTTACCAGGGTGATTTCACACAGCAATGAATTTCAGAATGTAGGAAATCATGCTAAACTATTTTTTAGAGGTAGCGAATGCTTTGTGAAGCAGATACAGACATAACCAACCCCATTCTCCATGGTGAGCCTTCTAGCCTGTTCTAAAACTGACTTTTCCTGTCTTTTACTTTTTCCCTTAATTCCCAAATTGTTACCTTTAAGAAATATATGATAATCAACATTGTAAGAGGGTAGCTTGAGAGAAAACACAGAAAAATTATGGGATTTTATTAAAAGGACTATAAATAAACAAATGTTCTGGAGCCAATGCTTATTACACACTTAGCTAAAAAATTTTTGCCTATAGATTGTTAACAGGTGCCATCTCACCAACATTTGACTTCAGAAAATAAGAGCAAAGTGGAGCATTGGGTATAGAATCATGTTATTGTGTTCCTGAGGGGAAAAGCAAAGAAATGATGGCATCTGCTAAGGTGCAAAGTGTGTACACTTTAGAGTTATACAAGTTTGGGCTAAAATTCTGACAAGTATTATATTTATGACCATGGGAAATTATTGAACTCCTTGGAGCTTCTATTTCCTTTTTCACAGGGCCCAAGAACCTACTGAAGTGTTTTCAGTAGGGGAGTGACATGTTGTCTCAGGTCAAATCACTCATCTTATCCATGAGTATATAAGAGAAGACCTAGACCAATGTGTTGCTAACTAACAATACACTTTTAGATCATAACTACCAAAAAAAAAAAAAAAAAAAAGGAAATTAAGCCAATTGACTTTGTTCTTAATGAATCTATATGTCATATCCTGGGCAAAGTCCAGCATGGCTATATAACCAAAGTCTGGCCAGAAGGATTGGAGAAGACCCTGGGGTATACACCTGCTTGTAGATTTGGGAGGAAATCCAGTCAGTCCTATATGGCATTCATAGGTTGGGGCAAGTGGTTACCTAGATAAGGCATTGGCATGAGTGGGGGAGTATAAGGTAACATTAGGTGATATGTGTGTCAGTTGGGTGTGGGTCATTAAAGATATTCAGAAATCTACATAGGAAATTGTATTTGCACAGTCAGTCAGGAGATGGTTTGGCTGGATAGAAGCTCAACAGAAAAAATCTTGTACCTGGAATGGGAACTGGCAGGCATTAGGACTCCAGTCCTAGAAAGAACTGTCCAGGGCATATTACTGGGGCAAGGATTTAGGAACTAGGACTGAGAAAGACTAGGGACTCGTTCAGGGAACAAGGCTGAAGCC
Organism: Choloepus didactylus; assembly: GCF_015220235.1. Lineage (NCBI taxonomy): Eukaryota > Metazoa > Chordata > Mammalia > Pilosa > Megalonychidae > Choloepus > Choloepus didactylus. The sequence goes on from NC_051326.1 coordinate 56,289,887, forward strand.
CAGTTACCCTAATTAGGACACATGGTCTGATTCGAACAGGAAGGCATTAGCCTGGGGTGCACAATATAAGGAGGCACTACAAACTCAGTAATCAATATAAATAATATTTTAATGTGATATTTTTAAAAATCAAAATTTATGCAAAATATTGATAGATAAAATATCAACATTGTAAATAAGGACAGGATCAACCTTATTGATCTTACCTTTGGCTCAGGATCCAGTAGGGTTCTTCCTGGCACTGTTCCTGATCCTGTCTTCACACTAGTCCCAGCCCTGCTGGAGGGAAGCATGACATATACATAGTTCCAGGGCACTGGGGTGCTACTACTAAAATTACTCATAATCAGTTCAAGTTTGAAGATGAGCCTGGAGGCAGACAAAGTGGCTCCAGCTCTGGGAAGAGGAATACTGCAGTGAGACCAAGCAAAGCTGATATTTTACTCACTGAAGGCTAGCACCCATGTTTCTCCATGCTTCCAAATTACTAACCAGTTTTATCATTCATTTCAACTTGACCAGGCTCATTTATAAACTTTTTGATCTACAAATTTAAAAAATCTACTTCTGCCTCTGTTTTTTTTAAGTCTTAAAAGAAAACTCTTTGACCAGCTCTACTCTTTTTTATTTTACTATAGTAATACATATACTATAAATGTATAACAAATTTGCTATTTTATCCATTTTTAAGTGTGCAATTCAGTGGCATTAATTACATTTATGATGTTGTGCTACCATCCATTACCCAAACTTTTTCATTACCCCAAACAGAAACCCCGTTCCCTCCTTCCCACCCCCTGGCCCCTAGTAACCTCTAGTCTACTTCTGGTCTCTATGACTTTGTTTATTCTAGCTATTTCATGTAAATGAAGTCATACAATATTTGTCCTTTTGTGTCTTGCTTATTTCATTCAGCGTGCTATATTTAAGGTTCATCCACATTGTAGAATATTTCAGAACTTCATTTGTTTTTATAGCTGAATAGTATGCCAATTATGTGTGTATACACCACATTTTGGTTATCCATTCATTTGTTGATGGACACTTGGGTATTTCCAATTTTGCTATTGTGCCTAATGATGATATGAACATTGGTGTACAAGCATCTGTTTGAGTCCCTGCTTTCAATTTTTTTTTTGGGGGGTGGTGCTGGTTCAGATATATTATGTCCCCCAGAAAAAGCCATGCTCTTTGATGCAATCTTGGGGCAGGCTTATCAGTCTTTTGATTAGGATGGAACATCTTGAGTGAGTGTTTTCATGGAGATTTGACTCACTCAACTGTGGATGATACTTTGATTAAATTATTTCCACGGAGGTGTGGACCTTGCCCACTGAGGTTGGGTCTTGGTTGGTTCACTGGATTATTTAAGAGAACTCAAGAGCTGACACAGATGCTTGCTGATGTTTAGAGATGTTTGGAGATGCGAACCTAAGAGATGAAACCCAGAGTTTGCTCCAGAGAAGCTAAGAGAGGATCCCGGATGCTTAGGGAGAAATGCCTTGGGAGAAAGAAGCAAGGATGCACAGGAGCTGAGAGAGGGGAGCTGAAGCACAACCCACAAGCAGCAGACGCCAGCCACGTGCCTTCCTGGCTGACATAGGTGTTCCAGAAGCCATCAGCCGTTCTTCAGTGAAGGTGTCAACTTGTAGAAACCTTAGTGTAGACATTTCTATGACCGTAGAATCGTAACTTTGTAACCTAATAAATCCCATTTATAAAAGCCAATCTATTTCTGGCATTTTGCATAATGGCAGCATTAGCAAACTGGAACAGGAGGATATCTGTCTCCTAACAGTGGAGCTGACAAGTCATATGGTAATTCTATGTTTAACTTTTTGAAAAACTGCCAAACTGTTTTCCACAGAGGTTGCACCAGTTTACATTCTCACCAGCAGTGCAACTGAAGAGTTCCAATTTCTCCATATCGTTGCCAACACTTGTTATTTTCTGCTTTTTAAAATAATAGTCATCTAGTGGGTGTGAAGTGGTATCTCTCTGTGGTTTTGAGTTATTTGTCCTAATGGCTAATGGTGTTGAGCATCTTCTCATGTGTTTGTTGGCCATTTGACTGTCTTCTTTGAAGAAATATCTATTCAAGCACTTCGCCCATTTTCTATTTGGGCTATCTGTATTTTTGTTGTTGAGATGTCAGTTATACTCTTTTGCACACACAACCCCTCACCCCACTTGATGTTCTTTGAGAATCATTAAAGAGTGCCTTATTTAAGTATTTATAGTGGTGTTTGTTTTTTTTTTTTATTTCCCAGAGATTAAAACTCAAAAAACAGTTGCATGTTCTCCTATTATTCTTCACTTACTTGGGCTTCAAGCAGCCCCCTCACTGGGTTGGTGGTTCTTCTTCCTGTTTGAATGTTATAGTTCTCAACTGGGTAGTAGAAAGTTAAAAGATGAGAAGTTCTATTGAAGAGGGCTAACATACTTCCATATAACCCCAGGCAGTATTTTTATTTGTGTGTGCATGTGTGTGTTCTAATTTTCTAACCCATGGTAAAATGATTTAGAGTTAGTGAAAAGAGCAGGAGACAAAATTAGATTGGATTTTGGTAACAAGATAAGTATAGAATAGCCTATATTGGACCAACCAACCCTTGAAAGAAGGGAAGCACACTGGATGAGAATCCCATTTATAAGGTGTTCCCCCTGTGGACACTCCCAATTTGTGCAACAAAGGGAGGCTAGAACTCAAATGAAAAGTTGTGATCTTTGGTGCTTGAAGTATCTCAAGATGGAGTTTGTTGCTGCCACAGAGATTAGAAATAAAATTTACACTTAAAATCTGTGCAGTTCACTATACATATAGTTTACACCGATAAAAAAATCATCTAAGATTTAAATCTGGATCTATTTGCTGTGTGAACTTTCACAAGTCATACAATCTCTCTGAGCTTTAGTTTTCTTATCTGAAAAGGATAATTTTTTTTTTTGTTAAAAAACCTTGCACCAGACCCTTTCCTAGCAAGTATACAAATACCAACTCTTAAACCTCACAATAATCCTGTAAAGAAAGTTCGATTATGTGCCTTGACTAGGATCAGGAATTGGAATCTGGCTCAGTCTAATTCCATGGTTCTCGTAGTTACTACTAACTTACTTACTTCAATCTGTAAAATTTTTGGAAAGACAAATTTAAAATTGTGTTGTAAATTGGTAAGGTGGTCTGTGTTTGTAGGTTATTATTATTATTCCTCAAAGGGACTTTTCTCATTCCTAATCATGAGCAGAAAACACTTCATCCAAATGTTGAAGGTACTCAGAGCATCAGCAAAAGGCAAAGCCAATGGTCTTGGCCATGAACCTCATAATTTCCAAAGCTTTATCTCTTGATGAGGTCTGACACATAAGTGGCTTCTACCCACCTGTGTTAGAAGGTGTATGATTTGGTGACAACAAGGAGAACTTTCCACTTCTCTGCCCTCGTTCCAAAGGTCTGACGCTCTGAAAACTCAGAAGAGCGAAGCAAGCAGCTGGATAGAAGACACATTTGCAAGATGCCGTGTGTGGTGCTTCCCCCCCCCACCCTTCTCCCTAAATGCAGAGAGAGTGCAGTGTGACTAATTACACCAGAGAGGAAAGCAGAAGCTCTCAAGTTAAAGTATTTTGGTAATCATGTTTACTGCGGGTAAAGTACGTCTGCATTAAATAAGTCAAAACACAGTGCGTAAAATTTGGAATGATTCCTTGAGCACTGCAAGGACGGAGTTAGATGTAGAAATGATATAATGTCCAAGTCGAAACACTATAAGAGAAGATAAACCATCTGCTTCAACTAACTCAGATCCACTTGAAAATGCTAATTGTATGGCAGTAGGATGATTAAACCACATTTAAAAAAAAAAAAAAAAAAAAAAAAAACTTTTCCAGTAAGAGATGTACTGCATTGTTCAGCAAGATTGGACTCTCCACAGATGGAAAGCATGTTATTACCTAGATTAGGTGACTGTCAGTATCTTAGAGCCATGGTCTTTAAGGGTCCTTATCAACCAATCACCTTCTGCTCTGCCTTCATTATCTTTTAGATGGCCCAATAAAAGGTAACTAACTTGTCCAAAGACCCACAATTATTTAATGAGAGGTCCAGAACCAAAATGCAGGCTTCCCCACTCTGGATTTAGTGCCCTTTCCCCTGCTTCTTCCTACCATTGATGGGATAAATAGGAAAATATGCCCCAATCATTCTCCAATCATAGACTCATTGATGTTAGAGCCAAAAGAGATTATTAAGATTCTACACACATGGCAACACTTCCTCATTCTATGGACAAAGCAACTAGGGGTAAGAGAAATCAAGAGTCATTTCCTTCAACATAAAAATATGAAATGGAAATATGCAAAACACCCTCCCACATTCATGCAGACAGCCTTTCCTTAAATGAGGGTAGGCGAAAGTCTCTCCATGGGCTTCAACCCAGGGGACTGCTTTTCTTTTCAATGTCAATGGTGATGATGGCACCAATGATATGATAATACATTTTTGAGAGTCCACTGTATAGCAGCTGAGCACTTTACATGCATTACTTTATCTAATCCTGCAGAATCTTCAGAGGCTAGTAGGATTATTGTTATTTTTTCTCTTCTGGAGATGAGGTAACGGAGGCTCAGAGAGGTAAATAATACGTCCATAGTCACAAAGCTAGTAGGAAGAAGAACTTGCATGAAGCCATGGGAGAGGACTAAATGAAAAGCCTCTGATTTTCTTCCTAAAAATACTGTTTTCCTTGGTGTAAGTCAGGCCTTGGTTAGTTTGATTAAAACAAACAAAAAAAGCCACAGTGTCTGACCAGTACCTGGAAAACATTCTCTTCTAGATGATTCCATTAGGAATCTCCTTCCCTGGAAGAAAGTAACAAGCATATTTCCAAACTCTCCAGGAAGGTAGCTCCAGGCCCTGCCAGAGCCCTTGCTCTCTGCTTCTCTCATGTATCCTGAGCTGTGCTTCTGATTCTTGTTGTCCCAGGAGTAGACTAATGTTCTGAGTCTCAGCCATTACCACCCTCATCAATGTCAGAACAAAAAGCTGGGCACAGCCAGTTAAGAAGCCAAGAGAATATTCCGTCTTCAACTGGGGGGAACTAATGACTGCCAAATACATACTGTTCACTTAGGCAAGGGATTTCAACTGACAGCACAGATTTCTCAAAGAGGGAAGCGACTGCAGCTTGGGTAGAGAGAAGGCCAGTGGTGGAAGGAGCAAGAAGCCAGCGGGGAGAAAATGTGGGCTAAAATATGTGAAAGCAATGAGATTGAGGAAAGATGAGAGCCAAGATGGCCAGTTAGAAAGAAAACAAAGAAATGAAAATTCAGTCAGATATTTTAAAGCAAAATATTTCTGGTTATTTCATCCTTTTTCTAAAGATTTCAGTGCAATTAGTCCTGGGCGAAAATTACTTCCTTGTGAATAATTTTCCTATGAGTTCCATTGGGAATTTAAGGTCAGGTAAAGCAGACAGATAAACCAAGACATGTAGTATAGAGAAGCATATGTCTCATGAGAAGGTGTGTGGCGTGATTTAAACAAAGCGACCAAAAATTATAGAGGCCTGGGTTTGCATCCTGGCCAGACTTACCAGTTATGAGGCCCTGGGAAAGCTAATTAACTGAGTTTTGGTCTCTGTATCTATAATACGTGGATCATTATACTGACCCAGCGAATTGTGATTATTCAATGAAGTAACACAGGTGGAAGTGTCCAGAGTGGAGCTTGGCACTTAGTAGGTACTTAGCAAATGTTTTAGAAATAATTACATAATAAGGCAGCAACAATTGGGCAACAGGGCTTCTGTTTGTGATTCAGTCTCCCTTCTTCTGGGCCACAAAGGAAGAATTACACAGTCATCATGAAAGTGAGATAGAGAAGAAGGGGCTGTGTCAAGAGAGAGCAAAATAAACCCCAAATCATAACTTTGTACAGAAAAACTTGAACACATATGGTTCATGTGAGACTGGTGGTTCATATGGAAAATCAACAATTAAATCAATTTGCTGCCTGGCCCTTGGAGCAAACTTGGGATCCTGTAGGAAAAATAAAAAGTGAATCCGTGAGATGAAAGAGAATGAGGAATTTTTGTGGGTGTGACTTTCATTCACTCCTAAAATGGGGTGTAGGTGGTGTTTATCTGCTGGGAGTATCTTGGCTATAACCCATTTCCCCCTTCAATTTCTATTTCGGACACATCATTCAAAAATGCCTCTGACAGCTGAGAAATTCTGTATCTTTCAGCTCCACCACTTTTTTTCAGCTATGTAGACCCTTCGGTGATGTTGGAAGTGGGGGTCAAGAGCTGTGTAAGGGGAATTGTATTTACTGAACAGTAATATGCATCTCCTTATGCACATTTCACATTTAATTCTCACAACATTCATGAGAGATAGTTGTCATTATACCAGTTTTCAAATGAGGAGTCTCACCAAGTGGCTAGCCTACAGAGATACAGCTATTTAGTAGCAGAGTTAGAATTTAAACATTAGTCTATTGTTCAAGTTCATGTTCTTTTCGTTATACTTATATTAATAAAATTAAAAAATTAACACCTACAAAGCATGAAATATATGCCAGATATGATTCTAAGTGCCTTAGATACTATAACTTAATTAACTCCATGGGGTAGATACTCTTATTATGACTTTACAGATGAGGAGTCAGAGAAATGGACAGGGTAAGTATGATATAAAGTTATTAAGGATGGAGCTGGGATTCTAATCGAGGTAAGTAACCGAGTACTTAACCACTGCACCCAATAGCCTCTTTCTCCAATTGTGCTACGTCTAATTATAGTCTTATTGCTTTTTCTGCTTTTAAGTTCTTCTAGGAAGTCTTGCTCCAGCAGTGGCCCAGGAGTTTGGTATATCCAATGATCTATGGATGTGGAATGTATCAGAGAATAAACCTTAATATCCCCTAGAAATCCTTACTTTATAATTTAGATAGTATTAAGTTACCTATTGGTTGATCTCAAGTTTTCTTTTTCCAAAAGTCACCATTCCTTGTTTATGAACTTAAAAAATTATGTGAGAAGACCGCAACAGTTGGAGAAGGGTAAAGGTAGAAACAGAAGTCAGATATGTTGTGTCTGGGTAAAATAAGACAGCTTGTTGTTTACTCTGAAGTTGGAGTTATAAAAATCTACAGTTTCATGAACACAGACATAGGGGACTAGTGGTTTGATGGGTTGAGCCCTCTACCATAGGTTTTACCCTTGGGAAGACGGTTGCTGCAAAGGAGAGGCTAGGCCTCCCTATGATTGTGCCTAAGAGCCTCCTCCCGAATGCCTCTTTGTTGCTCAGATGTGGCCCTCTCTCTCTGGCTAAGCCAACTTGAAAGGTAAAATCACTGCCCTCCCCCCTACGTGGGATCAGACACCCAGGGGAGTGAATCTCCCTGGCAACGTGGAATATGACTCCCGGGGAGGAATGCAGACCTGGCATCGTGGGACGGAGAACATCTTCTTGACCAAAAAGGGGATGTGAAAGGAAATGAAATAAGCTTCAGTAGCAGAGAGATTCCAAAAGGAGCCGAGAGGTCACTCTGGTGGGCACTCTTACGCACACTTTAGACAACCCTTTTTAGGTTCTAAAGAATTGGGGTACCTGGTGGTGGATACCTGAAACTATCAAACTACAACCCAGAACCCATGAATCTCGAAGACAGTTGTATAAAAATGTAGCTTATGAGGGGTGACAATGGGATTGGGAAAGCCATAAGGACCACACTCCACTTTGTCTAGTTTATGGATAGATGAGTAGAAAAATAGGGGAAGGAAACAAACAGACAAAGGTACCCAGTGTTCTTTTTTACTTCAATTGCTCTTTTTCACTCTAATTATTATTCTTGTTATTTTTGTGTGTGTGATAATGAAGGTGTCAGGGATTGATTTTGGTGATGAATGTACAACTATGTAATGGTACTGTGAACAATCGAAAGTACGATTTGTTTTGTATGACTGCGTGGTATATGAATATATCTCAATAAAATGAAGATAAAAAAAAAGTAGAGGTAGTAAAATAAAAAAAAAATCTACAGTTTCACATATGAAAATATTTGTTATAATACTAAGACAAAATAGTGAAATAAAAATCATATATAAACATGACCATGGTTTTAAAAATAAAATTATAAATAAGAAAAGACAAAACTGAAAGGAACTAAATCAGCTTATTAGCAATGGTTGTCTTCAAGCCATGGGGTGGGGTGATTTTTCTCCTCTTCTATTTGTTTTTAAAAATCACATTTTTATAAGCTCATAATACTTTATAGTATAACAAGCAACAGCTTTTTAAAATAAGCTAAAGATTCTGAAGAGATAGCCCTATGCTTCAACTTTTTTTTGGCCTAATGAAACCTACCATCTTAAAACAATCCAACAGGGCCTCGGACCTTGTTCAAGAGGCAACTTACACATCTGTAACACACACACACACACACACACACACACACACACACACACACACACACACAGAGTTTGATCTTTCTTGTCATAGCATTTTTACAAAAATTACAATTATTTTTAATTACAAATTACAAAAATTTAAATATTTGATTCTCAAAGCCATCTTATTCAGTAAATAAAACAATGCCCTATTAATATCATAATAGGGCATAAAAAAAGATTAAGGACTGAAAGAATCACAGTCACAGGCAATGTTAACCACGAAATCTGTTTCCTTTTAGTTTTGTTTGTGCTTTGGTGCTAAGAATATGGATCCAACTAGAAACGTGTAATTTTCTCTTTAAAACTAGAGGGTTAATATAAAGTAGAACAGATTCCATAAATGATTGCTTCAAGTTGTAATGATAGTTCAGAATTTCATTTTTAAAATACATATTTAACAATTTTAAATTGTTGTAGTATCTGTACCAAATTTTAACACACTGGAGGTGATGAATATATTAATTTATACTACCAGATTAACCTGTTCTGGAGCAGATCTGAAAATTTTTTTGCATGCAGTCAGTCCATGGATATACATACATTCATGGAAGATAACCAATTTTAATAGTTAATTTCAGTGGTCAGTTTGGCTGAGTGATAGTGTCCAGTTGTCTTGTCAAGCAAACACTGGCCTGATTGTGACTGTGAGTGTATTTCATAGATTTGCATCTATAGCCAGTTGCTTGCAACTATAGTTCATTGCATTTATAATCAACAAAGGATATTAACTTCAGACATATGAGAGTCTTCTCACTCAATCCGTTGGAAGTCTTAAAGCCAGACTGATGATTTTGGAAGTCAGAAAGAATAATTTCTGCCTCAACTTCAGTCACCCAGCTTCTCCTAGGCAATTCAAATGTTCACCTCGATAGGAGTTTCCAATCTGCAGCCTGCCCAAGGGAATTAGGACTTGTCAATCATCACGGTTGCATGAGCCAATTCCTATAGGAAATCTCTCTCTCTATATATATCTTCTGTTGGTTCTGTTTCTCTGGAGAACCCTGACTAACAGAGCTATAGACAATAAAGACTAAGAGATCTGCAACTGACCCTCAAAAAACTTCAGACCTATGCAAGGATTTGTGCTTACCTAAAGACCCAGTATGTACTATGATTGATCTGGCCTTTCTTTTACCAAATGTCGAGCAAGGCTCAAGCTCACTTGAGTGGCTCAAGCTCTCATCCCAGCTTTAATAAGCTGTGCAATAATAAGAGAACAAATGACTTATCACTTATGATAATGTCTTACTACAGATAGATTGGGGCTTACATGATTTCTTTTTGCTTCTTTTGTCTTGTTTTAGTTTGACTTGGTTTGGTTTGCTTGGTTTTAATGTTTGTCTAGCTTTTAAATTTATGCTTTGGTTATGAGAAAATTTTGATATTTTAATTGGATATAAGAGAAGTTAGATATCGCTGGTTGATTTAATTTTAAACAAATTTTTCTCACTTCATTTTTCAGCTTTTGCAGCAGATTCATAAATTAAGTCCTGAGAATGTAAGGCAATTTTTTTTTTAAAAAAATCATCATTTGCATCTACCCATCCATATAAATAAAGACATTTTAATCTCGTGCACCCATAAAAATACCACAGTAAATTAGATTCTAAAGGTAAGACCTTTATTCTAAAGATATTCAGAATACTGGTGTCAAATGTTTATATCATAAAACAGCCTCATTTTGTAATTGCTTGCTATATTAATAATAATAATAAAATATTACACAGTTGAATTTATAAAATACATTTGTAATAATAAAATACTGATTTTAACTTTGTATTTTAGGTATCTATCAAATATCTCATTTGAAAATAGGATCCTTTTTTTAAAAAGTTTGAAAACATTAAATAGACCAATACTATGTCAAGGGTAGTAAACATAATCTATAGTTTTTCAGTGTTAAAAAAGAAATTGCTGATATTGTAAAACTGTATTCATAATGTTTACCAGAATTCATTTTCTAATTAACTGTTGATTATCTCAGCCTTTCCCATTCTACATGAGTTATTTCAAACTTAAATAGGATTTTGGATTTTCCATGGGAAATAACCATTTACTCATTGCTTCTGTTGTTATTCATGAAATTGATGATCATAGCATGACAGTGGTCACCAAGACCTACCAGACCAAGGTAAATTCAGACAAGATTCTTATCTCTGGTATATCAGTTCACAGGAGATCTTGTAATCTTTCCAGTCCACAATTTCAAGATGTAATACATGGGTTAGTCAAATTCCTAAACCTGAAGTTTATATAAGCCTTCCTGTACAGAGATAAAGAAGCTGATTTTCTATTACACATTCTGAATTCTATTTTCCCAACAGTTTTCAACAAGGGCAGGATTTCCCCTGAGGGGATTTTTGGAAATTTGGATGCCCTTTTTTTTTCACAAATTTTGGGGATGAGGTATTGGCATTTGGTAGGCCAGGGGCAGGGATGAAAGATTCCCTCCAATTCATGTGACAATTATGAACAATGAAAACTTTTCTGTATTGGGTGCAATTTTCAGATCCATTACCTGAAATATACGTAGGTGAAAAAACTGGTTTAAAAGTTTTGAACCTATAATCTAATTCCATTAAAAAATATATACACCTAGTATCCTTGGCACAACTTTAATACATACTGAATTTTCAAAGAATACAACTACTTATTAACTCCAGGGGAATATGCTGATTTGGATTTATTATGTCCCCCAAAATGCCATTATCTTTGATGCAGTCTTGTGTGGGCAGGAAAATTATTGGTGTTGATTGGGTTGGAGACTTTTGATTGGATGTTTCCATGGAGATGTGATCAGTCAACTGTGGGTGAGATCTTTCACTGGATAATTTCCATGGAGGTGTGGCCCCACCCATTCAGCAGGGGCCTTGATTAGTTTACTGGAGCAGTACATAAGCTCAGACAGAAGGAGCGAGCTTGCTACAGCCAAGAGGGACACTTTGAAGAATGCACAGGAGCTAAGAGAGGAGCTATAGATGAGAGACAGTTTAAAGATGGCCGTTGAAAGCAGACTTTTGCTCCGGAGAAGCTAAGAGAGGACAAACGCCCCAAGAGCAACTGAGAGTGACATTTTGGAGAGAAGCTGAAACCTAGAGAGGAACATTCTGTGAGAAAGCCATTTTGAAACCAGAACTCTAGAGCAGACACCAGCTACATGCCTTTCCAGCTGACAGAGGTTTTCCGGATGCCACTGGCCATCCTCCAGTGAAGGTACCCAATTGTTGATGCGTTACCTTGGAAACTTTATGGCCTTAAGACTGTAACTGTATAACTAAATAAACCCCCTTTTATAAAAGCCAATCCATTTCTGGTGTTTTACATTCCGGCAACATTAGTGAACTAGAACAGGGAGATTACACTTTGTTTCTTTGGGACTTTACCAACAGTTAGTCATGCTCTGAAAAATAATGCCATTGTGGCAGCATTGCTCATGGTGTTTGAGTCACTGCTATAACACCTGTATCAGTCTGCAATTGTAGCTGTCACTTTCCCACTGGCTCTCTGCATAAGTGAAAACATCTGCCTACATCATTATGTGCATTTGGCTAGAGACTTTATATCTCTAATACTTATTATTAAATGTTCTTTTCCTTTTATTTCTCCATAATATTATAGTTAGGAGAAATAATAGTTGTATATTGATTTTTAGCTTCAAAGAAAGAAATGGAGAGAATGAAGCCCAACATATTCTTCAGTTCACTGTATGTTATTGTCATTGGGCCACCCAAGCTTCATTTTGTTTTATAATTTAATCTCTATCTTTATAACCCATTGACATCATTCTAATATTGTGTGATGGATGTGCATCTTTTTGTCAGTTTGTGTCATTAAAAATGGGTGTTATTTAGAGTGACATCATCATCAAGGTGGCAGCCTAATATATCCCCAGGAATGTTTCCCCTTAGAGACAGCTAAATAAAAGGGCTGATTCACCTTTCTTGGAACTCTAGATGATCCAGACTGGAGAATGATTCTACAAACGCTGAACTGAATTGAGAGGAAAAAAACCCACAAACTAAAAAGATAGGCGGACTTACCAGTCCAGACCACTCCACCACACTTGGATCCTTGTCATTTCTGGCCCTGGCACCTCCTACTGTGACCACAGAGTCACCCATGGTGGCAGCTTAGAGTCCCATGCACCATCAGGCATGAGACACAAGGCCACAGAGACCCAGGGTGGGGCCCAAGCAGTTAACACACATGTGCATTCAAAGCAGCCCCCGGGAAACCAGAGCAACCAGCAGAGAAACTTTGGATAGGTGGTGCACACTTCCATCCTGAATAATTGCTGGTGCACCTAAATGAAAAGCTTGGGTGTCTTTGAACATTGACATCATCTGGCTCCATGGGTCAGTATTCCCTAATGTGGAAGTTACTAGAGGCCGAAAAGTGGCACAGAATGAGAGAACTGAGTCACAGTATGGCAGTGTAGACTCAGAGCTGAAAGCTGAAGTGAAAGGGCACAGCCCACAGTGTGGAAGAGGAGCTGAGCAAATCAAAGCTGCTGGGGAGGAAAAATTTTATAAAAACAAAGAGAACAGTCCAGGACTCCCAGAAGAGGAACAGAGGAAAAGAAATCCTCTCTTGGAGGGGAAACAGTCACATATCCTAGGGCAATCTTGAAAGTTACCACACATGCCCAGGATAAGATGCCCATACAGAAAGAACTGAGCAAAACCAAACTGTTATCTATGGGCTACTCTAAATGTTTAATGTAAACTGGACCAAGCATTGAAGAAGATACTTAACAACAAAGCTACACTAAAACCTTAGGCAAGAGAGAGAAACTGACTTCTAGAGTTAGCATATTAAATTAAGCAAATGCCCATGCATCAATAAAAAGATCACAAGCTATACAAAGAAACAGGAAAAGATGGACCATTCAAGGGAACAAATTAAAACAACAAAGGAAACACAGACATTTGAACAACCAACCAAAGACATTCAGTAAATCTCCTAAATCAATTCAGTGTTCTAAAGGAAAAGATGAATATGGAACTAAAGAGTATCAAGAAGACCATGTGTGAAAAAAAGGAAGAATTAGAAAGTAAAAAAGGAACATAACAGATGTATAGGTATGAAAAACAGTAATAGGGATTAAAAATACACTACAGGCATTCAACAGCAGATTTGAACAGGCAGAAGAAAGAATCAATGAACTAGCAGACAGGACAATCAAAACATCCAGTTTGAAGAGCAGATAGAGAAAAAAATGAAAAAAAGTGAGCAGAGCCTAAGGGACCTGTTGGACAACATGAAGCATCTCAACATATATATTAGAGGAGTTACAGAAAGAGAGGAGAAAGAAAAAAGAGGCAGAAAGAATACTGGAGAAAATAATGGCCAAAAATCTTCCAAATCCGACAAAAGACATGAATATACAAGCCCAAAAATCACAATGAACTCCAAACAGGATAAACCCTAGTAGTCTTACTCCAGGACATACATAAATCGCAAAGTTGAATCCCAGAGATGACAGAATTCTGAAAGCAGCAAGAGCAAACCAATTCATCATATACAAGGGATCCTCAATAAACCTGAGTGCCAAGTTTTCATCAGAAACCATGGAAGCAAAGTGGTATGACATATTTAAGATACTGAAATAGAAAAACTATCCACCAAGAATTCTATATCTACAAAAATGTCCTTCAAAAACAGCAGAGAGTTTAAGACATTCATGGATAAACAAAAATGGACAGAGTTAACCTCCAAGATGACTGCCTTACAAGAAATGTTAAAGGAAGTTCTTCAGGTTGAAAAGAAAGGACAGTTGACACTAAGTATGAAGAAATGAAGATCTCTAGTAAAGGTAACTACTAGGTAAATGCAAAATCCAGTAGTATGATATCTGTAGTATGGGACTCTGCCCTTTTATTAACCATAAGATTTAGAATACAACTTAAAAAATAAATATATTTCTACATATGGAAATGCAAACTATAAAGAGTAATGTATGGATATAATAAAATAAAGAAGGGAAGTGGATGGGGTATAGTAGTAGATACTGTGTAGGCTATTAAAGTTGGTATCATTTTGAACTATTATTATATAGACTGAGATTGTTGAATCCCAACCCAGGGTAACAACACAGAAATTATTTAAATAAATACAGAATCAGAAATGAGAAAAGATCAATTATTTACCAAGCAAAATATCAAGTATACACAAAAGAAGGATGTAATAAAAGAACACAGGGCCAAAAAGGGATATAAAAAGGATATAAGAAACATAAAAAAATGGATGAAATGGCTGAAGGAAGCCCTTCCTTATCAGTAATTACACTGAATGTAAATGGATTAAATGCTCTAATCAAAAGACACAATTGGCAGAATGGATAAAAAAGCATGATAAAATTATATGTTGTGTTCAAGAGACTCACATTAGAACTAAAGAAATAAATAAGTTGAAAGTGAAAGGATGGAGTAAAATATGCCATGCAAATAATAACCAAAAAAAAAAAAAAAAAAAAAAAAAAGAGCTGTGGTAGCTATTAATACTGGATAAAATAGACCATTAGTCAAAATCTGTTAGAAGACACAAAGAAGGATAATATATATTAATAAAAGGGTCAATTCACCAAGAGATAACAATCGAAAATATTTAGAACCTATCACAGTGCCCCAAAATATATGAGGCAAACACTGACAAACTGAAAGAAGAAATAGACACTTCTGCAATAATTGTTGGAGATTTCAATACACCATTTTCATCAATGGATAGAACATCTAGGCAGAAGATCAATACGGAAATGAAGAATGTGAACAAAACTATAAAACTAGATTTAATAGACATAGAGAATGCTGAAACCAAAGATTAGAGCAGGGAAATCGTGTAATAGAGAATTTAAAAAAAAGAGAAAGAATCAGTCAATGAAACCAAAAGTTGGTTCTTTGAAAAGTTTAATAAAATAGACAAACCTTAAGCTAAAATGTTAAAGAAAAGAGAGGATGCAAATAACTGAAATCAGAAATGAAAGAGGGATATTACTACCAACCCCACACAGAAAAGGATTATAAGTGGATACTATGAACAACTGTATGCCAATGAATTCGATAACATAGATGAAATGGCCTGATTTCTATAAGCATATAAGCACACAAAATAACTGCACTTACTCAAGAAGAACTAAAAGATCTTGACAGACCAAAAACAAGTAAAGAGATGGAATGAGTAATGAAAAACCTCCCAAATAAGAAAAGACAAGGACCAGATTGCATTACTGTTGAATTTGATCAAACATTCCAAGAATGAACACCAATCCTACTCAAACTCTTCCAAAAGGGAACACTTCCTAACTTATTCTTTGAGGCCAGCACAACCCTAGTAACAAAGCAAAATAAAGATAACATGACAAAAGAAAATAATGGACTGATATCCATCATAGATGCAAAAATCCTCAACAAAATACTAGCAAACAGAATCCAAAAATACATTAAAAGAATTACACAACATCACCAAGTAGGATTTATCCCAGAAATGCAAGGGTGGTGCAAACATAAGAAAATCAAGGAACATAACAAACCAGATTAATAGAATGAAGGAAAAAAAAATAATCATCTCAATTGATGCAGAATAGGAGAAAGACTTTTGCCAAATCCAGCACCCCTTCTTAATAAAAACACTCATAAAATTAGGGATAGAAGAATAATCCTTAATATGATAAAGGGCATATATGAAAAACTCACAGCCAACATAATGCTCTCCGATGAAAGACTGAACACTTTCAACCCCTACAATCAGGAAAAAGACAAGGATGCACACTAGCACCACTGTTAGTCAGCATTGTACTGAAAGTTCTAACCAGAGCAACTAGGCAGGACAAAGAAACAAAAGACATCCAAACTGGAAAGGAAGAAGTAAAACTTTCCTTAATTGCAGGTTATATAATCCTATATACAGAAAATCCTAAAAAATCCACAAAAAGCCCCTAGAGCAAATAAATGAATTCAGCAAAGTGGCAGGGTACAAGCTCTACACAAATGGTCTTTCTGTACAGTGGTAAGGAACAATCTGCAGAGGAAATCAAGAAAAAATTCTATTTATGAAAGCAACTGATAGAATCACTATAAAGGAATAAGTTTACAGGGAAAACTTAAAAAAAAAATCACTGAAAGAAATTAAAGAAGACCTAAATATCCTGTGTTCATAGTTTTGAAGATTAAATATTGTTTAATTCACAGATTCACAGATTCAATGCAATTCAAATCAAAATTCCAAGAGCCTTCTTTGCATAAGTGGAAAAGCCAATTATCAAATTTATATGGAAGGATAAGGGGCCCTGAATAGCCAAAATTATCTTGAAAAAGAGCAAAGGTGGAGGGCTAACACTTTCTGATTTTAAAACTTATTACAAAGCTATGGTAATCAAAACAGCATAGTACTGGCACAATGAGAGACACAGTTACCAATGGAATTGAGGGTTCATAAATAAACCCTCATATCTATGGCTAACTGATTTTTGACAAGGGTGCATGTCCCCTTGTCAGTGGGGAAAGAACAATCTCTTCAACAAATGATGCTGGGAAAACTGGATATAACAAAGAATGAAGGTGGACACCTACCTCACAACATGTACAAAAAAAAAACCAAAAAGAAACAAACAAAAACTCAAAATTGATAAAGATCTAAATATAAGAACTCAAACAATAAAACTCCTAGAAAAAAACATAGGGGACATCTTCAGGACTTCATGTTAGGCAATGGTTTCTTAGATTTTACACAAAAGCATGAACAAGAGAAAACAAAAAACAAAATACATAAATAGTATTTCATCAAAATTGGAGATTTTGTGCATCTAAGGATTTTATCAAAAAAGTAAAAAGAAAACTAACAGAATGGGAAAGAAATATTTGGAAACCATATGTCTGATAATGTTTTAATATCCAGAATATAAAAAGAAATCCTACAACTCAACAACAAAAAGACAAGCAACCTAATTAAAACATTCAGCAAAAGATTTGAATAGACATTTCTCCAAAAAAGTTATACAAATGGCCAACAAGCACATGAAACGATGAACAACATCATTAGCCATCAGTATAAATGCAAATCAAAACCCTGATGAGATACCATTTCACACCCATTGGAATGCCTACTATTAATAAAATGGAAAATAACAAGCATTGGAGGGGATGGAGAAATAGAAACATTCATTCATTGCTGGTGGGAATGTAAGATTATGTAGCCACTGTGAAAAACAAGTTGGTGATTCTACAGAAAGTTGAATATAGAATTACCATATAACCTGACAATCTGTGTGACACCTGAGACCCAGAGCTAGAGTTCAGCAGCTTTGAATGCCAGTATTACCTCATACAGCAACAGTTAAAAAGCTGAGAAAGAGTCCAGACTTCAATTAGAAATATGAATTGTTCTAGTTTGCAAATGCTGCTGGAATGCAAAACACCAGAAATGAATTGGCTTTTATAAAAGGGGGTTTATTTGGTTACACAGTTCCAGTCTTAAGGCCATAAAGTGTCCAAGATAACACATCAGCAATCGGGTACCTTCACTGGAGGATGGCCAATGGTGTCCGGAAAACCTCTGTTAGCTGGGAAGGCATGTGGCTGGCGTTTGCTCCAAAGTTCTGGTTTCAAAATGGCTTTCTCCCAGGATGTTCCTGTCTAGGCTACATTTCCTCAAAAATGTCACTCTTAGTTGCACTTGGGGTATTTGTCCTCTCTTAGCTTCTCTGGAACAAGAGTCTGCTTTCAACAGCCGTCTTCAAAATATCTCTCATCTGCAGATCCTGTGCATTCTTCAAAGTGTCCCTCTTGGCTGTGGCTCCTCTACAAAATGTCACTCACAGCTGCACTAAGTTCCCTCTGCCCGTCAGCTCATGTATATGGCTCCACTGATCAAGGCCCACCCTGAATGGGTGGGACCATGCCTCCATGGAAATATCTCATCAGAGTTATCACCTACAGTTGGGTGGGGCACATTTCCATGCAAACAACCTAATCCAAATGTTCCAACTTAATCTCCACTAATATGTCTGCCCCACAAGATTGCATCAAAGAATATGGCTTTTTCTGGGGGACATACTACATTCAAAGCAGCACATGAATGAAGCAGGCAACTCAGGCCAAAGGGTAAAGGACAATATTGACTGTGTTTTAAAACTTCTACTTCTGTGTGAGAAAAAGGGAAGAGATGTTTATTTGATGCAGGATCTATATTTTCTGCAGCACACTAAACAATTGAACTTGTATGGTCAGTTTATTCAAATACCATAATTACATAGAACTTTGAATAGGAAATGAGATCTGGTAAGTTTATACAGGTTAATACAAAATCCCAGTACATCCTAAAGTAATTTGGGCAGAGAATAAAATGTATTTGCAAAGCCCCCTTGAAAAACTGGGGGAAAAAGTGAAAATATTAAACTTCCCCATCTGGGGAATCACTGATATTCTCACAAGCATTGAGGACTATCAATTTAGTAGGCTGAGTCCTCAATCTGAGGGCTTGCCCTTATGAAGCTTGTTACTTCAAAGGAGAGAATAAGCCTACTTATACTTGTGCCTAAGAGTTTCCCCCAGAGAACCTCTTTTGTTGCTCAGATGGGGCCTCTCTCTAAGCCCACTTGCCAAGTAAACTCACTGCCCTCCCCACTATGTGGGACATTGTATTATACCTCTCACCCTTTTTCTTACATTTTCATTAAACATAAGTTTTGAAGATCCATCTATTGTATTATGTGTGCATCTAAGCCTTGTCCCTAACTGCTGACAGTTAGTCCATGCTGTGCTTCTACCACAATATAACCAACCTTTCCCCGGAGGACCTAGTTTGTCTCCAATCTCTGCCATCACTAGTAATGTTAAATGAACATTTGTGTCTGTGTCTTCTTATGAATCTATGAAAGAATTTCATAGGGAAAGAATTTCTGGAGTCATAGGGTTGTATATACTTAATATACTGATTGATTAGCATCAGGGTGGTCTTCAAAATGGCTGCACCAACTGCACCTCAGGTAGACAACATATTCCCATATTCCCACAACTTTTGATATTATCCTTTGTGTGTGTGTGTGTGTATGTATGTATGTGTGTGTGTGTGTGTGTGTGTGTGTGTGTGTGTGGCTAGACTAATAGTCTTGAAGTAATAGCCTTTTATTTCTTATTTCTCTAATTGCAAATGACTGAAAAAATCTCTTCATGTACTGTTAGGAGTTCCTTTTATATTTCAGATATTATTCTCTTGCCATTTTTAGACATTGCAATTATTTTTCACTATTTCTTTTTTGAACAGAAAATCTTAGTTTGAAAGAATTAAATTAATACATTTTTTGCCTCATGTTTAGTTCTTTTGAGGGTATGTAAAAGTCCTTACTCTCCCTTTCCTTAATCACAAATATACCATCTTTCATTTTTATAGTAATGTCATGGTTTTGCTGTTAACATTCATTTGTGCCTCACATGACTATGTGTCCTAGTGCTCTCTGCTCCTTCTATATATTTGATTCCTTTGGCCAATCTGTCTGTTCCTGCAGCAACACCACTGTGCTATTTCCCAAATGCTTTTTAGAATATCTACATGGCTGGCACATGATGGTACGCATTTGTGAAGACACAACCTGAGTCCAAAAAGACAACCTCAAATCCCTAAGAGAGTTGAGTCCACATCAGTTGCACAGGAGTGGTATAATCCTGTTTCCATTAAACCTTACCTTGAGTCCTATAACAATCTGTCCTAGGCTGGGAGAGTCTGATCTCCAGGTGAGCTGCAGGTCCAGAGCCAAGGACAGTATATAGTGGCTTCCATGGCAGTCCCCTAAGAGGCTTTGCACCTACTCTGACTCTGAGCCATGACTGCTCTGCTGATAGGAAATGCAATATAGACATGGGGATGGATATTTTCAGCTCCTGAGAATCACCTCCTAGTAAATGAATAAGAGGCCACCTTAAGTTTTTGTAGTAGACATCTTCTGTGACTGCCTCTCATCCTTTCAGCCCATTGGTTTTATTTTGACCATTGCTACTGAAGCTGATTGCCCTTAGGCATATCCTCACAGCACCAGGCTTTAGCAACACCACTACTTCTTGCTTTTTGCCCTGGGTCTTTCCTGCTGCCACACAGGAGGTCTAAGGCAACTCCTCAGTCATTCTCTTGCTTGTACAAACCTAGAATTCCAAGAAAGATGATACTCCATGGAGCAAATCTTAAGCAAAGAAGGTTGGAATATAATTTGTAAATTTACTCTTCACCCAGTCCATAGGCTCCTCTGAGGGTTCCTGGTAGCCCTCAGCAGTGATCGGTTTGATACTATGCCATTAGTTAATGCTCCCTTCTTTCTTGTTTCAGTCCTTCCTGACTCCATTTCCCAAAATTAACTACCTGCATCTAACCCCCGTCTTAAGCTGTGCTTTTTGGAGATCCATCACTTAAGACAGAGAGACTACTCAGTGTTGATCTTCAAATTTTAAATTTACCCTAACCCCTGGCTTATTGACTGATGGATTACAGATGAATTACCCACATCATATTCAGTCAACAATTTTGACTATTTAGTTGATGTTACAACCTGTATCGGATACTTAGGATCAAACTGCAAAAGAAGCAATCCTTGCTCCCCATGGAGCTTTCACTTTAGTGTGAGGACAGACAGATAGACAATTACTATGGAAAGGTATCTTTGTTTCTAAAAATCAGTAAAGATAGTATTCTTTCATCCCACACAGTAGTAAGTTCCAGCTGTTACTATGTGCAGAAAATGATTTACATAAGGTTCTTTGCAAACTGATCAGGTGAAACAGGGAAACAGAACATCAGACCTGGGACTGCCCTTGGGTAGGACCCATTCTAGGTATATTTGCAGTTGGTGTCTTCATCATATGCCCATGGCAGGCATCACTAACAGACCACTAAAGCTCAAGGGCCTCAACTTAGCATCCTTCTCAACTGAGTAAAACAAGCAGCTACTATCAACTGATCAGACTTGACCTTCAAGATAAAATCTATTTGCCTAGTAAAAACTCATTTTATGGATGAAGAGATTGAAATCCAGAAAGAAGGAAGGGCTTTCCAAAAGAATCTATGCAAATTAATAGCGAAGTTTAGACAAGAACCAAGGGATACAGATGCATGGTTACTTGCACCATGAACCCACTGAACCCATGGCCACTGACACAGTGTTATTTCCTCATTCATTGATTCACTGATTAATTCATTCAGTGATCTCTCCACATTCATTCATTCATCCCTACTGATGCATAGGCAAGCACCCATGGCTGCTGATACAGGGCTCTTTTCTCATTCATTCATTTATGTTTTAAGAAAACACAAAACCTCACCAGCGGTTGAGAACAGGCATCTCAAATCATCCAAATAAAGAAGTCACAAACACAAAAACATATTAGCATTATTCCTACCAGACTGTGCACTTCTTACATGTAGGAACTACTCCTTATTACCTGGTATAGTCCACAGCTACTGTGGCCTCACCACCATTCTGCTTTGTTCCTCCCATCCTAAGTCAATGGTATGCCTGTAGGAGCTCTGAAAACCACTATCAGTGCGAAGAGCTTGAAAACCTCTTGATAAATCACTGCTTGTATCAGTCAGGCCCAACCAGGGAAACAGTCACTTTCAGTATTTCAAACAGAGGGAATTAATACAGGAAATTGATTACATAGGTAATGGGAGAGCTGAAAATCCAAATGGGAAATGGTGTCGTAAGCCACTACCTCTCCTGGGGTGGAGAAGTAAAGGAAAGCAGTGATATTGTAGGAGCAAAGGGGTAAAAGCCACCCAGTGAAAACTTGGCTCCTGGAGGACCTCTTAACAGGAGCTACAGAAGAGATGCAACCAATGTGGGACACATCACCTTAGGAGAGAAAGAGAGCCTGGCTTCTTTCCTCCCACCTTCCAGTTTCCCACTAGTGCTTCCCATTGACCAAACTAAGCTAAGAGACAGTAGAAACAAGAGCTGGGAAATGTAGCCCTCCGTGGCCATCCCTCAGCGGCTGCTGAGCAGAGTTGGGGCAGACAAGGAATGGATTTGCAGACAAATAGTCCCAAGACCTGCATGATGCTAATGGCACCTTCCAGTTCTAATGTCATGTAAGCCTCTAACCAGGTCTTGGTCAGCACCCATGATTAGAGCAAAGTTCATGCCTTCAGTAAGGGAAGCACCTTTCATCTTGGAGAAGATGCCAGGAATATATGATTCCATACTCTTATTTTTGCTTTAACAGATGCAAATATGCTATTCTAGACAGTGCTACAATATCCAAGGCATGTGCCTACACAATGGAGGAAAATAAATATTTGTGTAAAGAAACAGATTTGGGTTTATAATATTAAAAGGAAATGTTCTCATTGAGTAAAAATACAGGCAAACATATGTTATTAGGAAACAATGTACCTTTATTTAGTTCAGTGTCCTCTAAACAAAGTCTGCTTTCTCATATATGCAACCATTCTAAATCTACCTTTAAAAGAAAGCATGAAAAAGTAGGACAGAATTTCAACAAGAAGAACTTGCAGACAGGTATCTAAAGTGATAGAGAAGATGGCAAAGGAAATGACAAATGACTTGGAAAAGTAAAGTTGAGATGACTTGGAAGGTCATATCTCACTACAGAAGTCAAGTGATTAGAAAAATAGCCACAACAGTTGTATCCACATATTTTTATGGGACAGTAAGAAAGACAAACTAGTAATGAAGTGGTAGAAAAAACAACTGCATAAAAGTGAGATAGAAAAGCACATATCTGCACAAATGTACACATAGATTGATTGATTGTTTGATAGACAAAGATAGATATAAAACCAGCATTTAAGAAACTATTTTAAACGGATTCTACTTTAGATGCATTGTATAACTTAAATAATTGCTTTACAAACTTATGACATATCTTCTGCATTGAGATATTATTGTAAATAAGGACACTGTAGCTAAGAGAGGCAAATAGCTTGTTTAAGGACATACTGTCAATAATTTGCAAAGCTGAGATTAAAGACCAGTTTCGTGTACTCCACATTCTGTTCTTGTCACTCTATATCACTATTTTAAAGGCACATATTACCAAACAATTTAAATAACATCCTAGATTTGCTCAACCTCTCAGCATTTAACTATAACTTAAAGCTAATTATATGCTACAAAACAGAAATGTTATATCACTTCTGGCATTAACTTCTAGTGTGCTAATCTGTAAAGAAGGAGGACTATTGAAAAGTCAATTAGGTTGGGAATTGGAAAGCATTATATAAAATAACCTTGAGGTTTTTTTAATTTAAACATCCCACTATGCTAGCTGCTCTCACACACATTATTTGATTTAGCCTTCTCAACAAGTCCAAGTAGGTACTATTACCGCCCCCCCCCCCCCTTTTTTTTGAAGGTTTTATACTTGCCCAAAGGCCCACAACCAGGAGCTTCCAGAGTTACAATCTGGAACAGTTATTTGACTGGGAAGTCCGGGAGTTTTTCCACCATCCTATGCTGCAAATTTGGTTTTCTGAGACAGCCTGGGAAGTCGAGGAAATTGCTCACGGCTGTTCCCAGAGGCCAAGCCAGGTGTTCAACTCCTGGCCTTGTCTGCTCTAGATTATGCTTACCAGGGGCTTTTTTTAAAAGGAGATCTCACATAATAACCCTATTATTAGGATTATCATCATTATTATCATATTCCTTTCTCTGCAATAATTTCCGTAAAATATATTTACTAAAAGAGAGGAGCACTTGAAAAAAAAAATGCTAATCCATCCCCTACCACACAAACCCCAGATGGCCTTGTATTAAGTGGAGGAAGACACCATAATAATAACCCCGATTACCATCAATTCCCCACAGCGACAGATGTGAAAGAGATAAAGATGCTGGGATGTTCCCATAGAACTTCAGAAAATCTTTCTGTCCTCCACACAACACAAAAGCATGAATCCATGTTTGAAAAAATAGGTTCTGTGCAATCACTGTTTAATCTTACTTGCATATCTATGCCCCAGATGGCCCCATGTTTAATGTGAGGAGAATAATAGTCACTTTGTGTGCAATTTAGGGGAAATTACAGAAATATGGAAACTGTCCTGTGTATCTTTATACAATTTTCTCTCATTTCCCTGGCAGCATGAATAAAAAAGAGTGGTGCATATTTTTAGCTGAGGATGCCATTTTGACTTCTGAATGAGGGGACATCCAAAGTTATTTATGCTAAGACCCTTCTGCTCCACTTTGATTCATAAACACAGAAGAATATATTGAGCCTGTTCCCTTGCTGATTTTTTTTTCTTAAAAAAAAAAAAAGAAAAAAAAAAGGCCCGTGTGATGCTGTGTACTCCCTAGGGAAAATGAGTAAAGGGTAATTGCCTGAATTCGGATAGTCATTTTTTGATACCATTTTACCATGATGCTGTTGTACTGCCCTGTCACCAGGAAAGGTACAGATAAAATTATACAAATATATATCTCAAAATCTCAGCTATCCAACTATAAGTGCATAAAAAAACTGCAAGATATTGTGCAGTGTTTTTTTTCTCTGTCATTTTAGCTTGAAAATCTTGATTTACATGAGTACTGCTCAAGTAGATCATGTTGGATTCTAGGAAAGATAATTTTTTGGTCCCTCACCTTAACTAAGTGATGATACTGTGAACCATTGATTGTACACTTTGGATAGATGGTATGTTGGGTGAATATAGCTCAATAAAATTGCATGTATAAAAAAAAGGAATTTAATGTTGAACTTCCTTGCCAGGGGAGAGTATTCTAGTTTGCTAATGCTTCCATTATGCAAAATACCAGAAATGGATTAGCTTTTATAAAGGGGGTTTATTTGGTTACACAGTTACACTCTTAAGGGCATAAAGTGTCCAAGGTAAGGCATCTACAATAGGGTACCTTCACTAGAGAAAGGCCATTAGCAACCAGAAAACCTCTGTTAGCTGGGAAGGCACGTGGCTGGTGTCTGCTTGCTCCCAGGTTGCGTTTCAAAATGGTGTTCTTCAAAATGTCAGTGTCAGCTTCCAATGGCCATCTTCAAAATGTGTCTCTCAGCTGCTGCTAGCTGTGAGCTCCTTCTGTCTAAGCTTTGATGGGGCTCCAGTGAACTAATCAAGGCTCATGCTGAATGGGTGGGGCCACACCTCCATGAAAACATTCAGTCAGAGGTCACAGCCTAACCAATGATGTCACTCACAGTTAGGTGGGTCATATCTCCATGGAAACACTCAATCAGAAGTTTCCAACCTAACGAACACTAATACGTGTGCCCCCATAAGATTGCATCAAAGAACATGGCTTTTGGCGGGACATAATATATCCAAACTAGCACAGAGCAGGAAGGGGGAGAAGGGATTGCTCACTGAGCAATTCCATGAACATCTAGCTAGGTATTTAGTTTTGACCTGCAGTTTTATATTGGTTGAACTGTTTAATCTACCCAGAGACTCTAGAAAATGTAAAAGCAGAGCAGGTCCCTTACATGACCTGCTGAAGATCACGTGGCAAATAGGTGACTGCCTGGGATTAGAACTCAAGTCTCTCTTTTCCATGTCTCTGGAGTACATGGAAGCTAAAACCAACAGAGGGCCCTGAATCTGAACTCACAGCACCTATTCCAAACATATTGATGGTTGAGCAATGACCTGAAAAAAATATATTCTCATAAAGTAGGAGCTGAATAAAAGGCCTTCAAGATCCTTATTTTCCAAATGAGTAAAGAGAAATTTTTTAAAAATTGAGTTCATTTTCTAGAGCCATAGACATCTAAATACCAATGGGTCCAGGGCAGAGCCCACTGTCCATTTCACTATAGAAGGTATTCTAGATAGCAAGGATTCAATTCTGCCATCAGAAATCCCAAAACCCTCTTTTTGAAGAGTCAGCATTGGATGTGTCAGGCTTCTTGCCCTATCCTATGTTATGTTTCAGGCAGTTAGACAGCTCAAGCAGAAGCCAAGCAACAACTGCTTGGGTTAAAAACTGGCATTCTGCTACATCCAGAAAGATAGTCCTTTCTGTGCAGTTTTGGTTTTGTCCAAACGGAATGATTTGGAAGTATTCGATAGTCTACTAAATCATTCCCTTCTGGGGGAAAAAAAATTCTACCATTAGCTGTTTGAGTCAGGGCAATAAAGATCCTTTTGAAAATGTAAGTGCTTTATTCAAAAGTCCTTTCCTTCCTCTCCATGTTGAAAACCTATCCATTCTTAATACTGGCTCTCCATGATGCCTTCATTAAACAACCCACTTCCCTCTCAATGTGTACTTTTCAATACAGTATCCACCAGCCACATGTGGCTATTAAATTTAAATGCAAATGAATTAAATGAATTAAAAATTCAAATTCTTCAGTTGCACTAGGCACATTTCAAATGTCTGTGGCAACCATATTGGATACTACAGATATAGAATATTTCCATTGTCATAGAAAGTTCTATTGTACAGGGATCCTTATTTTTTTTTAATTATTGTATTGACCCAGAGAATCATAAAGATTTTAAGTGTAAAAGATCTTGGAAAAAGAACAAAATTAGTGACCTGTTTAATAAATGAGGCTGCCACAGAAAGATGCTACAAGAAAATCATCATGTCATGATGTGAATTCATTTCCTATATATATGTTTCATCTCTGACTGTAGTTTGTAAGGTCCTCAAGGACAAAGGTGTAACTGAGAAGTTAGGATTTAAGAAATTATTATGATTCCTGAATCATTATGTAGATATTCCTGTTTACTTTCTAGTGTATTAGAATAGCAGAAAGGAAATGCCTGAAATAGCCGAACTGTAATCCAGTTGCCTTGATCTTTAATAGTGATTGTATGACTATATAGCCTTTATCTTGTGAGCCTTGTGATTATAAAAACTTTGTGACTGATATTCCTTTATCTGTTTTTTTCAACTTCAGAGTCTTAAAATCACAAGGCGACATCTGAATGTTAATGCAGGAACTTGAGTCAGCTCAGAACTAACCACTGACTTGTTCTTGTAATGGTTAGCTTAGTTCTAGCATAGCTCCACTTCTTTACATTTGTAAATTGTAGCTGCTTATACTTGTTATTGAAATGGTCCCAACTCCATTACCCCTTGTTTCAATCCATAAAAACCTTAACGCCTTAGGAGACAGATTTTAGGCTAATAGGGCATCTGATCTCCTGCTTTTCCCTTAGTAGTAAACTCTTTCTTTGAAGCCCCGGTATCTCAGGAATTGGTCATTTGAGTACCTCGGGCAGAGAAACTACTGCTGTTTTTTCAATATAAAGGACAATGTCTTACTCATTTCGGCATCCCAAATGTCTAACATTGTATCTAGCACATAGTGGAGATCCAGGTTATGATTACTGATTGATTTGGAAATGGTTATCCAACACAGCACAGTGACCTAATAATAATCTGTTTATCACAGTAGTAGGATTTAGATAAAATGAGTCATTTATTAAGTCAGGGTCAGGCTGGACCTTGTTTCCACAGCTGTGGACACTGTGGACGGCTAGGAGACCCGTCTCTGGGCAAGTGTTGGGGTGCCTCTCACAGCCAAGAGAGTATTACTTCTGATAAGATGTATGTCCAAAGGATTCAGCAAGAGCAGTGGAGGTCTAGGCAAGTGGCTGGCAATGCAATTCCAGGGCTGTTTATCAGGAAGCAAACCATATGGGGAAGGTAATACTTAGCAGTTCAGATCAGCAGAGATAGCTCTCTTTTCTCTTAGAAAGCTGAGCATTTTCAGGAGCAGAAACCCAGAAGGAACTTACCAGAAGAAGGCAGATCTCTGTCCCAGGAAGAAACTGGAGAACAAAGCAGATTGCTCCAGGCAGGAACTAAGATCCAGTATGAGATCTTACTGCCTCAGTATGAGAGGCAGAACAAAGGCCATTTCCAGAATGATTTTAGAAGATCATTATTAGATTTGTAGAACTAGTGATATCATAAGATTCTCTGCCCGATGCACATAAAACAGCCAATCTATGACACAGGGGCTTCAAAGGGAGAAAAGGTTTAATGCAAAATGTGATGCAAGGAGAACAGATACGGCCTACCGGCCTAAAATCTGTCTCCCAGGGTCTAAGGAGTTTAGGGTTTTTCTGGATCCAAGCAAGGGGAGACAGAGATATTACCAATACAATAATAAGTATAAACAACTACAATTTACAAATGCAAAGGAGTGGTGCTAAGCTAGAATTAAGCTAGAATAACCATTATAATAACAAGTAACTACACTATTGTCAGCTTTTAGTTCTGGACTGACACAAATTCCTTCATGAACATTAGGGGTTTGTCTTTGTGATCATAAAACTCCTAAGTTGCAAAACAGGGTAAAGGGGTACAAGGGGGGCCAATCTGCAATTCCATGGGTTTCAGTAATTTCATGTATTTCCTTTCGGTTGTTCTACAATATACTAGAAAATAAGAAAAAGGTGTCTATATAATGATTTAGTCATCATAATTATTTGTTAAATAAAGACACTAGCCTGACTTAAAAAATATGAATTTGCAGCTGCTTAACTCCCACTCCCCTCAACCTTTTCCTGCTGTAGGTCAGGGCAGGATAGAGCAACAGAGAGGGTGAAAAACAGGCAGGACTGACAGAGAACATTAGGCAGGTTTGGGGGGGGGGGGTCCCTGTGGAAGCCCACAGGGCAACAGAGGGGAGGGAGATCTGTGTTTGGAAGCAGGATTAGATCATCTAAGGAGCAGTAAACTTGTGTGTTTGGGGCACAAGCAAATAAGACATCCAAAAAAATTGTTGAAAAATTTTTATTTCCAAAAGGCCTCAAAGTACTTAGCATAGTTGAAAGCAAGGATGTGCTTGATTTCTGGTCAATGCTTTGAACCTTTTTTTTTTTGATATACATATTGAGGATAGAAATGAAGGGTTCACTTCAATAGTCTCTCTAAGGGGGTTAATCTGGCTTTGGGTGATGAAGGTCAGTCGTGACCGAGCAGCCAGGAGGACCACAAGCACAGAACCAAACCAACTAACTCATGGTAACAGTGAAGCTGGGAAGGTTTTCATACCACTGTGTGTGTGATCCCTGCCCCAGGCACTTCTATAAAATAGCAGCCATTCCAGAAATTACATCTTTCCTCAGCCTCCTTTCCCCCTCTCTATTTAAAGCAAGCAGCAGTTAAATGTTTAAAGTAAGCCTTAAAGCCATTTCCTCAAAGAGTTAACATAATATCAACCATCATAAAAGAAAAAAAAAAAGGACCCATTTATACTCAAATTACACAGAAGTCGCTTGTCTCTACCAAGGCTCAAGAGTATTTGCACTTAAAAGCTATTTTTTTTCCTCAGAAACAATAGTGCAGGTGCATCGCCCTTCAGTGCGCAACTTATTCATCCCAGGAGGCAGGAAGGTGATTTCACACCTGTTTCTTCTTTTTATTTGCTCCTGGCCTGGCTAATTTGCCCAGTGTCAAGATTGGTATGGCCTGGTCTGTCGAGGAGAATTACTGCTTTGTAACGCATTCTGGCAGTTCAGACTGTGTGATTTGCCGCATGCCCTATTCTGGATAAATCTCTGTTTCACGTTATATATAAACGGAACTGATTGGTAACAATGATTTAGAAGAGATTATGTGTTCAATGAAATATCAAAAATAGAGAAAGAGAGAGAAAAGACAGTTTTAACTAGCATATGGTATACATTGCTAACAGGGAGAGAGAAAAAAAAAATCAGACATTATTCTATGGTTTGATTGGTTCAAGGTGAGTTCCCTGGAAATGACATCTAATCTTCATCTCTCGTGTCTCAAAAATAGACCGCTAACAGTTCAAATGTGTCTTTAAAAGAGAGAAGAGGAAAAGAAATCACAAATGCCTAATAGTAACCTGTCCTTCACTGTGAATTCTGTTAGGATAGGCAGTCAGGCATCTTTGCATATTAGAATTTGTGTGGCATTGGCAGCGAATTTACATGACAAGACATCCTGATAAATTCCTATAAGAGAACACAGATTTCATTATATGTGATGGTAAATGCCCTATGAAGTATTTGATGTTATTTCATTTTATTTCAAATCAATATATTTCTCCCACATTTATCTCATAATTTCTCTGGCATAGAATGGTTATATAAACCTGTAAAACTGAACAAAACTGAACTGAGCTGAACTGAACTAGACTAAAATATCCTCATTTAAAATAAAAAGCCAAGGATAATGAATTATTAGACTTTAGACTTACATAAGTAAACAAAAATCATTCCCCATACATTACAAGTGGTTGACATTATTCTAACATTTACATTGCTTAGAAATGATTTTTGTACTTCTAAAAACACAAGCGTATAAACTCATCAATTTCTAAGTCAGTGCTTTGAAGTCTCACAAATTCCCTAATCAAACAAAAGGCCTCGAGGAAACATTTGATATTTTGGAATAATGTGTGGCAAATTATTGAATAAAAACTCATTTTCATATGTTATGCTGCTTATTTAAATATTTAGGATATGGTTTTAATTACCATGAAACTTTACTAAACATCCACCTGTCAGTAAAGAAACTGATTATTTTTTTTTAGATTCACATTCTCCTGAAAGGAAAACAGGTGTGAAAACCTGCAGGTATTTATCCACCAACAAAAAATAAAGGATATCTGTGAATGTGGAGGAAGAAGTAAACATCAATGTAATCTTGAAATTGCATGCCATCAGTGTATGATTCCAAATCCAAACAGCACGAATAGATTGCAAATGAACAGGGAACTGCATTTTTACCCTAGGCCAGGCACCATCCTCTTTGGAAGTTCAGCTTCAAATGCCAGCTACCTCCTTGCAGACTGTATTAAGTGATCTTGGGATACCATAAATTGAAATTAAGTCCCATGGGCTTTTTAATAATGAGACCCTGGCAAGAAGGAAAGTCCACTAAGATTTCCAGTAGTGTAGTAAGATTTGTAAGTGCTTTAGGACAGGGATCAGATGTTTGGTGTTAATCTGTAGCCTTGTACTTGTACACCTAGTGCAGTGGTGGGTGAGAGCAGGCCCTCCACAAACGTGGGTGGGAAATGAGGGAAACAGCAGAAACTACTCAACACAGCTGCTGTGCAGCATGAAAGACATAATCAATTTGCTTCCCAGTGCCTCCCTGGCACATTAAATGTTGGTTCCATATACGTTAGTTGTTCTTATTAATAAGGAATGAAAGTTGAATTTAACTGTGATATTTCTGCTTAGGCCCTAGATGCCATGAACACAGAGAAAAAATAAATCAGTCAGGATTTTGGACATTCAGATGGAACACATTTGCTCTAATTACAAGCTTGAATGTATAGAATTTATATTTGCAATCAGTTTGGTATGAAAAATAACTCCACTAGAATAATTACCATAAATAAACAGTGATCTAGGGCATGTATGTGCTAACTGTATTTGTTACAACTGGAGCTGAATAATCTCACAGCTCTTGGTATATGTAGAAATTTGGCTTGGAGAAGTCAATGGTCTGCCGTAGGGTAACAAAGCAACATTAATACCAAGAGAAAGTGGCCCTAATTACCCTTCATCTATGTATGTGCCATTTTGAGTCGAGGTCATTTTCACAGCTCTTACCTGGCCTTGGTACCTCTAGGCCTCCTCCCCATTGTCCAACAAATCTCACTGATTATCTTTTGTAAGCATAAATTTCAAATCACAATATCAACCTCCAAAACTGTCGTTGCCTATTTGTTCAAGTACAGACCGCAAATCTAGGGATTCAAGTCACTGTAAAAATGGCTCCCAATGACATATTTTTTACCAGAACCTTCTACTCAAGCCAGTGTGTCTCCTTACTGGCCGCCTCTGCCTTTTCCTGGTCATCTCACTTTTAAGGACACTTACCCCAAGCAGGAAGGGGTGCCAACTGTCGTTGTGAAGTGCCTTATCCCTTCTCTATCAGGGAGTCCTCTCTTCTTTTATCTATATATTACTGGTCCCAATTAGTCCTTGAATTATCCCCTCATTACCCCACTCCACAGATCTTCCTGGGCTCCTCATGGCACAGTCAGTGCACACATTTGGAAGTTGCAGGAAGAAATATTTGTGGAATATCTATCACATATAAAGGCACTTTGTTTATATATATTTATATGTATTTTCCCATTATTTTATGATAATACAATTTCAATTCTAAAGGTGAAAGAACTGATGTTAAATAACTTTCCCAATATCTCAAATGATTGATCAGA
This sequence comes from Choloepus didactylus, assembly GCF_015220235.1. Lineage (NCBI taxonomy): Eukaryota > Metazoa > Chordata > Mammalia > Pilosa > Megalonychidae > Choloepus > Choloepus didactylus. The sequence continues at coordinate 56,322,462 of NC_051326.1, forward strand.
TGATTCACTTATTATTCATTAATGTCTTCATAGTCTGTAGCAATAACTCCTCTATTATTCCTGATATTGGTAAAATTATGCATTCTTTCTCTCTTTTTTTTTTTTCTTGCTCTTTCTTAGAGGTTTATCATTTCATAGGTCTTTTCAAAGAACAAGCTTTTGGTTGCATTTATTTTTCTCTTTGGTTTTCTGTTTTTAATTTAATTGATTTCTGCCCTTATTATTTCCTTCCTTCTCCTTGCTTTGGGTTTATTTTGCTCTTTTATTTCTAGTTAAGGCAGAAGCTTAGATTATTGACTTAAGAGTTTGCTTTCTTCTATTATAAGCATTTAATGCTACAATTTCCCTCTAAGTTGTGTTTAGTGCGCTTACTCCATCTTACTCAGGACTGGAAATCTTGAGTTCAGATTTAAGTAAAACAGTACATGTAGTGGAAAGGTCCTGGGCTTTGCAGTCAACTTGACTTAGTTTCCTTCCATGCTCTACCAAACAAACTGCATGTTCTTGGACAAGCTCTTAGAGCCAAAGTTTAAGTTGAAACAAAAATTCTCATCTGGTGGAGCTTCCACAAAAAGTTATACAAGATAATACAGAGTGATTGGTACATAATTGCTTGATATTGCTTTCTTTCCCCCACTTCTCTTACAGAGAGTTGTGATCTAATCTGTAGTTCAGACCACTGGAAATTGACTGTCCATTAGCATAACTTTCAACTTACCCAGACACCTTCTCCCCTTGCCTGATGATCTCTACTACTTCCCACTTATTTAATATTCAGAACTAGTTAGCATTTATTAATCACCTACTCCATACCAAGCATTGTGCTAAGTATTTTCCCATGTGTTTGCTCTTAATTTCAAAAACACTCTTGTGAGAAGGTATTACCCACCATTTTTAGATATGAAGAAATACAGATCCTTGTCAAAGTCACACAGCTTGTATTGTATAAAGCCAGGATTCAAACCCATGGTGGCTTGACTCTATTTCCCCAATATAATAGAGCTGGTACTCATGTTTTACACTTTGCCTGCCTATCCATGACCTCCAAGAGCTCAAAGGTGTCAGCTATTGAATTGCTGAGTCTAGTCTGAATATTCAATTGCTTTTACCACATCAGCTTTGTTCCAGTGTCCCACTGCCCAACCAACCCTGATAGCAATGTGCCCCCCAAGACCAGAAGAATTGGAGAGTGCAGCGAATTCAAGGTAGTATCTAATTAAACACATCACCCACTCCTTAGGGCAAAGTTGTTCTCAATTTATTAAATTAGAGATTTATATTCATAACTGAAGGGAGGATTATTTCTTTCTGACTATAATCATTTCAATTTCTGGTCAAGGACAAATCTGCTTTTTCTAAAACATAATGGCAATTGCTATCATTCATATATGTACCCTGGGTCTATCATGGGTACATATCCTTCATCATAATGTTTTTCTAAGTGATGAGTCTATAAGCCCCCTGACTCCCTTTCTCCTCAAAATCTCTCTCAACCATGATGGACTTAGTAGCTCATGCTCTGAGCCTCCCAATGACATCTCATTTCCACTCTGGCCACCTCTGCAGCTCTTTACCTTCATTAAAATCAAGATGTCTCACGTAGGAAAAGATGAGTAAAACTAGGGAAAGCTGAGAGTTGCTTCCAGTTGAATCAAGCACAAGTACATAGAGAGGGAGCATCTAGGGAGTAGGGGATGGGTGTGGGGATAGGAACTGTACTAGAGGTAGAAGGGAAAGAGGAGAAGCGAGATAAAGTAGGCATTTCAGACAAAATGAGAGGATCTTGATTGAACTCTAGGTTTGTTATTCATTCACTAGCAGTATAACTTAGAGCATGTCACCCTCTCTGTTAGCTCACTTCTTTTTACTGAACCGTAAGTAACCACATGGCCCTTGCATACCAGGGTTTTTTAAGAATAGCATAGACGTGCACATTTCCAAGTACAGTCAAGAAGCCCCACTTCCACACTGACTGTGGTCCCAAAATTAAGCGAACATTTAGTTGCTGAGAACCTAGAACAAATTTTTTGGAGAGCCGAGTCAATGTTAATGAGTGAATGATGAATAAATCTAGGCCAGCTCATTAAACACTACTGACCCTACAATGGACTTGATGTCAGTCCTAGGAGAAGAGCAGAAGGACAGAACAAGTTTCTTCAAATATTGCTGAGCATGGAGGACCTTCCTACTTACTGCTAGGAGCCCTTTTCCTCTTGTACCCCTGGTTCACTAATCGCTATTTCAGTAGGCCACATTTCCCAAGAAGGGAAAATTATTATCCCAACTCATTTCCCTATCAAATCTCCCTAAGAAAACCCCTGACCCCATATTCTTCTGCTAAATAGGTAAAAAGTAGGTAGTGCACTAATGACCAATAAGTTACAAATAGACCTTCATCTTCCCTGACATTTGCATGTTTAAAGAGGATATTATTAACCTACGTTTAATGGGATATCAATTTTGTCTATTAAAAATAGTTTTTTTGTTTTTTTGGAGGGGTGAACAGAAAGGAGATATATTTTAGTCAGGACAGGTACTCCGACGGCAGTGATAAGTGAAACAGAGCCACTTATACATAAATTTGGAATATTATATATTCCTGAAAAGATCTTATAAATTGTGGGCTGGTCAGCAATGCCCTCCATTCAATGGCCAGACTTTTTAAGCCAATGGACTCTGGCCTTTCTCTCTGTAGGATCTTTCCCTACAGCTTATCCATGTAAGGGAACATCTGCAAAAGTGCAAAATTCAGTAGAAGGCTAAGATTCATGCTCCAATAATGGCTTATAAGCCAGTGATGGAGTTTCTTTAAGTAAGAAAGTCCCCAAAGTTCATGGTCTACCAACAGAGGAAAGATTCAAAGGAAGACAAAAACCTTTGCAGCCTGATGCAATAGCTTTGGGGGCTCAGTCAGCCACCCAGCTGGTGCCGGCAGTAGCAGCTTTGTAGGTGAGGTGGACAGAGAGTTTGAGGAGCTGTGAGTTCTACTCCCGGGAATCCAGGCCACACTCCCTAGAATTCCAGCGTCAAAGGACCTGGAGATACCCTGGGGCCAGACCCCTGGCAGCCATGGCTCTTAGCTGGTCACCAGTGGCTTCCTTCTCTTTTCTTTGACTTCTTTTCCTGTCTTTGCATCTTGCCTCCCAGTGCCTTGGCAGCAGGCTTCTCTCTCCACGTGACTTCTCTCTAAAACACAGCATTTGCAACTGTCTCAGAGATCTGGGCTGTTTGTCCTGGGTTGATATGACAGACACAGAATAGACCAAATGGTTCCCAACCCCTTCCCATGTCCCCCAAGCCTCTCTCACCCACCCCATATCTGTATCCGAATCTGTATAATATACCCCAAATGCAGTCTGGGGGGTGAACTGAGTTTCATAATATACTAGAGGGGTGAGCTAAAGGGTAGAAAGGGAATTTTGCCTATTCTTTAACAATGATGGGAAAGGGAGGATGGCTAACATTTATACAGCACCAACCATATCGTAGGCACTTCATGTATATGTGAATTCCCATGTATTACCTCTGAGGTAATTGTTGCCATGACCACTATATGGGTGACAGCACTGAGACTCCAACGGATTTGAGTAAGTATTGAAGGCACCATTGAAATCAAGGTCTATTGGGTTCTAAGCCCATTTGCTTCCCATCAAAGGACATGACCTACTGCCAATCGGACACACTGGCTCGCACTGAGGTGTTATTCTATCTTCATTCAGCAGTGCCTGCTGCTTCTCTCCGTTTCTCCAGCCCACCCATTAGTTGCCTTTCTGCATTGCTGACCAGTCCCAAGCAAGACAGGATGGCCGTCTCTCACTGCCAAACCTCAGGCCCTCATGAGATGTCCCTAATTTGCTACAGGAGACACCAGTGCACGGGCAGACCCAGTCTGCTCCTGGTGGTTGATTCTGCCACAATCCACATTTCCACATCATAATATATTTTCCTCCTCTAAGACTGAGTGCTTCCTTGCCCAGTGCCGGTCAGTGGCCTCTAGAGTCCATTTTGCAGGCAACATGCACTAGAGTCTCTAAGTGGCCTGAGGACTTGTTGAACTTTTTGACACCAAGCTGACTCAGCAATAGAAGCACAGATCCTGAGCAAACAAAGATGGGAGAGGAGAGGAAGTTAGAGGTAAGATCAAGCAAAGTGTGTAGGTAAGAAGACAGCACAGGAAGAGAAAAGAGCCAGGGACAAAAGTCCAGGAAGAAAGAGAAGGGAAGGAAGGCACCAAGAGGCAACTATGCTGGCTACTGTTCATCCTCTGCTCTTCCTAATTAAAATGGGTCTCGGAAAGGTTATACTTTTTATACCCGACTTTATTCCTCTGGAAGTCTCTGTTGTTGTAAACGGAGAACTAGAATTGGTAATCAGAAAGCTCATATTTTCAGCTACTACTTCTGTGTTGCTGCCACTACCCTTCTTGCAAGTCACCGACCTTCATCCTTCAGGTCTCCACCTGTCAAATGGAGATAATGTTACTTTCTAAGACTGTTGTGAATTCAAATGAAATAACCTATTTGGCCCTCTTTATTTATATACTGTAAGTGCCCCATCAGAAGGGCTCTCCCCTTTCTCTGATCACTCCTGCCTCTAAGCCCCTCCTTACTAAGCATATTGTCTCCATCAGCACTGATCCCGCAAGGCATACATCTCCATCATCAGTTTTTACACTGTATATGAAATTTCTATTTTTCCATTGTCGTTGCTTCAAGGGAAGTGTCTGTGAAAGACCCTGGCACGCTTCCTCTTAACTAGCAGGGACCTGTGCCATCTGGAAAGCCAATGAGGAGATGAGTAACTCAAAGAATGAAAAAAAAAAGTTTCTGGGTGCCATCCCTTTCATTGTTAGCTTCTTTTGAAGTCAAGTATGGGTATTGACAAGGTATAGAGAATCCTCTCTGTTAAAAGGAAACTGACTCAAGATCCCTGGGAGTAAGCAAATCTGTGAAAATATCCCTCTAGCTTAACACTTTCCTTAATATCTGCCTCTCCTCTTTCTGTCCTAACTGAGCTCAGTCATTGCCAACTTGAAAAACCACCCTTTAGCTTGGGTGAATGCCCCTCCCCTGTTCTGCTCTTGCAGCTTTATCACTTATTTCTCGGTGTCGCTGGCATCTCTTCTCATCCACTTTTCTCATTTGAATCTGAGTTAGGCATGGTCTCCATTAGACCTTCCCTAATCCTACAATTTAATGTTAAACACCCGCTTGCCTATCCTCCCCAGAGATCTTAGCAAAGTATAGGGCAGGCACATACATGTTGCTTAGTAAATACAGGTTGGAAAATGAGTGCCATAACAGGAATTCCAGAAATCTTTTTTGAGAATTTTCTGTGATCTCTTGATTCCTTGTGCTTACTTCTATCTAGCTAGAATCCTTCTTGCTGAATTATGGTTTTTCGTGTCTCTTGCTGAGTAAATTGTAAAATCCCATACCTTTAAGCCTACCAAGTCTCTGACACGTATAAGGCACTCTGTAAATGCTTACTGAATCAGTAAAAGATGAATAACCAGTCTACACTGTGATAAAAAGCAAGAATTAGTGTCTAGATCCTTCTGAAAAGTACCAGGATGGTGTCTCATCTTAATTGAATTAAACTGAGCACCACTGAAATGCAGATGTATTCCAGGCAGAGCATGGGAATTTATCTTTCCTCAATTCTCATGTCCACCAGAAATGGGTAATGAATTATTTCTTGTTGAACCCAATCTGATTTATTTGGACCTGTTTGCCAAACCAAAAAAAATGTGCTACTCCACGGTTTATGTTTAACTGCTAATTATTTAATTCAATTCAACAAATATCTACTAAACATCAGATATAAGATAAAATGGGGATGCCAGGTGAAGTATCAACTAAAGACTCCAGATAGAATGGGATAAAGTGGCAAACAGAGACTCGGCCTCTGTCTTCCTGTAACACACTGTGAACTCCACAGAGAAAGCAGGCATTAAACAAGGAACTAGAGGAGAATGACCCAATACTAAAAAATCATAAAATTCTGTGTTTAGCTGGATGGAAATTATGGTACTGATGGCAACATGATACACACACACACACACACGCACACACGCACACACACACACACACACAAGTACATGGAGAGCCTGGTGAAATTCGAATAAGGTTTGTATACTGTATCAATGTTAAATTCCTGGTTCTGATCAATTACTTTGAAATTATTTCAAAATAAAAAGCTAGAAAAATAGCAGGCATGCTACAAATACTGCAATCTAAAATTCTTTTGTCAAATAAAAGACTGGAGAAAACAAGTCAAAAGTGAAAATGGTTTTGTTATAACTCTGGAATTATGGTATTTTCCCCTTTTAAAAATACACTTGAATGCTAATGCTTTATACTATCTTCTCCATAGCATTTAAATATGATTTCAATGGTTTCTAACTAATACTTTAAAAATATGTAGTTTTTAAACATTTTCCATTAGAAAGAGTCTGCTTTGGACAGTTTCTTGCTAAATATTAAGACAGAATATGAAAGATTTTGTAAAAATCCTTTCAAAAGCTAACGTATTTCATCAACCTAATTCTTTAAGCATATCTTCTTTGCCATGACAGTTCAGAGAATTACAGAAAACTGTGTTGAAATAAGTGAAAAATCATCATTTCAGGTTTCAAGCATTATCTCAAAAATCTAGGTGCTGCTCATGGAAATGAAACCATAGGCTTAGCCTTAACAATTATTATTAGCCTCAATTATTATAATGACTTTCCTAATTATTCCTCAGCTTTGTGTTTTGTTGGGTTAGCAGTCAAAATTCATGTCAGCAACGTCACCATCTTTTTAACTATTAATGGGATTATTTTATTTTTGTATTGTTATCAGGGTAAAACACATTTCCTTTTCTATATTTATTAAGTGTATATCTTACTGTCATTTTAGCAGTCTAATTCTATTGTCGATGATGTCATTGGGCTTTCCATGTACTAAGTATTTTTTTCATTTTAAACTGTATCAGTAACATTGATTTCCAACAATTCTACAATATTTCATGTACATATTACTAATCCAAATGAATGCTAACAAGATTTCAACTTATTTTTCACATAAACCTGAGTATTTGTTTTTATCACAGCCAGATCCAAGTTTAGACATAAGTGTACATTTCTACTAGAATAAATGTGGAGCTGGGATGAAGGAGAACCAGTACCTTCTCTCAGTTTTCTTTTGTATACTCTTGGTAGCCTAAGGATCTAATAAAATAGGATATTAATAGATAAATATTTGGGGAAATGCATTGTAAACTTTTCTCACAATGGTCCCCAAATCTTCATTTGCTTCCCATTTCCTTCAGAACTAAAGGATATATAACAACAACAAAAACAACAACAATGATAAATAGTTATGTAGTGTTTACTATATCCCAGACACTCTTCTAAATACTTTATACATTGCAACTCATTTTACCCTTACAAAAGCCCTATGAGGAAGGTACTGTTTTTCAGCCTCACAGATGAAGAAACTGAGGCAGAAGGTGGTTTAAGTCCTTTGCTCTAGGTCCACACAATGGGTGAGTTTAGATTCCTAGCACAACCCTGCTTTAGAATTTAGGACTTCTAATGATTACATTTGATTGCCTCATTTAAAAAAATCTCCTTAGATGTATATTCACAACACATAAGGCTTGGCAACTTAGCATGATTTGCATATGAGCTTTTGCTTTCTTCATCTAGAGACCTTGGACACACCTCTGGAATCACTGATTTAGAATAACATGGATTCTTTATAAAGTAATTTAGATTGTGATCCTCATGATAATATTTTATTATTTCAGTGAAAAGGCAAGCAATCGTATACTCTACCTGCAGATTTCAAGGTAAATAATGAAGGTGGTTTGGGATTTTTATTGTTGTTTTATCTAATTATCTAATTATACACTCCTCCCACCTTTGGTTTGGCAGCCAGTGTAATTAATATGCGTCATATCAATTACAAATTAACAATAAGTTTTTACAGCAAATAAAATGATTTTTCCTATCCTTTCCCTATGCAGCAGTTTGCCAAATGTATTCCACTGTGTGCTTTTGAAACAGATATTTTATGAATAGGTATAAAATTCACAGGCCTGCAATGTAAAATTGCTACAATTGATTTGATAAATGGCTGCCATTTTACTGGGGAAAATATTTGTGTTTTATTCCACTGATATCAGAGCTCTATTCTGCTCTTCTGGACCAGCACTGCAAAACACTTCACAGCAAAATTAATACAACTTACAAAGAAACTTGAGATAAAAGTCAGAACAACCACCTTCCAAACAGGAGAAGATCCACCAATCTGAAGCAGAGACAAAAAGCCCTAATTAAATACCAAATCAAACCAGCTCATTTTTTTTTTTTTAAGAGAGATTTTCAGCCTTTCAGTGATTTGCTTATTCTTAGAAACAAAAGAAAGGGAGTTGCAGAGCGTGGGAGCCCTACAGACAAACGGCCCCCAACTTCCATCTTCCATTTAGCAAAGTGAACAAGGACAAGGATTGCTATTCAACTAATAAATAGGTATTGTTTTCTTAAACTACTGGTGACTGTGCAAAAGAAACAACCTAGGAAAATGCTTCCTTGTGGCTTCCTCATCTGGAAGCCTCTCCCTGTCCATCAGATTCTTGTCCAAATAGCCTCTGGCAGCTGTCACCCTCCAGATTTGCAGAAATAAGCTGAATGACCTTGCCACCAGTGAAAGTTGGAAGAAAGCTCATTTCCACAGGAAGACAGGGAGATGACAGGTTTCTTTTGTTGATGTTTTGTGTTTTGCTTTTCCAGGGCAAGGCGACTCACTTGGTGGACATAACAGGCAATCTGGCCTCCACATACGCAATCCAGATGGTTGTTAGTAGTTGAGAGGGTTTGGCCATCAGGAGACCCATTTCAATTCTTTTATTATAATGCGACCTTCTCCTCATTGCCTGAGAGCCACATGGTCTCTTCTAGAGGGCTGTGCATTTTGAATATAATGGTTATTTTTTAAAATTCAGCTAACATCCACAGTACTGTTCATTTTTTAAAATTTATGTGCTATATGAAGAAATGCAAAATAGAAAATAAAATATTGTCCTATTTGCTATCTTCTTACAGCAAAGTCCTCATGCACCTTGGAGCAGCTAATATTTTAATTAAAGTAGATATTAATTAACGTACAGTTAATCTTGGCTCTGACCCAAACTTACTGTGTGACCTTAGGAAAGTCACTTCTCTTTTCTAGGTTTTCATAATCTCTAAACTGAAATAGTCTCAGGTCCCTTCCAGCATTAACAGAAAATGATCAGTTTAATTAAATTAAATCTGATTCACTGCAGTTCAACAGGTTCCAAATGAGTATCTACTAAATGTCAGAAAATGATGGGAACATGGTCTGTATTCTCAGGGAGATCAAAGTGTACACACACACACACACACACATACACACATTTAGTCTTGATATGAAGTTCTGTTTTTAAAAGTGTAGGTAAAGTCTAATTGATTAGAGGACTCAACCACCACTTATAGAAATAACTAGAACACAATACGAAACATAAATTAAATCCAAAGTTCTAGACCTAGAATAAGTGTTCTTGGAAATGGGTGAAGGGGTAATCAAAGAAAGCTGAAGTGGTCAGGGAAGGTTTGTTTAATAATTTGGGAACTTAATTTAGCTAAATACGCCCTCATTGGAATGGAAATAGAAGTGTATTCAACCCTAAAATGAAGAGAATGGAAAAGGTTACAAAAATAATTCCAAACCAAAGTTCACTAAGGAGAATTTGAAAGTCAAACTCAGGGACGAACAAAGAAAAAACAAAAAATCCAAAGATCCAATGACTGAGTGAAAATAAGAATTGATCTGTGATTAATGAGGGGAACCAGTGTGTTATTTCTGACAATCTTAGGGCCTCTGATGGCATACATCACCCTTGCAGTGAGCATTTGCAGGTGTTTGGGGCTAGGGTGCTGAGCTAACATCAGTGGCAGCAGAAACAGAGAGCCCCCTAGCCAATCTTTTAGAGCTTTGAGAGTAGGGCCTCTGGGAAAAGGCACTGGTATATCTTTAACAGTCCTTGATGTGAAAGGTGAGTTTTCAAGACCAATCTCCAGACCAAATCTGCAACTTGATGTCACCAAAGAGGAAGAGGGGTTGTCTGAGAAGATCTCTCCATGGCTGCTAATTTGAGTTCTAATTTGGCTGATACAACTAGATCAGGAAGACTATTTAGAAATGTTTGTGCATTCTGATTACAGTGACATTTTCCCTCCAGGCATAGTTATTGGAGATCTATGAGAAATGTATGCGTTTTGCTAGTGCACACACCTTTTCAAGTTGGCCTAGGGTCAAAGAGCTGACATGACCAAGTGCTGACCTTGAATAAGTAGTTCCAGAAATGGTCTCAGAGTTATGTGTGGAGCCAAAACTCTGGAGTCCAAGAAAGATTCATTGTAGCAAAAGCAAGACCAGAATTAATGAGAAACCCTGATGACTGCCTTTCTTGCTCAATAGTCAGGCATGTGTGCGTGTGGTACGTTAGCTTAAAACAGGGGTTCTCAACTATGACTCTATATTTGAATAACCTAGAGAGTCCTTAAAACTCCTGAAACCCATGCCATACCCAGACAAATTAAATTAGAATCTTGGAGGGGGTATGGGGGGTGGGTACACATGCATCAATAAAGTTTTAAGTTCTACAGATGATTCAAATACACAGCCAAGGTGGTAAACAATTGGCTTAAAGACATTATAAAGACTTCTTATCTCATCACATTACTTTTCAGTTAATCACTTTGCTATTATTGTTATCACCTGAAATATGTATGTCATATAGTCTCATTACTTGCCCTAATTGTAAATAATATAACACATAGTAGATTTATTGCTTGAATTTTGGAGATAAGCAAAAGTTCTCTTATTTTTGGTGTAAGACAAAGGGAGAAAATGAGTCAAAACAACGAGATATTAATAATACAAAATAAATAATACAAGGCTGCATGATCTTTTGTTAAGAATCTAAAATTTTTGACAGTAGCATAAATTCATGTTTAGTGAATTAACTTTTGCCGTATTTTCTATCTTGTCTAAGCCCATAGCAGTTATAAGCTAAGCTTATAACCCCACAGGTCTGTGATTCCTTTCCTTTTTAAGCTGTGTCAAAATACTTTTAAGTAAAGAAAGATGACTTGAAAACTATAAACCTAATTAAAACAACAGTGCAGGTAAAGATTTTGCGATTGGACAGATTTTAGCACATCTTCATTGTTTTTTTCTGACATTATTGAACCCAAGAACTGCTGCAGACAAAGATCAGTCTGCTTTTAGACCATCTCTTTATAGCATAATGCAGTTATCTGAAAGAAAAGTTTCAAGAGGGAGAGCTAGTTAGCTAATTGATTACAGATTGTGACTGTGTTTTTACAGAATGAAGACACTTTCAGAGTTCAAGGAAAACCCAAAGAAAGCAGCGTTCCCACATCCGTGCTCTTAGAAGCCTCCGGTCCCATTTCTACTCCTGCCTTCCCTATAAAGCAGGCGATGATGGAGGCTATCACACGAGCCCAGCATGGTAGCTGATTAAGGTTTGACAAGCGAAAAGCAAACAGGATTCCTAATCATGAGTCTCACAGAAATGGAACTACAAAAACCAAAAGAATTGCCATTATCTTCTTAGTCTTGCAGTTCACCGTGAGTAAGGGAATATGGGTGCACAAGCAAACTACGTGTTGAAAGCCTTTGGGCATGGGTAGAGCAAAGCAGTAAGTAATTTGACAGCATCAACTGCAAAACCAGACTTCCAACACCTCCTGTGGTATCTAATTTCTGCTAACGTGTGGTGATTTGTAAGATGGCTACATAAGCAAGCAACAACTAGACTCATTTTTTCTAACAGGTGAGACTTGCAAACTTAGTTTTATTAGTTTTTCTCTTCTTTCCACTGTTTCTTCCCCCTCTCCCAATAGCTGTTCATTAAACCACACTATCGGTTCACTTCCTCCCTCTTCTGTCTGCAATTGTGTTTTTTTTTTTATTTGAACCAAGATCAAATATATTTGCTTTTGCGGTTTTTCTGTTCATTCTGTCATTTTCTACCTTGGTAGAAAATAAATTCCCTGCCCACACTCACACCTGTGCAAGCAGGCACAGCAGGGGGCCTGAGGCAGCTTCACCCTCAGCCTCTTGAACCAACATGCCCCAAAGGGCAGAGCAGCATGGGCAGGTGCAGGTGTGTGGAATCGTGTTCACTTGTGTGATGTCTGACTAGGGTATACCAGTAACTTGTGTATAGGTATGTGTAGCAAGACATTCAGCATGTAATGAACCACAAACTGCAGGTGAATTGTGGGGATATGTTAGTATTTATGTGTATAAATACATCTACATTTATGCACTTTCCATAGCATACTGTTTGTTTGCTAAAGCTGCCGAAATGCAATATACTAAAAATGGGCTGGCTTTTACAATGAGGATTTATTAGTTTACAAATTATAGTTCTAGGGACATGAAAATGTCCCAATTAAGGCATCAACAGAATGATACCTTCTCTGAAGAAAGGTGGCTGGCATCCAGATTATTTCTGTCAGATGGAAAGGCACATGGCCGTTCCCGGGTTTGGCTGTTTTCACGTTCTGGCTTCTTCAGCTTCTGTGGGTCCTTTCTTGCTTCTCTGAGGCATTTCTCTCCAAGCTCTCTGGGTGTTTCTCTCTGAGGTCTCTTGGCTTTTTTCTGTTTTTTATTCTCTTCATGGAGGACTCCAGCAAAAGGATTAAGACACACCTTGAGTGGGGCGGGTCACCTCTCCATTGAAATAACCTAACCAAAGGGTCCCACCCACAACAGGTCTGCACCCATGGGAATGGATTAAAAGAACATGTCCTTTTCTGGGGTGCATAACAGCTTCAAACCAGCACACATATCTATAGCTAACAAGCGATTTCAAATACATTTTCTCATTTGAAACTGAGAAGGAAGAATAAAATATGAAACATGAATACCTTCCTATAGACAAGTCTCAGAGCTAAGATGGTAGGATGGGGCATGGACTGTTTGTGTTGTGTTTTGGCTTGACAGAGTTAAAAGCAAAGGTTTTGAATTTGAAAGAGCTAGATTTGAAGCCTAGCTTCAACACTTCCCAACCATGCTGATTTTGGTCTCAGTCCTTAATCTCACCATGTCTTGGTGTCCTCATTTCTGAAATGAGGTTAAAAATAACTATCTCTCATTTGTGTGGATTGAGAAGAATATATGTAAAATGATCTATATACTTCCTGGCTGTGCCAGCTGGTTTGGATATATTATGTCCTCCAGGAAAAGCCATGTTCTTTAATGTACTCTTGTGGGGGCAGAGTTATTAATTTTTTGATTAGGGTGTGTCCTCTTGATTGAATGTTTCCATGGAGATTTGACCCTGCCCATTCAGGGAAGATCTTGATTAGTTTACTGGAGTCCTTTAAAAGGAGCTCACACAGAGAGCAGCTAAGAGAGACTTTTGGAGAGACGTTTGCTGATGCTTTGAGATGCTAGCCCATAGTTTGCTCCTGAGAAGCTAAGAGAGGACAAAACACCCGAAGAGAAAGCTGAAAGACACTTTTGGAGAGATGCTTGGGAGCTGATGCTTAGAGATGCTTGGAGACATTTGGAGATGCTAGCCCAGAGACATTTTCGAGAAAGTCATTTTGAAACCAGAACCCCAGAACGAAGGATCAGCAGACACCAACCACATTCCTTCCCAGCTAACAGAGGTGTTCCAGATGCCATCAGCCTTTCTTCAGTGGAGGTATCCTCTTGCTGATGCCTTAGTCTGGACATTTTTATGGTCTTAGGACTGTAAATCTGTAATCAGATTGTCCTAGTTTGCTAATGCTGCAGAATGCAAAACACCAGAGATGGATTGGCTTTTATAAAAGGGGGATTTATTTCGCTACACAGTTACAGTCTTAAGGCCACAAAGCGTCCAAGGCAACACATCAGCAATCGGGTACCCTCACCGGAGGATGGCCAATGGCCTCCGGAAAACCTCTGTTAGCTAGGAAGGCAGCTGGCATCTGCTCCAAAGCTCCGGCCTCAAAACGGCTTTCTCCCAGGACGTTCCTCTCCAGCAAGCTTGCTTCTCTTCAAAACATCACTCCCAGCTGCACTCTCTTTCCTCTTTGAGTCAGCTCATTTATATAGCTCCACCGATCAAGGCCCACCCCGAATGGGTGGGGCCAAGCCTCCATGGGAACATCTCATCAAAATTATTTCCCACAGCTGGGTGGGGCACACTCCAAGCAAATCTAACCAACACCAAAACTTCTGCCCCACACAAGACCACAAAGATAATGGCATTTGGGGGACACAATACACTCAAACCGGCACATTCCACCCCCTGGAACCCAAAATGGCATTATCTTTCCAAATACAAAATACATTCATTTATCACAAAAACTTAAATCATTTCAGTAACAAAAGTTAAGTACAAAATCCCATCAAAATAAGTTTAGGCTTGGTCAGTTCTAAGGCATAATTCCCCTCTAGCTGTGGATCTGTGAACCTAGAACAAGTTATGTGCTTCCAATATACAAAGGAGAGACATTCATAGGATAAACATTTACATTGCCATAAGGAGAAACAGTAAGGAAAACAGGGTTAACAGGAGCAAAACAGTTCCTAAAACCCACAGGACAAAGTCCATTAGATTTCAAAGTCCGAGAGTCATTTACAGAACAATGTTGCATCCTTGGGGCTTGAGAGAGTGGGAGCCTAACCCTTCCCAAGGGCCTTTTCTGCAGCCCATTCCTCTCCAAACACTTAGGTGAGTGCTCCAACATTTCCACACATTGGGGAGACCACCTTCTCGGCCCCACCCTCCTCAAACATCGGGGCAGCTCCCGGATTCCCTTCCATCTCCGGGTCACATGCTCAACCCCTTCAGAACAATGTGGTGGCAGCCAGGCTCTCCCCAATTCCCTGGAAATGTGCTCCACCCTCTTTGGGACCTGAGGTGCCAAAACTCTTCCAGAGCATCGAGGCGGAAAGCCCGCCCTCGACCTCCAGGGCAAACTCACCCTTTCCATGCATGTGGGCTGCTCCGCTCTCCCAGCCCTAAACCTCTTGACTCCAGACCTCAACCTCCATGGCTCTGTCTTTGAAGAGATTTTTCCTTTAATTTTTTCCTTGTCTGTCTCCTCCAGTCCAGACCGGCAATGGCTCCGTCTATAAAGATCTCGCAAAAATTCTGTTGGCTTTGCATGAAGCATGCAGGGGTCAAAGCCATCAGACAATAGGAGTTTCCACAAATCCTTTCTGCTTAACTCCTTATCCAATCTTGGCTTGTACTGAAATGGCGGCTGGGTTCCATGTTTGATTATATCCTCATGTTGGGCTGTAGCTTCTGGGATTCCACCCCCTGGAAGCCTGTAATTTTCCAAGCCATCAACTTCTGGTTTCTTTGAACCCAAGAGTTCAGTTCTAAGTTTATCTCTCTCTGCTCGCATTTTACTATAAGCTGCAAGGAGAAGCCAGGATATGTCCTCCACACGTAGTCTGGAAATCTCCTCAGCTAAGTATTCCAGGTTGTTGCTTCCAGATTCTTCCTTCCATCTGACACCAGGACTCAATTTTGCCAAATTTTGTGCCACTTTAAAACAACGATCACCTTTCTTCCAGTTTGCAACAACACATTCATCATTTCTGCTCAAGTCCTCATCAGAAGTGTCTTTAGAGTCCATATTTCCACAAACAGTCTCTTTAAAGCAGTTTTGGCCTTTTCTATCAAGCTCCTCACAACTCTTCCAGAAACTCCCCATTATCCATTTAAAAAGCCGTTCCAACATGTTTGGTATTTGCAAACCCAGCAGCAAAAGCACCCCACTTCTCTGGTACCAAAATCTGTCCTAGTTTGCTAATGCTGCAGAATGCAAAACACCAGAGATGGATTGGCTTTTATAAAAGGGGGATTTATTTCGCTACACAGTTACAGTCTTAAGGCCACAAAGCGTCCAAGGCAACACATCAGCAATCGGGTACCCTCACCGGAGGATGGCCAATGGCCTCCGGAAAACCTCTGTTAGCTAGGAAGGCAGCTGGCATCTGCTCCAAAGCTCCGGCCTCAAAACGGCTTTCTCCCAGGACGTTCCTCTCCAGCAAGCTTGCTTCTCTTCAAAACATCACTCCCAGCTGCACTCTCTTTCCTCTTTGAGTCAGCTCATTTATATAGCTCCACCGATCAAGGCCCACCCCGAATGGGTGGGGCCAAGCCTCCATGGGAACATCTCATCAAAATTATTTCCCATAGCTGGGTGGGGCACACTCCAAGCAAATCTAACCAACACCAAAACTTCTGCCCCACACAAGACCACAAAGATAATGGCATTTGGGGGACACAATACACTCAAACCGGCACACAGATAAACCCCCTTTATAAAAGCCAATCCATTTCTGGTATTTTGCCTAACAGCAGCATTAGCAAACCGGAACACTGACACATAGAAAATAATTACTAGTGGCCATTATTATATGCATGTAAATTTGTATTATTTAATATAAACATAGTATCCTTAAAGAATTTTAAAGGGTACAAAATATGTTTATGTACTTTGTCTCAAATTCCTAACCAGTATGGGCTATCCCCTTGCAAGCTCTCAGGAGTCCTTTCTAACATTTTTCTGCCATTAGAGTTTCATTAATACAAGAACCACTGTCAGTGGTAAGGAAGAAATGTGGGTAATTACTGTGCAAGCTTTGAGTCTAAAGCTTCTATAGTAAGATTCATTGAACAAATATTTATTGAGCATCTTTAAAGATCACAAGCTATAGTATTGCAAACTAATAGAGAAGAAATGAGAAATAAGGTTTAAAAAGTAAATTGAGCTCCATACTTGGAAGGTTTTGAAAGATGGGAAAAACCCTTAATGGTTTGGAGGGCAGGGCAAGGATATAAGGATCAGGAGCATGGTAAACTGATGTGAGGAGCATGATATTTATACCACTGCCATGATGTGATAATATTCAGAATGGAGTCACTGTGGCTCTGGCCTCACAGATTTTAAAGTGAAAAAGAAAGACTTGAAACAAAGCACTTACTGGGCTTGATGCTTAACTTATTGAATCTCAGCTTCTTCCTCTCTGAAACGGCAATTAACCGGATTATGCCTTCTAGGGGAGGTGGTAGAAATTAAATACAGTATATAAGTCACCTACCATGTTATCCAATACAACTTGCTGTTTAATAAATCTTAGTTTCCTTCTTATCCTCCATTATTCCTCTTATACCTTTTCTTTTTCCCTCTTTCCCTGCTCTCTGTCCCCTTGTAGCCCTAGGCCATCAAAACCAAGGCCTGAGGAAACTATCCTAAATGTATGATTTTTGGTGATGGCTCCAAGCATGATAGCTGTTATGGTGGAGAAAGGGACTTGGTAATTTTGCTCATTCAGAAGTTAGGAGGGATGTGTAGATGTGGACTTAGATATATCACACAGCTTGCCCTTCAATGGAGAACTAGCTGCCCTTACTGTTGGGAGTGTCAGCAGACAGTCTTTAGCCCTTGTCTTCTCAGGGACAGCCCCAGCTGCAGAGCTGGCTCTTCTCTGGGAGACCCACATCTATAACTGATTCATGGCAGGATGGGAATTGTGGGGAGGTATAAAGCTTTGGTCATTTTAACACAATTAGGCGACTCTTCTGAAGGACCATTTAGCTCCCAAACTTCCCATAGGGTCTGTTGAGGGTATCCTGGGCCTGCATTGCAATTTCACTTCTCTCTCTGCCTAATCCTGCTCCCTTCTCTCTTCCCTGGGTGTTGATCCCAAAGGCATTCCATAATAAACTTCTTTCACATTTGTTTTAGTTTTGAAGGTCTGCCAAAAGCAGATACCATAAAATGGGTTGGTTTTTAAAAATGGGAATTTATTAGCTTACAAGCTTACAGTTTTGAGGCCATGAAACTGTCCAAGGCTACTCAAAGAATTTCTTCTAGAAAAAGTCATGGTTCACCATAAGGCTGAAAAAGGACTTCGATGCTGTCCTGTGGATAGCAGTCATATACAAAGTCTAATAGAACTATAAATATATATATAAATTTTGTACACCCATTTCTGCCAAATGATCACTAGCCCAGGATGGGTGAAATGATTTCAATTCTTGGGTCCTCATGTTCTTTGTCAGCTTTTTTTGGATGAAGAGTGGATTCGGAATGTGAGTCTAACTGCCTTCAGTCTCTTCAATCTTTTATTCTAATGGACTTTTCTCAAGGACAAAACAAAGAGAGACATGATAAGGGTGGGATTTGGAATCCAAAATGGATCTTTAAAAATAGAAGAAGGTCAAAGTCCATTATTAAAATGGACTTCAAAAGACTATTAAGAGTAATCACCAGTTTGATGCCTCTGATGAGACTTACACTGATAAAACTGCTTCTCCTGTTTCCCTGCCATTAAAATGAGGTCCAGAGAGGTGTGGGTTTCATGTTTAAGAAGGAAAAGTTATATAACTTTATGCATTGCCTAAGAAAGACAAAGAAGATACAGGGAAGGGGATACAAAACTTTTCACCTTTCTGAACCCAACCTAATTTGCACAATGAGGATAAAAATAGTTAATGTTTACTGAGTTCTGTCCATGTGCCAGGCAATGTGTTAGGTGTGTTAATCCCGATAACAGCCTGAGAAGTAGATCATATTATCCTCATTTTATAGATGAGAAAAGTGGGGCTTTAGAGAGATTGTGTGCTTTACCCAAAGGCACACAGAGAGGAGACTATAGCACTGAGATATGTCTTTAGACAGGCTAGCCAGGGATGATTCTCTTAATCTGCATGATATAACCCCTCTTAATACTGCACAGGCTTATTATGAGTATTGGAAATAATATATGTAAAGCAACCACCAGATGTTTGGCGTGTAGAAAGTGCCCAGGAAAAGATCATTATTGTGCATTCCTTTTGTATTTGGGAAACCCCACTAAAGAACACTGTTTAACCATTTTGCTTAGTCTGGTTTAATGTACGACATTTTAGAAATGGGAGATGCCCTGGTGGATGAATCCAGGAAGCTGCAAATCAGGAGGGCCCAGCAAAATTCTTACGGTTCCCTAAGTGCAATTGTTTAAAGGCTAAATCACCCCAGAACCTCATGCAGCGCCCATTAAAATAAAGGAGAGCAGCCCATGTGTGAGTGTGCTGAGTGACCCCCGAGGGGGAAGAGGCACCGCTAGCTGTTCCAGACCACTAAGCCCTCACAGCTGAGTCCCCACTGGTAATGAACCAGCAGAACAAGAAGATGCTTCTGTTTTAGGGAAATACACATTATAAGGTCCATAACCATCAAGCCATGGTCCTGCAGGGAATACAGACTTAAGAAATTTAATACATTTAGATATGTTCTTCTAATATCTACCCAAACAATCTGAAATGAAATTAAGAAAGGAATGGTTATCACAAGTCACATTTATTCATAAATATACACTTTAAAAGCTTGTTGCCTTTGCTAATGCTTCTCCCACTAAGCCTCTATTTAGGTATGTTGTTTACTGTTTAAGCACTGATTAATTTACATTTCTTTCTTTTCGTCTTTGACTCACAATTACGCTATGGAAAATGCAATTTTAGAAAATGCAACATTTACTAAATAGAATGGGCTTAAACGGTAATGAACCCACTGAAGATAGGTTTTCCTATTTGTTCAATGAGTGCTCATAAGTATCTCTAAATTAGATGGAATAATGTCCATGACTTTCGGGAGCATTTAAGGAAACCAGTTAGAGTGGAAGCATTATTTTTGCTTAGATCCAAATATTGGTCACTGTTTTCCTATCTTCCCTTTTTATCTTGCAATTAATCTGATTTTCAGATTTTTTTTCCAAAAAAAGACAAATAAGATGGATGATTTCCATGCATCATACTTGTACTGAATTCCTCCTATGTACCATATGGTGGGGAAACAGAGGTGAGACAACACCCAGGACTTTTCCCTCAAGTAGCTCTCAATGCAGTGGGCTTACAATGGGGAAAGAACAAGCAATGGAGCTCCAAGATGTTGCCCACATGTTATATTTTCTAATATTCCCAACAATATGTGGCATGGTGTCCTGGTTTGCCAATGCTGCTGTTATGCAAAATACCATAAATGGATTGACTTTTATAAAGGGAATTTATTAGGTTACAAATAACCTAAGTTCTAAGGTCACAAAAGTGTCCAAACTAAGGCATCAACAAGAAGATCCCTTCACTGAAGGAAGGCCAATGGCATCCAGGACATCTCTGACAGCTGGGAAGGCATGTGGCTGACATCTGCTGGTCATTTGATCCTGGGTTGTTTTTCAAAATGGCTTTCTCCAAAATGTCTCTGGGCTTCTGTCTCTCTTAGCTTCTCTCTCTCAGCTCCTGTGCATCTTTGCTTTTTCTCTCAGGGCATTTCTCTCTAGGCATCTGGGGGTCCTCTTTTAGCTTCTCCAGGGCAAACTCTCGGCTTCATCTCCAAATGTCTGTGTCTCCATTTCAATATATCTCCAAGCATCAGTGTCTGTGTCGACTCTTGAGCTCTCTTAATACTGCAGTGAATAATCAAGACCCAACCTGAATGGGTGGGGTCCTCACCTCCATGGAAATAACTTAATCAAAGGTCTCACCCACGGTTGGGTAAGTCACATCTCCATGGGAACACCCAATCAAAGGGTTCCACCCAACAATATTGAATTAAAAGAGCATGGCTCTTCTGAGGTCCATAATAATTTCAAACCAGCACACATGGCCATTACTTAATCTCCATTTTATAAATGAGAAAGTTGAGGGTCAGAGAACTTAAGGAACTGCATTGGGTCCTACAAAGATTTCAGATAGTATTCCAAACCAAGTCAGTCTGTTTAAAAAGCCTATGTCCTCCAACTCAGTTGAGTGTGAACAGCACATGTGACTGACAGTCAGAACTAGGCTGACCCCCAGCTGTAGCCATGGCCAATATGCTTAGTGTGCTAACACTCTGGGGTTTTCCCTTGCCTGTATTCACATGAGGAGGCAGCACCATCCCTGTGCTGGGCATGAATACAATTTCAATGAGTTTCCTTTTTTTTTTTTAAATCATTAATATTGTCACAGCAGCCTCTCTCAAGTTAGCATGTTTAGTAAGCATGCTTACTCTAGGATTTCAATTCTAAGCATTTAAGTTTTCCACCAATAAAGCATTTCTGGACTTAGATTTCCCAAGCATATTCTACACAGCAGTGACCTCCTTCAGTGAAAAATTTAATGAAATTCCATTGCTACCTCTGAAGTATCTATGCAATAAAAACCATGTTACCTGCTTCATGGGATATGTTTTTAGACATTCTCAATGTGTACATTTGGAAAATACAAAAGTGACTGTCATCTAACATCTCAAAATTGGCCATGGATTTCTTTCCCAGTGAGCAGGTCTGGACCAAAGAGAAATAAGAAGAGATGGAGTTAAGCTATCAAAGACCACAGTCGAGCAGCCAAGCTCTGGAGTCAGGCTGCCTGGGTTCAAAGTATAGCTCTGACACAGATTAGCTGTTCCACTTGAAGTACATTACTTTTTTACTTTCAGTATCCTCACTGGTAACATGGAGATAATAATCATATATGCCTTTTAAGTGTATGTGGGGATTAAATGAGATGTACTAAAGTGCTGACACTTTAATATGATGTTAACAGTTATTATTACTAAGAAACAAGTTATTATTGCTCAGTATCACTACATATCAAGAATAAGCAGGCAACATTTAAAAAGAACAAAAGATTTATTTCATCTTGATTCCTCCTGCTACATGGGCAATTTTACAGTGCTCCTACTTTGGAGGAAGGGAAGAGGATTTTAGAAAAGAATTGAATGCTGTTTATCTGCTTTCTGAATTTTTCCCATGTGGGTAGGAAAGCAGCCTGCAGGTGGTGGTGGCATAGATAATAAAGGTGAATGAGGTCCACATTAAGTGACAACTATGTTGTCCATTGGCTGTGGAACCCTATGCAAGTCACTCGGTCTTTCTGTTGTGGAACCCTATAAAAGTCACTCGGTCTCTCTGCAGATCAGTTTACCTGTTGAGGAATTTTAGTAATAATCTTACAAGATTGTTGTTATGAAGGAATAAAGTAAAGGTTGTGGAGCTATTTTGTAATCTGAAAATTCCAATATAAATAATAGCTGCTGTTAATAAAGATGATGTCAGGAAATGTTACCTTTAAATCTTCAGTTAACAGTATTAGCATAATAATGTTTTAGTCATTAGCCAAGAATTGAATGAAAACAAATATAGCTAAAAGTTGGATAACATTTTATATCTTATCTAGTACTTTGGCATATGTTACTATATTTAGTTTTCCTAAAAAGTCTGAGAATTGAGCAGGCTATGTATTACTATTGTTACTGTTATTATTCCCAATTTCATGGCAGGTATCAAGATGTCTCACATAGCAAGTGGAAGGGAATTTTATCTAGACTTCTGATTTTTTCAATTTAATAAATTGCATATATATATTTAATACTAATAAAGACAAGGATGATTCCAAAAGCTTAATGATAGAGACTGTTCTGTATTCTACATATACTAAAGAGAAGGGAACATAAAAATGAGAAAAAAATATGCATAAGCAAGGAAAACATAACCAACATCTAGCCTTAGTCTTAGGACTGACATATGAACTATATGACAAATATAAAAGAAATTTCATGAATTTTAGTTTGTGGTAACCAAAGAATGAATGAAAAGACATTCAGTGGTCTAAATGAAATAAAAAAGAAAGAGGCTTCTTAAGAAGTAAGTTTTCATCAGGGCCTCCAGAACTTCATGGAATATAAATGTTCTAACAGGTGAGAAGCAATATCTATTATTAGGATAGCAATATCTGAAACTAAAGTTGGATAATATTTGCTAACATAGCTTGCTGGACTTAACACTTTAGATCTAACTTCTTTATTTAAGATCTACTTTAAACATTTTATAAACTTGCAGTAAATAAACAAAGAAGAACAGCAAACTCAGTAGTTTCTAAGGTATTGAGCCAACCTACAGTCTGGTTTCCTAGATGGATTTAAAAACCAGGGACTAAAGACATCTGGGGAAGATGGCGGAGTAGGGAGCTCTAGGACTCAGTCATTCCACTAAAACAATTATTAAACAGGCAGAAAAAGTCTAAAGCAACTATTTTGAGGCTCGGGAGGCCACAAGAACATGCACAGCATCCAGGAAAGAGCAGGAGGAAGTGGCTGATAAACTACGGTAAAGAACTGTAAATTGCTCTCTTCTCATGGTGACTTCATGTGCTCATCTCCCACTCCTACGGTGGGCGAGGGCAGGGTCCATTCTCTGGCTAGCTGCTGGTTACAGAAAGGGATGTAAAAGCCCTCTTCCCCAAGAACAGGGGTAGGCATGACCAATCACTGACCATGGCTTTTGATAAGCAAACTTGGGTAGCTGGGTCCCAGCTCTCAGAGCAGTTATTGTTTCAACCAGGAAAGGAAGGCAGCAACAGCCATTCTTTCAACCCTTCTCCAGTCAGGGACAGATTTAAACATAAGGGCTTTCTCAGGGCTACTGAGGACAGTTAGCTGAAGGGCTGCCATTTGCTGGGAAGGCCAAGAAAACTCAGCTTCGAGAAACTGTCCAAGAAGCTCTTAGCCCCATTGCTGACCCCTCCCCAGGACACTTTGGAGCTGGTCAGCACCTCCTTTGTGGGTCCCTGGTCCTGTTTTGGCTGGGAAAGTACTCTCTGGGGTGACTCTCTTCCCAGAACGTGCCCTCCAGGCAAAAGCAGTTTGAAACAATGAAAGGAATATAAAAAATTATAAAGGCAGTCTGGGACAAAGGCTTGCCCCTGGGACACAGAGAGGACAACCAAACTTCTGTAAACAGGAGAATTCCAAAACAACTAACAAGCAAAAATTCAGGATAAGGTTCAGGCCCAGAAAGACAGGGAAAATTCTGCTCGCTGCATCCTGCTTGGGCATACCTTCCAGACAGGAGGGCTGAAGCTCAAGAAAACGTAGCTGCATCACCAGCTAGTTACAAAACCAAGAAACAGACATCCCAAGGAATAAATCCCAGAGTTAACATTTTAAAATATTAAAATGCACAGTGTACAACAAAAGTGGAAGACAAAGAAACAGGAAATGATAGCACACCAAAGGAAGAGGATAAAATATGGAAAAAACTAACAAAGATGACAAACTGTACATACTGAACAGCATCTTTTAAAAAAACGATCTTAAAAATACTCAAGGAGATGAAGGAAAGTACAGAGAAAGGACTTAATGATACCAGGAAAACAATGAATGAACAAAATGAAAGTCTAAGTAAAGAGACAGAAATTTTTAAAGGAACCAAACAAAACTAACTACTGGACTTGAAGATCTCAAAGACTGAAATGAAAAATGTCCAGTGGGATTTCAAGAACAGATTGGAACTGACAGAAGAAATGGTCAGCGAACTTGAAGACAAGACACTTGAAATAAGTCAGGCCGAGGAGCAGAAGGGAAGAAGAAACAGTAAAAGTGAGCATAGCCTAAGACAGCAATGGGAAAGCAACAAGCACACCAATATACACTTTGTAGAAGTCCCAGAAGGAGAAGAAAGAGAGAAGGGAACAGCAGAAATATTCAAAGAAATAATGGCAGAAAACTTTCCAAACTTAGAAAAAGACATGAATATGCACATCCAAAGAAGCTCAGAGAACACCAACCAGGATAAACATGGAAAAAAGTATACACTGTCGTATA
Organism: Choloepus didactylus; assembly: GCF_015220235.1. Taxonomy (NCBI): domain Eukaryota; kingdom Metazoa; phylum Chordata; class Mammalia; order Pilosa; family Megalonychidae; genus Choloepus; species Choloepus didactylus. The sequence goes on from NC_051326.1 coordinate 56,347,141, forward strand.
TTGATTACACTATCAAATATGAAGGACAAGGAGAAAGTTCTGAAGGTTGCAAGAGATAAGCAACTTGCTACATAAAAGGGAGTCCCGATTAGACTGAGTTCATTTCACATCAGAAACCATGGAGACAAGAAAGCAGTGGGTTGAAATAATTAAAGTGCTGAGAGAAAATAACAACCAGTCAAGAATTTTATACCCCAAAAAACTCTTTCAAAAATCAGGGGGAGCTTAAGACATTCTCAGATAAACAAAAGCTGAGGGAGTTCATCACCACTATATCAGCCCTATGAGCAATGCTAAAGGGAGTCCTTCAGACAGAAAGGAAAGGACACTAGAGAGAGGTTCAAAGAAGCATAATGAAATAAAGATCTGTGGTAAAGGTAGCCATTTGGGTAATGATAAATGCCATATTATTGTATTGTATTGTTTGGTATGTAACTCCAATTTTTACTTCCTACAGGTATAAAATGCAAATGCAATAAACTAATGTTAAGTCTATGGTTTAGACATACCATGTACAGAGATATAAGTGTAACAAGTACAAAAAAGTGTTGAATGGAAAGAGGAGTATAGGAAAAGTATCTGTGCATGCTACTGAAGGTAAGCTGTTATCAAACAAAATATGATTTTTATATGTTTAGGATGTTAAATTTTAACCCCATTGTAACCAGAAGTTAAACAAATGAAACATATATTCATATAGAAATGAGAAGGCACCCAATATGGTACAATACAAAAAAAGCAAATAAGGAACAAAAAAGGTGTAAGATTTAAAAAGACTAAATAACAAAATGACAGAAGAAAGGACTGTATTATCAGTAGTGACATTAAATGCAAACGGATTAAACTCCCTGGTCAAAAGTCAGAGATTGGCAGAATTGATTAAAAAAAAAAAAAAGGCATGACCCGACTGTATGGTGTCCACAGGAGACTCACCTTAAAGTCAAAGATAAAAGTAGGTTGAGGGATGGAAAAGATATACCATGAAAGTGGTAACCAAAATAGAGCTGGGGTGGCTATACTAACATCAGATTAAAAAAAAAAAAACTTTAAGGCAAAAGCAGTTATGAGGGACAAAGATGGTCATTATGCACTGATAAAGGGGACAATTAAACAGAAATATGTAACAATTATAAATATATATGCACATAACAGCAAAGCCTCAAAATATGTGAAGCAAATACTAATAGAATTGAAGGGAGAATTTAATGGTTCTACATTAACAGTAGGAAAATTTAACACACCACTCTCAATAATGGATAAAACATCTAGAGAGAAGATAAATAAGGAAGTCCAGGAGTTCAACGATACACTAAACAAACCAGACCTAAAAGACGTATATAGAATACTGCACCCAAGGAAAAGAGAATACACATTTTTCTGGAGTACACATGGATCATTCTCCAGGATAGAACAAATGCTGCATCACAAAACAAGTCTCAATAAGGTAAAAAATACTGAAACCATACACCATATATTCTCCAACCACAATGGAATGAATCTGGACATCAATAATGGGGAGAAATGGAAAATTCACAAATATGTGGAAATTAAACATTATACTCTTAAACAACTGATGGGCTAAAGAGTAAATCAGAAACAAAATAAGCAGATATCTTGAGGCAAATGAAAATGAAAATACCACAAACCAAAACTATGGGATGCAGTGAAGGCAGTGATGAGAGGGAACTTTATAGCTCTAAATGCTTACATTAACAAAAGAAGACCTAACATCAAAACTGGAAGAGCTAGAAAGAGACAAGCAAACTAAAGCAAAAGGCAGTAGAAGGAAGGAAATTACAAAGATTAGAGCAAAGATAAAAGAAATACAAAACAAACAAAAAATAAACAAAACCAAAAGTTGGTCCTTTGAAAAGATCAAAAAAATTGACAAATATTTAGATAGACTGACAAAAAGAGAGAGAGAGAGGATACAAAGTAATGAAAATCAAAAATGAATATGGGGACATTCCTACCAACCATGCTGAAATAAAAAGACTACAAGAAGATCTATGAACAACATATGCCAATAAATTAGGTAACCTGGATGAAATGGACAAATTCTTAGACACAAACTACCTACACTGACTAAAGAAGAAATAGATGATCTTAATAAACCAATTACTAGTAAAGAGATTGAATCAGTAATCAAAAATGTCCCAACAAAGAAAAGCCCAGAACCAGGTGGCTTCACAGGGGAATTCTACCAAACATTCCAAGTCTTAACTCCAATTCTGCTCAAATTCTTCCAAAAGATTGAAAAAAAATGAAATACTCCCTAACTCATTCTACAAGGTCAACATTACCTTCTTTTCAGAAGAAAAATCAAGAAAGAAATTCCATTCACAATAGTAACTAAAAGAATCAAATATCTAGGAATGATCTAAGCAAGGATTTAAAGGACTTTTACACAGAAAACTACAAAACATTCCAAAGGAAATTAAAGAAGACCTAAATAAATGCAAGGTTGTTCTGTGTTCATGGATTGGAAATCTAAATATTGTTAAGATGTCAATCCTACCCAAAGCAATTTTTAGATTTCAACGCTATCCCAATCAGAATTCCAACAACCTTCTTTGCAGAAATGGAAAAGCCAATCATCAAATTTATATGGATGGGCAAGGGGCTCACACTTCCCAATCTTAAAATGTATTACAAAGCCTCAGTAATTAGAACAGCATGGTACTGGCACAAGGACAGATATATAGACCAATGGAATAAAATTTAGAGCTCAGAAATCAACCCTCACATTTATGGCCAATTGATTTTTGGCAAAGTGGCAAAGACTAATCAATTGGGAAAGACTAGTATCTATCTTCAACAACAGGTGTGAAAAAAGTTAGCAAAAAAAAAAAAAAAAGAAAGAAAGAAAGAAAGAAAGAAAGAAAGAAAGAAGGATCTCTTCCTCAAACCATATACAAAAGTACAAAAGTCAACTCAAACTCTGTAAGAAAACATAGGGATAGGCAAGCATCTTCAGGACCTTGTGTTACACAATGGTTTTTTAGACTTTGCACCCAAAGCACAAGCAACAAAAGAACAAAGAGATAGAAGGGACATCATCAACATTAAAAACATTTGGTCCTCAAAGGACTTCAGCACGAAAGTAAAATAATGACCTACACAATGGGAGAAAATAATTGGAAACCATATATCCGATAAAGCATTGATATGCAGTATATAAAGAAATCCTTCTACATAACAACAAAAAGACAAACAACCCAATTAAGAAACAGGCAAAACTGGAACAGACATCTCTCCAAGGGAGATATAAAAATGGCCAGAAAGCACATGAGAAGATGCTCAACATCTTTAGCCACCAGAGAAATGCAAATCCAAACCATGATATACCATTTTATACCCATTAGAATAGCTGCTATTCAAAAAACAGAAAATAACAAGTGTTGGAGAGGATGTGGAAAAATAGGAACATTCATTCATTGCTGGTGGGAATGTAAACAGGTGCAGCGGTTGTGGAAGACAGTTTGGTCATTACTTAGAAAGCTAAGTACAGAGCTACCATATGACCCAGCAATCCCACCACTAGGTATATAGCCCAAAGAATTGAAAGCAAGGACTCTAACAGGTATTTGCACACTGATGTTCATAGCAGCATTGTTCACAATTGCCAAAAGATGGAAGCAACCCAAGTGTCCATCAACCAATGAATGTATAAATAAAATGTGGTACAAACATACAATGGAATACTGTTCAGCTGTAAAAAGTAATGAAGTCCTGATACATGCAACAACATGGATGAACCTTGAAGACATCATGTTGAGTAACTAAGACAGACATAAAAGGACAAATATCATATAATATCACTGACTTGAAGCAATTAGAATAAGCAACCTCACAGAGTCAGAATCTAGAATATAGGTTACCAGGGGATGGGATGGAGATAAGAGAATGGGAAGTTGAAGCTTAATATACACAGGGTTACTATTTGGAATGATGGAAATGCTTTGTTACTGGATGGTGGTGATGGTAGCATAACATTGTGAATGCAATTAACAGCACTGAAATATATATCTGAATAAGATTAAAAGGGGGGATATTAGATGGTATATATGATAACAGAATAAATTTTTAAAAAATCCCTGGAACTGCAGTACCCAAATAGTGAACCCTAATTTATACCATGGACCATAGTTAATTGCACAATTTTAAAAACATGCTACCATCAATTTTAACAAATGTTCCAAGCCAATGCAAGGTGTTGGTGGTAGGCTGATGTTTGGGAATTCTCTATTTTATGCATGATTGTTTGTAAACCTCTAATAAAGAGGGGAAAAAACAGGGGCTTTGTTCTAATATAAATTAACTATTATTTCCCATCTGGGAATTAGTCTGATCTTCTGCTCCATCCCCCTTTGCCCACTGCCCCCAACTATTCTTCATTCCTCATATGTTGTGCCCCTAAAATGTCCCAGGCACTGGTCAATGCGTGAGGAGTAAAATGTCTTAGAAAACAAAATCAAGTTTGGGTAAGAATCACAACCCCTCAACCAGTTTCCAAGTCTGAAATTTAAACTCCATCCTCGATGCCTCCCTCTCATCCTCCCCATCATCATGTGCAACCAGTCACCACACCATGCTAGTAATATCTTCTAAATATATCTTGAAACTCTCTGCTTCTCTCTACTCCCACTTTTACTCCTTTGTTCTGTACACCTCAATCTCTTACCTGGATTCATGAAATACTCTGTTAACTGGTGTCCCTGGTTCCAGTCTTGCCTCTCTACAATCCATTCTTCATCTTTCTAACAAATAGGTATTCCACCAAGCAAATGTCACTAGGTCACTCATCTACTAAAATTTTTTGAGGCATTCCTTACTATCCTTAGAATAAAGTTCAAACTCATTGGCATGGCCTAAAGACTCTAAGAGAAAGATGAGATAAGTGTGGAATGCTTTTCAAGATGGAGAAATTAGTAACTGCTATATGATAGTGTGTGTATATATGTATACACACACACACACACACACACACACACACACACACACACACACTATCTAGAACATGCCAGAAGAAAATGACTACTTACTCACAATAGTTTTGTCAGGAAATCCAGTGTGTAGGAAGGCTGGCATTAAATTAAAGAGGTATGAATTAATGGTGGTTACAAGAAGGCCTTTGTCAATGATGTTTTTTTTTTCTTTCTCAGGACTGAAATCAGACTATTTGATGCCACCCACCAATATATGTTGTTAGAGAAAAAAGCAAAATGCCACTGTGCAAAGATGGGCTTTGGAATCAAACAATCTTTTCAATTACAGCTGAGCTATATACTGTTACCTTAGGCAGCTTACTGAGTTTTTCTAAGCCTTAGTTTTCATATCTTTAAATGCTTCTATAGATGCTTATCTTAAGGATTTGTTGTAAAAGTAAAATGAATTATTGTATTTTGAAAATAGTACATTGTGTTTGAAATAGTCCTAGGCTCTAGGGAAACAACAGTGAACAAGACAGACCCAATCCTCTTTTTCATAGAGTGTCAAATCCCTTGTCAAATACTTGGTGGAGAGTGAGCATCATTGATAGGGCGGGGGGGGGGGGCAGATTTTATCAGCCCAAGTCTGTCAACAAACTGCTTCCTAAACAATATCAATAATGAGCAGAAAGGTGACTGTGAGATTGTCTTTCTCAGAGATCTTCTGAAGTCTCACCTCCAGTCTGGATCAACTGCATCCTTGACATGGGAGTAAATGGGAGACATATTTTCCTAAGGATTCCAAAAGAAGCAGATCCTTTGGAGATGTTTTTTGATTATGAGGAAGTTGAAATCTACAGACGATCTTTCAAACTCTGTGTGATACAACACACATTTGAACCCTCAAAAGAGCCAACCAAGGAAGGAGAAACCATGTCTCTGTTGCATGGTTGCTGAGCCGGGTGGACTAGGGCCCTTGGATTCACGTGGGCCACCTAGGTTGAGTACAACTTGACACCGAGTGATCTGAGCCTGCTGTGACTACTAAAGCAAGCAGTTCATACTTCACAGTAATTATCTTTGCACTGGGTTACTGGTGGGCAACATTTTTCTGCTTTTCTGCCTTTTCCTTTTTTTTTCTCATTTGAGTAAGCATTGCTTTAATATTAGCAAAGAAGGAAAAGTATTACATTGGGACATTAAGAATTAACCACATGGTTATTCAGAAGGAAAGTCAGTGAGGTTTGCCAGGAATTACCTATGTATTGAAAGTGGTATTTGGCTGTATGTGAATTTTGGGCTGTGACTTTGCAAAGAAATCTTACAGATGACCTTGGGCTGATGCTGCCCTTGAGCTGATGCTCAGCACCTATGATGCCTAAAAGCTGAAGGTAAAAGAGCAGAAATGTGACAGGAGAGCCCTGGCGATTACTGTTGGGGTGAAGAAGATAGCAGAGACCTGGGGTATTTTAGGAGAATGGGCTTCAGAGTCCAAAGCTTGGGTGTGCTTGTCTGCTATCCTACAAATCAGCTCTCTGAGCTCAGTTGCATTTCTATACTTCTCTATTCTTCCATTCCTCTCTCTTTAAAGTGGGGACATAGTTACTTCCTTTCCACATTGTCAAGAGCATCAAGTAATATGATAAATATGCATTTTGTATGTCTTACACCTAACACATAGTAGATATCTGACAGACATTAAAGCAACTTTGCCAAAACTGATTCTGGAGCAGTCCTGGAAACCTTGTCTGCAGAGAGCAGGTAGAGATGGGTCATGTGAGTAAGGCTGCAGAGAACTGTCTTTCAGCTCAATATCTGAAGGGGGAAGAACTAGAACCAATGCAAAGAACCAACGACAATACTATGTGGACAATCGCTACCAGGGCCATTGTGAATAATTGTGTTCAAGTGGCTGGTTAGACTATGTGAAGGAGAGGAAAAAAGTAATCTAGCCTTTGCTCTGCTTTCTGTCTGGGAGAGCCCAGAATGAACCTGTCCCTGAACTCTGTGAAGCTACACGGTGATTGGTTTTTCTTCCTGTGAGGATGAACTTCAGCTTTGCACACAGATGGAAGCATCTTTTCTTCATACTGTTATATTACTTCTGTACTGAACAGTCCATCATGACTTGAATGTTACCAGACCCTCCCTCAGTCTCCTGGTATCTGGGCCTTGGGTCATGGCTTTGGCCCAGGTTTTTAACCTCCAAACTCCTATTTAGGTCCAGTTGCCAGAGCCAGGCTTTGGCTCATCCAAAAGTATGAGTCTAATGCTTTCCCTTAATCAGCTGAAGTCTACTTTGTTATGTAAGGAGAAGAGAATGGAAGGCTTTTGAAATTATGTTGCTTAACAAGATGTCCAAGGTGTTTGATAACCTAAAAAAGTCTGAAGGCAAGCAGGTTAAATCAGCTGTAGATATCTCTATTTCTCAATTCTGTTGCTATCCTCTCCCTTCACTATTGTTTTGTGTGAAGCATCAACTTTGTTAACGATTAATAATAGTTAACTTAAGGGCAAATTTCTATCTCAACTCAGCAAACATTTGTAAGTGCCTTCTCCATGCCAAGCATGAGATTAGTCATCAGTTGGATGATTCTCTCTCACCATATAAATCACGGGATTTGAAGGAAGCTGATGCATAATCTATGATACCATGTAAAACGTATTGTTATAGGGAGGTGTAAATTCTAAGGACAATTTTAGTACCTAAAGGGGAGGGATCGATTCTATGTGCACAAGTCAGGGAAGGCTGCAAGGAGTTGGAGAATTCTGAATTAAGTTTTTACAAATAAGCAGGAGTTTGTCTCTGCAAATGAAAACATGTGCAGCCATGAAACAAAAGCCTGACCCACGAACTCCAACTATTTCAGCATGACCTGAATATAAAATCTGAGAGAAGGCACAGGGAGATGTGAGACTTAGGGAGGTGCCAGATGCCACTTGCAGTAGTTAGGGTTCTCTAGGGAAACAGAACTAGCAAGAGATATCTGTGAATATAAGATTTTATACAAGTGTCTCAAGCAACAGTGGTGATGAATGAGTCCAAATTCCTTAGGTCAGGCAGTGAACTGGCAAGTCTGATGAAGGTGTTCGATGAACTCCTCAGGAAAGGCTGAGGCTAGCTTCTTTGCTGGCTAGCTAAAGAAGAAGTGAAGGTCCTCTCTCGCTCTCCCTTAAAAGTCTTCAACTGATTGGATTAAATCCAGCTGATTAAATCCTCTCATTGCAGAAGACACACCCTTTGTTGATGTAATCAGTCACAGGGGTAGTCAATTGACAGATGATTTAATAAACCAGCCTCTGGTTTATTAACCAGCCACAAATGTCCTTGCAGTAACAGTTAGGCCAGTGATTGCTTGACCAGACACCTGGACACCATCACCTGGCCAAGTTGACATGATCCTAACCATCACACCACTCAATGGAGGATCTTGAATATCACCTAAAATGACATTGGCAACCTATTGTAGGCAATGCAGAGCCAGTTTAAGGATTTAGTGGGGCAAGATTATGATCATATTGCTGATTACACCAAAAACAAACATGTGATATGAGCACCAAAGCTGTCTTCTTTAATCCAAACTCCTTTTTTTTTCTTTAAACTAACATCCACTTTCATCAAACTATTCCTGCATTTGGCTGAGAGGTAGTGAAAAAAGCACTCATAAAACAAAACCCATTTTCTCAAGATCCCTACCTTCCAGACATTGGGGAATCTGACAAGGAAAGAAGGACAGGTTTCCCATCAGCTTCTTTAATTGGCATTGAGCCTTATATCTGACCTAAGCTAACAGACATGAGGAATGTAACTTTGTTTCTTCTTAAGTATCTGCCACTTCCTGCTCATAACACAGGTAGCATGAGTAATGGTTCCCACCTGCAACTGTGATGCATCCTTCCCATCACAGACTGGGACCAGTTGTTTGGTTCTCTACCATGTTACCCACAACCTGGGTGGCATCAATTTAATTTTGACATGGTTCCCAGATCTCAGGGACAAAGGAATCTATGTAACCCTGTGGTTTGTGATATCAGAGCCACAATCTGTCTAGAAGTCTGGTCCCTAGATATTTCCATCACATCATACTGCAGAAGTTCTCAGGGTATTAAGTGCTTGGGATTAATGATTGTTTAGAACAATCACAGTCACTCAGCTTGTGGTTGAACATCTCACAGCTCCACCACGGATGAGAACAGCAGTGACCTCCAAGTGCTTGCTTATTGCATCTGTTGTCTAATTAAATTTTAACATAAATGTTACAAATGTAAATTTGTAAACCAGTTGTGAACTCTGAAAAACATAGGATGATGTCATCTCATTTTCATTCTCCCTGAACGTATCCTCCCCAATTCTAGAACTCAGACAAATAAATAGAAGTTTCAATAGAGAAGACATTTTTCTTTGTTTTGATCTCTGAAGACCCCAAGTTTCCAAAACAACCTATTTTCTACAATGTAATTTTTTCTTTGCTTGTTTACTTATTTGTTTGTTTGTTTTGAGAAACCAAAATGGCTCCAAGTCAAGGCTGATATTGGAACTGGATAATCTTACACTACTTTTATCAGGCAATAAGCAAAATGCCAGTAGTAATAGATTAGAAATAACATTCTTCCAGTGGTAATCAGTAAAGCTTCAAATTAGGGCAAGAAAGTACTAGGTTTTGATGTACTGATGTGTAGAACTGAAGATGTGATTTCTTCTTTTCTGGCTTCAACATTAGGTCCTTATCAGGGAGTCAAGAAAAATGTACTGAAAATCTTTGCGTCAAACACTCCTCGGCAGGGAGCTTTAAAAATATTGTCTGATTTCATTATCATAACAAAACTGAGGGATAGGAATTTTTTAAAGAGGGGGAACAGAGGTTCAGAGAGTTTAAATAACTTACCCAAAGATTGTATGTGGGTGAGCTAGGATTTTAACCTATTATTGCATCAAAATCTGCACTTTTCTACTCAATTGTGATCTTCGTGCAGCCTCCAGGCAATGGCATGGAGTTCTTAGGACACAGGGCACTCAGGTAAGTGGAGTGAATTAAAATAACAATAATCAAAACAAATAAATAAAAGCCAATTTGGTTTAATACCCAAACTCCTAGGACATTGGCACTTTCTCTATTCAGTGGGAATATTGAAAGACATGAGTTCACATTGCCTAAAAGCTCATGCTACATTCCTTAGCAGGTTGGCAGTGGGGATCTGCTCACCCTAGTCAATCAGGAACCCAGACTGACAAGTATTCCATTCGGAGCCCAGGCTGTCACTGTCTCAGGAAATGAAGAAGAGAAAGTATAGCGAGCCATGTGCCAGCTCTTAAAGCTTCTGCCTGGAAGTGATGAATGTCCCTTCCACTCACATTTCATTGGTCAAAGCAAGTAACATGACTAAGCCATGTGGTGTTTACGTGGCGAGGAAAGACAATCCTCTCCCACAGAGATGTTTTGGGTGTTCTTTTTTACTTTTATTCGTAGTTTTTTGAACACATAGGGAGTAGTTTTTGAACACATAGGGAACATAAACTTGTAGGAAAAGTTAGAGAAGACCTTTCTATGGATCCAATGTTTAAACTGAAAAATAACTGGGTATCAGTATTCTGAGTAAAGAAGTCAATATATGCTACATACCTGAAACAAGAAAACTGGGCACAGTCTCAAAGAGCAAGCAAGTATGGCAGGAGATGCTGGGGGATTGCTGGTAGGAGCCAGAAAATGGTAGAACATCATGAGTGCTTTCACAGAAACATACAAAACTACCCTAGGGAGTAGAAGAAAATATTCAGATTTTAGTATTTTGGAAAATTTTTTTGGAGAAGTAGAACAATAGATACTGATTATGATTTTGCATATGAAATCTTTTTTGGAAACTTTTGGATGAAGGATTGGCAGTCTCTCAAAAGCAGCCTGCCAAGTTGCCAAGCCCAGCTCTCCCACGGCATGAAAGGAATGCCAGCAAAGTAATAACTAACTCAAGAGTTTAGCAGAGGGTGTGGCCACTGAGCCTGGCTTCATGTCAACACATGGTAAGGATCACTAATTCCTGGGTTTGCTTTCCCCATCACAATTGTTTAGTATAATTTTTAATCCATACCAGCAGGATTCAAACAACATGAGTTGCTTCACTTTAAATTCATGAAATTCATGATCTCAAACCTCAACTGATACTCAATCCTGGCAATAATATTATGTTTTCCGAGTACCAGATTCCATACCATATTATTACTAAAACCTTCTAACATCCTCCCACACATACCCTCATATGCATTGAAAATAGAAATCATCAGCCAGAAAAACCTTTATATTCTTATCACTAAACCATCAAACCTGTTTATAAAGTCACCAACTTTTTTCCTGATCAATTAAAAAGAAGACAGTGTTCCTTCTCTTATCAAAAACCAGACATTCTACTTGTGTCTTGAATCCTGTCCTTCTTCACCTTCTCAAGGACTTCAACGTTTCAGATGTTTCCTTCTCTCTCCTACATTATTAATCTCTCTTTCTAATGGCTCATTCTGAACAGTAGAAAATAATATGGAATTTCCCATTTAAAATATTGTCCCTTGACCTCATATTACTCCTCAGTTAATAACTTCCCTGTTCACCCTTATGTAATTCTTGAGAATTGTCTACAGATTGAGCCTCCATTTAGCCTCACGAATTCTTTTTTGATGCAATTTTATTGAGATATATTCACATACCATACAATCATCCAAAGTGTACAATCAGTTGTTCATAGTATCATCACATACCTGTGCATTCATCATCACTATCAATTTATTGAACATTTTCATTACTCCAAAAAATAATAAGAATCGAAATACAAATAAAAGTAAAAAAGAACAACCAAAACATCTCATATTCCTTTTTCCCCTCTATTATTCATTTACTTTTTGCCCCCGTTTTTTCTACTCATTTGTCAATATACTGAATAAAGGGAGTGGCAGTCACAAGTTTTCACAATCAGTCACACCATATAGGCTATACAGTTACACAATCATCTTCAAGAATTAAGGGTACTGGATTGCAGTTCAACAGTTTCAGGTGTTTCCTTCTAGCTATTCTAGTACACTAAAAACTAAAAAGGGGTATCTATATAATGCACAAGAATAACTTCCAGAATGACCTCTCAACTCCATTTGAGATCTGTCAGCCACTGAAACTTTATTTTGTTTAATATCTCTTCCCCCTTTTGGTTGGGAAGGCTTTCTCAATCCCATGATTCTGGGACCAGGCTTATCCCCAGGAGTCATGTACTACGATGCCAGGGAGATTTACACCCCTGGGGGTTATGTCCCACATGGGGGGCAGGGGAGGACAGTGAGGTTACCAGCTGAGTGGGCTTAGAGAGAGGCCACATCTGAGCAACAAAAGAGGTTTTCTGGGCAAGACTCTTAGGCACCATTATAAGTAGGCTTAGCCTCTCCTTTGTAGTAACATGCTTCATAAGGGTAAACCCCAAGATCAAGGATTTGGCCTACTACAATGGTAGTCCCCAGTGCTTATGAGAATATCAGGAGTTCCCCAGGTGGGGAAGTTTAATGCTTCCACATTTTCCCCCAGGCCCTCAAGGAGGCTTTCCAAATACATTTTATTCTCTGCCCAAATTACTCTGGGATATATCAGGTTTTCATGCTAATCTGTACAAACCAATCAGATCTCACCCCTATTCAAGATTCCATGTAATTATGGTGTTTGAATAAACTGACCATACAAGTTAAGTTTTATAGCATGCTACAGAAAGTATAGATTTTGCCCCAAATAAACATCTCTTCCTTTGGTCTTACACAGAAGTTGAGGTTTTAAAACACAGTCAATATCACTCTTGTCCTTTAATCTGGTTTACCTTAGTTCCGATCAAGTCCATTTTGTTCATATCTCAAATTGAAGTCTGATCTCTTTTTCAGCTTTTTGAACATTTACTGTATGCTTTTTTAACATTCATAGCTGCCAAACTCTGACTTTGAGTCTCAGGTGTCACACAGATAACCCAAAGTTAAGGGACTGACCAGCTCAGCATCTCCAAATTTAGAGATAACCATTACAATTCATGAATAGATGTGACTGCTGTAAGAGCTTACAATCTAGAACCTTTACCATAAGCCTTCCCCTGATAACCTATGCTCTCAGATTCAATTCTCAGAGTTTGAACATTAAAGTTAGTCCATATTAGTGAGGCATAATGCTTGTCTTTTCAATTCTGACTTACTTTGCTCAACATACTGTCCTCAAGATCCATTCACCTAGGTGCATACCTCAGAACTTCATTTCTTCTTGCCACCACTCAGTATCCCATTGTATGTATACACCACAGTCCACCATTCCATTTATCAGTCGATGTACCCTAAGGCCACCTCTATCCATTGTGAATCATGACAATGGCTGCCATAAACACCCATGTGCAATGTCCACTCATGTCTGTGTTCTCAGTTATTCCAAGTATACACCCAATAACGGGGTTGCAGGACCATATGGCAACCCCATAGTTAGCTTCCTGTGGAACCACCACACTGCCCTCCAGCTGGGCTACACTACTCTGCTTTCCTACCAACAGGGAATAGATACATCCCTCCATCCACATTTTCTCTAGCACTTGTATCCCTCTGTTTATTTTTTAATAGTTTATTCACACACCATACAACTCACCATAAGTAAACAATCACTGATTCCTAGTATAATCACCTAATTATGCATCACAACCACAATCTATATGAGGACATTTCCGTCTCTTCCCCAAAGAGGGAAAGGAAGAACAAAAAATTGAAGAATAAAAATGCAAAAGATAGAAGAAAAATAAAAATAAAATACAATGAAAAGGTCAGACAACATCACTACCACCAAGTGTCCCATATCACTCCCTTATATCCCTGTCTTATAGACATTTAGTTTTGATATATTGCCTTTGTTGCAATTAATGGAAGTGTCTTATAATGTTACGATTAACTATAGACCCTAGCTTGCATTGATTGTATTTTTCCTCTAATACCCACCAATTTTTAACACCTTGCAATGTTGACATTCATTTTTTTCCCTCATTTAAAAACATTCTTATATTTGTACATTTAATCAACATCATTGAATACTCCAAGTTTCGCTTAGTTATACAATCCCAGCCTTTATTTTCTCTTTCCTTCTGGTGTCATACCTGCCCTTGGCTTTCCTCTTTCAAGCATTCTCACACTCATCTTTGTTCAGGGTACTTATAATATTGTGCTACCATCACACACTATTATGCTATCCATTCCACTTCTGGATCTATACAATCAATCCTATTGAACCTTCTGTACTTCTTTAACCTCAAATGCATGATCTCTAACCTCTTTCTATCTCCTGATAACCTGTGTTCTCAACTCTCAAATTTTGCTCATCAATGTTAGTCCGTAATAGTGAGACCATACAGTATCTGTCCTTTTGTTTCTGGCTAATTTCACTCAATGTAATGTCTACTACCACTTTGACTTTAGGATTTTATATGTCATATCTTATTTTATTTTTATTTTTTCTTTTCTTCTCTCTTTACTCTTACAGACGGTCTTCATTTCTACACTCTTCTCCAAATCTCTCTCTCCTGTCTTTTCCTATCTGCCTGTAGTATTCCCTTTAGTATTTCTTATAGAGCAGCTATCTTTTTCACAAACTCTCTCAGTGTCTGTCTGAAAATATTTTAAACTCTCCCTCATTTTTTTTTTATTGTCATAACTTTTTCCTTTATTTATTTTATTTTTTTTCCTTGTTAATTTTTATTGGGATTGTTCAGATACCATACAATTATCTAAAGATCCAAAGTGTACAATCACTTGCCCCTGGGTGCCCTCATACAGCTGTGCATCCATCACCACACTTAATTTTTGTTCAATTTTTAGAAACTTTTCATTACTCCAGACAAGAAATAAAGTGAAAGACAAAAAAAGAAAAAAAGAAAAGGAAACTCAAATCCTCCCCTATCCCTAACCAACCCCCCTCAATTGTTGACTCGTAGTGTTGGTATAGTACATTTGTTACTGTTTATGAAAAAATGTTGAAATACTATTAACTGTAGTATATAGTTTGCAATAGGTATATATTTCTTCCCTATATACCCCTCTATTATTAAGTTCTAATTGTATTGTCATACATTTGTTCTGGTTCATGGAAGCAATTTCTAGTATTTGTACAGTTGATCATGGACATTGCCCACCATAGGATTCAGTATTATACATTCCCATCTTGTGACCCCCTGCTTTCCTTCTGGTGACATATATGACTCTGAGCTTCCCCTTTCCACCTCATTGACACGCTATTCGGCACTGTTAGTTATTCTCACATCTTGCTACCGACACCTCTGTTCATTTCCAAACATTTAAGTTCATCCTAGTTGAACATTCTGCTCATACTAAGCAACCACTCCCCATTCTTAAGCCTCATCCTATATCTTGGTACCTTATATTTCATGTCTGTGAGTTTACATATTATAATTAGTTCCTATAAGTGAGACCCTGCAATAATTGTCCTTATGTGTCCAGCTTATTTCACTCAGTATATTGCCCTCGAGATTTTGTCATCAACCCATTTTTTTTTTTTTAATATAGTTTTGTTCACTCACCATACATTCCATCCTAAGTAAATAATCGATGTTTCTCTGTATGGTCATGTATTTATGTGTTCACCACCTTCACCATTATCTATATAAGGGCATCTACATTTCTTCCACAAGGCAGGAAGGAGAGTCAAAGAAGGTAGGGAGGCAAAAGAAAGAGGAAGAAAAATGACAACTAGGAAGCAGCAAAAGGCAAAATAACCTTAAATCAAAGTAGAGTAAAGAATGAGACAATACCACCAATGTCAAGTGTCTAACATGCCTCCCCTATCCCCCCCCTTATCTGCATTTACCTTGGTATATCACCTTTGTTACATTAAAGGAAGCATAATACAATGATTCTATTAGTTACAGTCTCTAGTTTATGTTGATTGCATCCCTCCCCCAATGCCTCCCCATTTTTAACATCTTGCAAGGTTGACATTTGCTTGTTCTCCCTTGTAAAAGAACATATTTGTACATTTTATCACAATTGTTGAATACTCTAGATTTCACCAAGTTACACAGTCACAGTCTTTATCTTTCCTCCTTTCTTCTGGTGTCTCACATGCTCCCAACCTTCCTCTCTCAACTGTATTCATAGTTATCTTTGTTCATTGTAGTTCCATTGTTGTGCTACCATCTCCCAAAATTGTGTTCCAAACCATGCACTCCTGTCTTCTATCACTCTGTAGTGCTCCCTTTAGTATTTCCTGTAGGGAGGGTGTCTTGTTCACAAAGTATCTCATTGTCTGTTTGTCAGAAAATATTTTGAGCTCTCCCTCATATTTGAAGGACAGCTTTGCTGGATATAGGATTCTTGGTTGGCAGTTTTTCTCTTTCAGTATCTTAAATATATCACACCACTTCCTTCTTGCCTCCATGGTTTCTGCTGAGAGATCCGCACATAGTCTTATTAAGCCTCCTTTGTATGTAATGGATCGCTTTTCTCTTGCTGCTTTCAGGATTCTCTTTGTCTTTGACATTTGATAATCTGATTATTAAGTGTCTTGGCATAGGCCTATTCAGATCTCTTCTGTTTGGAGTACGCTGCGCTTCTTGGATCTGTAATTTTATGTCTTTCATAAGAGGTGAGAAATTTTCATTAATTATTTCCTCTATTATTGCTTCTACCCCTTTTCCCTTCTCTTCTCCTTCTGGGACACCAATGATACATACATTCTTGTACTTTGTTTCATCCTTAAGTTCCCGGAGACGTTGCTCATATTTTTTCATTCTTTTCTCCATCTGCTCCTTTGCATGTAGGCTGTCAGGTGTTTTGTTCTCCAGTTCCTGAGTGTTTTCTTCTGCCTCTTGAGATCTGCTGTTGTATGTTTCCATTGTGTCTTTCATCTCTTGTGTTGTGCCTTTCATTTCCATAGATTCTACTAGTTGTTTTTTGGAACTTTCGGTTTCTGCCTTATGTATGCCCAGTGTTTCCTTTACAGCCTCTATCTCTTTTGCAATATCTTCTCTAAACTTTTTGATTTGATTTAGCATTAGTTGTTTAAATTCCTGTATCTCAGTTGAAGTGTACGTTTGTTCCTTTGACTGGGCCATAACTTTGTTTTTCTTAGTGTAGGTTGTAATTTTCTGTTGTCTAGGCATGGTTTCCTTGGTTTTCCAAATCAGGTTTTCCCAGACCAGAACAGGCTCAGGTCCCAGAGGGAAGAAATATTCAGTATCTGATTTCCCTGAGGGTGTGTCTTAGAAAATTGCTCCACCCTGTGATGCCTCAGGTCACTGTGCTTTTCTGCCCAGCAGGTGATGTCTGTTAGCCTATAATTCTTGACTGGTGTGAGGAGGTATGTCTGTGTTCCCCCAGGCTCTGGGGTCTGGTTCTGAATGGAAAGGGCCCCACCCCTTTCCTCTTAGAGAAGATAGACCCCCTAGGGGGAGGTCATTAGCATTTCAACGGTCTCTCTCTCAGCTTGTGCTGTCTCCACCCTTCTCTGAGACACAGCCCTGGAAACTGAAAATGACTGGGGCTTTCTCCACTGAGCTGAAAAAGAAACAGATAGTCCCCTTCAGACTTAGTCCAAGGCAACCCTCCAGCTCTCCAAGGTCAGTCATCACCCAAAGCCTCTGTTTGTTTTCTGGGGATTTGTACCTGTAGTGAGCAGTTCACACTTGCTACTTAAAACCCCAGTTGGAGCTCAGCTGAGCTATATTCGCTTGCTAGGAGAGAGCTTCTCTCTGGCACCATGAGGCTTTGCAGCTCAGGCTATGGGGGAGGGGGTCTCGCGACTTGGATCCGCAGGTTTGACTTACAGATTTTATGCTGTGATCTTGGGCATTCCTCCCAATTCAGGTTGGTGTATGATGAGTGGACAGTCTCGTTTGTCCCCCCGCCACAGTTATTCTGGATTATTTGCTAGTTGTTTCTGTTTTTTTTTAGTTGTTCCAGGGGGACTACTTAGCTTCCACTCCTCTCTATGCCACCATCTTGATCACCCCTCCTCTCTCCCTCATTTTTGAAGGACAGTTTTGCCAGATATAGAATTCCTGGTTAGCAGTTTTTCTCTTTCAGTATCTTAAATATATCAAACCACTGCCTTCTCACCTCCATGGTTTCTACAGAGAAATCTGCATGTGGTCTTATTGAACTTCCTTTGTATGTGATGGATTTCTTTTCTCTTGCTGCTTTCAGAATTCTCTTTGTCTTTGATGTTTGATAATCTGATTATTAAGTGTCTTGGAGTTGGTTTACTTAGATCTATTCTGTTTGGGGCATGCTGGATCTCTAATTTTATGTCTTTCATAAGAGATAGGAAATTTTCAGTGCTTATTTCCTCCATTATGGTTTCTGCCCCCTTTCCCTTCTCTTCTCCTTCTGGGACGTCCATGACATGTATATTTGTGTGCTTCATGTGGTCATTCAGTTTCCTGAGACCCTGCTCATATTTTTCCATCTTTTTCCTATCTGCTCTTTTGTGCACAGGATTTCAGATGTCTGTCCTTCAGTTCATGAATCCTTTCTTCCACCTCTTCAAATCTCTAGTTATATGTCTCCATTGTGTTTTTCATCTCTTTGATTGTACCTTTCATTCCCATAAGTTCTACCAATTTTTTCAAACTTTTGAATTCCTTGTATGTTTGCCAAATATCTTCTTTATATCCTTCATCTCTTTTGCCATATCTTCCACCAACTCATTGTTTTGATTTTTGAATTGATTTAGGGTATTTTTTTGATTATTAGTTGTTTGAATTCCTGTATCTCCATCGAAGTGTAAGTTTGTTCCTTTGATTGGGTCATATCTCTGTTTTACCTAGTATGATTTGTAATTTTTTGTTGTCTAGGCATCTTGTTTCCTTGCTTACCCCATTCAGATTTTCTCAGGCCAGATGGGCCCAGATCTCAGAAGGAGACTGTATTTAGTATCTGGCTTCCCTGAGGATGAGACCCAGAAGATTGTCAGACTTTCCCTGAGGCCTCTAGACCCTGTGCTTTTCCTATCCCACACAGCAGGTGGTGCTTGTCAGCCTGCATCTCTATACCAGTCTAAAGAGGTGTGGTATGTTTAATTCTCAGTGGACCCTGTCCTGGCCAGGGATGCAGTGTGTCAGAATCCAAGCTTAGAATTATTTTCCCCCAGGCCTAGGTGTCTGAATTCTCTGGGGGAGGGCTGCCACTTGAGCTGCCCCCACCTTTCCTTACAGAAAATAAGTCCTTTAGGGAATTGTCTCCTACACTTGTGTTTTTCCTTTGATTCTCTATCATAACTCCACCCTTGCCTGGGTTACTGCTGACAATTGAAACTGCCTGAGGCTTTCTCTAATGAGCTAGTTAGAATGAGAGAGAGAAAAAAAAGGAAAAAAGCAAGAAGTCCTCTTTTCAGAGCCAGTCCCTTGGCCTCCAGTTCACCAGGGAATAACTAGAATTGGTACCTGGTTCTGTGTGTCCCTTCTCTTGGGACACAGCCCTCTTCAAATATTCTGAGCACAGCAGACTCCAAAAGCTTTTGTTTTTATTTATTTATATAGTTTTTTGTCTGTCAGTCCTGCCTCCTCTCTGCCAGAATAAACCTCTGGGTTCCTTTCCTGCATGCTCCAGGTTTATCTGTGCTCTAACATGTATTCAGTAGTCCAAATTTGTTAATTAAAACTGCAGTTGGAGCTTGGTTGAGCTACATTCCCTTGCAACCAGCAGGGACTGCTTCTTTTTCCCACAGCAAAGTTTTGCAACTCAGCCTGCCATGCCAGTGGGGGAGGCGCATCAGCTCCACAGTTTGGAGAGCTTTGCTTAAGGTTCTATGTTGCAGTCTTAGCCATTCCACCCATTCCTGACTGGTGTACGATGTTGTCTGGTCACAGATGTCCCCCCATCAGTTGTTCCCTACTATTTTCTAGTTGTTCCTGGCTACTTACTAGTTGCTCTAGGGGACTAACTAAATTCCATATCTCCCTATGCCATTATTTTGCCCTGCCTCCCCTCTCATCAGTTTTTTTTTTAATTCAGTTTTATTGAAAAACATTCACTTACCATAAAATCATCCATGGTATACAATCAACTGTTCACAGTACAATCATAAAGTTATGCATTCATCACCACAATCCATTTCTGAACATTTTCGTTACATCAGAAAGAATCAGAATAAGAATAAAAACTAAAAGTAAAAAAAGAACACCCAAACCATCCCCCCATCCCACCCTATTTGTCATTTAGTTTTTGTCCCCACTTTTCTACCCATCATCCGCACACTAGGTAAAGGGAGTGTGATCCACAAGGCCTTCACAATCACACTGTCACCCCTTGTAATCTAGATTATTATACAATTGTCTTCAGGAGTCCAGACTACTGGGTTGGAGTTTGGTAGTTTCACGTATTTACTTCTAGCTATTCCAATACATTAAAACCTAAGAGGTATTATCTATATAGTGCATAAGAATGTCCACCAGAGTGACCTCTCGATTCCACTTGAAATCTCTCACCCATTGAAAGTATTTCATCTTATTTTGCATCCCCCTTTTGGTCAAGAAGATATTCTCAATCCCACAATGCCAGGTCCAGATTCATCCCCAGGAGTCATATGCTGCATTGCCAGGGAGATTTACACCCCTGGGAGTCAGGTCCCACATAGGGGGAAGGGCAGTGAGTTCACCTGCCAAGGTGGCTCTGTTAGAGAGAGAGAGGGCCACATCTGAGCAACAAAGAGGTACTCAGGGGGAGACTCTTAGGCACAATTATATGCAAGTTTAGCCTCTCCTTTGCAGTAACGAGCCCCACATGGGCAAGTACCATGATAGAGGGCTTAGCACATCAAACTGCCAGTCCCAATGTTTGTGACAACATCAACACCAGTCCAGGTGAGGAAGTCCAACACTTCTGCACCTTCCCCCAGCTCCTTGGGTGTGTGTGGGGGGTGTAAATATGTTTTTCATTCTCTGCCAAAATTACTTTGGAATATGTCATTATTTCACTCTAACCTATACCAATCCACTGTATCTCACTTCCTATTCAAAGCTCCATGCAATCATGGTGTTTGAACAAACCAACTGTAGAGTTATACTGTTTAGAAAATATAGATCCTGCACCAAATAGACATCTCTTCCCTTGGTCTCACATGGAAGTTGAAGTTTTAAAACACAGTCAGTTTCAACTTTTACCCTTTGGCCTGGCTTGCCCTGGTCTTAACCAGACCTGCTTCATTCATATGACTAACTGAAGTCTGGGCTCTTTTTCAGCTTTTTTTTTAACAGTTGCTGTATGCACTAATACTGACATTCATATCTGCTGAGCTTTAGCTCTGAGTTTCAGGTGTCTCAGAGAATATGCACCTCTCATCAGTTCTTAACCCAACCACTTCTGTTACCTAGACTGCTCAAAGCAAAGATGCTATAAAATTGTTCAGGTTAAACAATGCCAATTTATTTGCTCCTGGTTTTGAGGTCAGTAAGATGACCAAATCAAGGCATTATCAAGGTAATGCTTTCTTTCCTTAGACTGACTGCTGGCAATCCTTTGCTCCTTTGTCACATGTTGAGGCTCATGGTGGTGTCTGCTGGTCTCTCCCTTCTCTTCCAAGATTTCATCTTCTTGATTCTCTGGCTTTCTCTCTCTCTCTCTGAATTTCATTCTTTTATAAAAGACTCCAGTAATATAGTTAAAACCCATTCCAATTAAAGCATTTCACATCTTAACTCATGTAGCCTCATCGAAACATTCTACTTATGATGGGTTCACACCCACAGGAATGGTTTAACTTTAAGAAAATGTCTTTCTGGGCAACATACAACTTCAAAACACCTCACCAATACTGGGGCTTCTTGTTCCAGTCACTCCTTAAAATCTGCTCATGTCAGTCACTAATGGACTCTGCATAATTCAAAGATAAATTCTCTCATTTCCTCTTGCCTGGCCTCTGAGCAGCATATGATCCAGCTGACCAATCCCTCTTTTTGAAAAACTCTTGATTTTTGAGATCCCCCTTTCCTTAAACCTTCCTCACCACTCTTTTCCATCTCCTTTGCCAAATACTTTTCCTCTATTCAACCTCTGGGGATTGAGTCTTGAGGTTTCTCATAGCTCAGTACCTCTTTCTCTTCTTTCCTTATATCTTCTTCTTAGAGGACTACATCAACTTTCATATTTTAAAATTAACTGATCTAAATATAGGTTCAATCAATTGAATCCCCAATATATATGCTGTGTCTGTCTTTTGTTTTCCATCTCAATTTCCTCCATCTTAATGCAGGCTACCATTAGCTCGCAGTTGGGTTATTGCAAAAGCTTCCTAACTGGGTTCCTAACTTACTCTTCTCCAACTCACTCTCCAGACAGAAGTAAAATATTCTTTAACTATAAAGAAGACCATGTTACTGCCTTGTTTAAATCCCTCCAGTGCTTTCCACTGCACTTTCTACCATGGCCTACACTGACTGGCATGACCTGGTCTCAGCCTGAATTGCTAACCTCATCTCTTGCCAGAATCCTCTTCGACCACATCTTTCCATCCACACTGGTAGTCTTTCTGATCCTCAAACATACCGAGGGATTTTTTTTTTTTTTTTCATTCCTCTGGACTTTTATGCATGCAGTTACCTATGCCTTTAATGGTTTCTATCCACAGTTCATTTAGTTACCTTTAATTCTTCTCATTATTTGGCACTAAGCTTAAATATCACTTGCTCAGAGAAGACTTCCTTAATCACTTTATCTACAATACCTACAATTAGCTACATTTTAAAAAAATTATACATAATGCAACTTGCCAATGCTTTATTTACTTGACTGCTCTTTAATATTGTAGTTGTTTTATTGTTTTTGTTTTTTTGGTTTGTCTCTTCACTAATACATATACCCTATAAGAGAAGGAGCCTCATTGTCTTTTTCATTATTTTATCCTCTGTGAAGAGTTTGAGGCCTGATACTCAATAAATATTTGTTAAATAAATGAAATCTAGAACATAGGCCAAGGCCAATTTCACCATCTGTGCTCAATCAAATTAAGCTGCCAGTGCATCAAATTAGGTGCTTCAAAAATGACGAACTTTTTTCTCTTTCTTCTTGCTCTCCCATCCTAGTGTTAATGGTTTTCTATAAGACTGAACCAAATCTCATATGGACAAAGCAGACCCTTCATAGCAACAGAAGTTCCTATCAATTCTTCCTGTTACTCAACAAATTAAAGAAGACTTCCATTTGGCATGATAGCATGTTAACGTGTCAGATAATATTCCTCCCATCTCATTAAAACAAACATCAATATATACTAAAATAAAATCTACCAACACAATATATTAAAGATAAAAATGGACAATAGACCCAAGATAGGGCAGTGCTTCCCCTAACTATATCTTCTATTTTGTGCAGGTTTGGTGATACATATTCTTGGACTAAAATAGCTCGCTTTCTATCCTGCATGTTGAAACATGTCAGATGGATCAAAAATGGTTAGGAAAAGACTTTCTGATACTCTTCTATTGCCTCCCCCCTCTTAGGGATCCCAGTATTTGTGCCAAATATAAAATGAGCTCAGATACAACCAGGCAAAGAATAACAAATAAACAAAAAAGAATAATGAAAAATATAGTCTTAATTCCTATTCATGAATGGATGGATTATCTGAAGAAACCTGGACGCACAAGCTTGTGCCCTCCCTCTGCTGCTGTTCCAGCCCAGAGATTCCCAGCCTATGAAATAGGTAAAAAAAAAAAAAAGCAAAAGGGCATAAATGAAGCAGCCTTACATCTTGCAATGTTCACCCTCCAAGAAAGTTTTTTTAAACAACTTAAGGAACTAGGCAGTGGCAAGAGTTCAGGGAGCAGTATATATACCTTGTATTGACTTTCCTATAAAACTCAGCCTAAGAGGAACTGCAAACTGCTTCTAACTATCTACCATGGGCAGAGATGCTGATAAATTGGAAGATTCAACCTCAACCTAGTAAAATAATATATATGAATAATATAAATGAATATAATTAAGGGAGAGCTATGTGCTTCAATCTGAACTTAGGATCAGACACAAAAGATGAAAGTGTGTTAACCCAAGGAGGGCTATGTATGCCTACAATCTTGGGAGAGGTGGTTTATCCTATCAAGGATGAATAAAAACCACATCAGACAGTCTAAAATATAATATAATGCTATAATAAAAGCAAAGGGACATGAACATGTCAGCTTAAAAAATAGAAAACATATGGAGTGTTGCCTAAGCTATAACCAGATTTAAATTTATATCTTTAAATACTCAATTTGTCAAAGAATAACAAATAGATGTAAGGTAGAATTTGATTTCAAGAAATGTGAAAAATAAAAAGACTACCTCAAGGAAAACAGAAAGAATGAATTAAAAACAATTAACAGTAGAAATTAATAAAAATACAGGAAATAACAAAATGGAAATAAATTTTAAGAATTAATGTAATGAAATAATGGAAAATGAAGGAGAAAACTATGACACATGAAAATATTACACATGAAAAATACTGGTAATCATAAAGGGGATCCAACAATACATACATTGGGGGGTAAAATGAAAGTGTCAGATACAGGGTTAAATACCAATTACCTTTACAATCTTGTTGATTAATTAATTTTTGGACATTTTAAAATCATCAAAAGAGTCACCAAAATGAGTAGAATTTAGGAAAGGATTCATTCCAAAATATTTAACATACTCCAGAGGATAGACACATGGACTAATTCCTCTAATTCATCTTATAAAACATTCAAAACACTTATACTGAAATTTGAAAAAGGATAAAAATAGCAATTTAACACTGAGTGTCAAAAATATTTTATTAAATTAAACATTTTATTTTACTTTAAAACATATAAAGGTGTATTTGGTCACCACTACTTGAATGTAGGTCCAAGGCTTTTTTTTTTTTTTTTTTTTTTTTGATATGTGTCTATTGATTAGAATTCTGTATTATATATTATGAACAAGTAACATATCGTCTAAACTCAAGTTTTGGTTTCTCGAAAGTGAGAAATGAATTTAAAGACATTTGCAAAGCAACGTGAGTCCAGAAACCATGTTGCAGAGTTGGAGACTGTGAGGTTTAGTCCTGCTGAAGAAGAAAATGCTGCAAACACAGTTAATATTGCAGACTCTGGAGCAGGTCCTGGGAGGCAGTAAGTCTACAGATGATTTTAGCCATTATAGATGCTACCCACATATACCCAAGTTCCTCTAAACAGCAAATAGTGGGAAAGTGTGAGGTAAGAAATGAGAGATCAACAAGTGTTCCTGAAGGCCAGCCCTGAGACATATGTCTCACACACGTGGTGGTTCTTAGTACACGTGTCCTATCCACCCTGACCTCCACCCCTGCTGTGCGAGGATACCAACGACTAGTGTGCAGAACAAAGTTGGCCATGAATCTGCAAAGGGTTCCTTCGTTAAAGAGGGCCTATAGGGAACCAGAATGAAAGAGATAAGGTGAAAAAAGAGAATTTACTCATGGTCACCAGCCCCTTCAATGCTGCAACTTCAGTTACCCTCTGAGGTTCCTGAAAAACCCTAACTATGAAATGGCTAAGAAATATGAGTAGCTGATCCAGCAGCTGAGATCACCTTGTCTCCTGAGGCTGGGCAGACTACAGACGAAGGAATGCTGGCTTGTGAATCTACCATCTTTCTATTTAGTCACCCAAAAAGAAAAAAAAAAAAAGGTGAAAATGAGAATTTTTTTAAGTAAAACATGGCACTAAAGACCTTAAGTGTTCCTATTTTTTTTTTTTTTTTTTTTTTGCTTTTTTGATCAGATAACTAAAACTATCTGCATTTTCTAGGAATTACAGATTTATTCTTAGTTGGGGTTTTCCCTCTCCTAAAAAGACTTTTGTTGGCAATTTAAAACACTTTTTAAAAAGCTGTTTATTAAAAAAAATCTTAAATATTTAAAAATTTTCATAGATTACAAAATAGAGATGTTAAGGGCTCATTTTAAATCTGTAATAAAATTTAAAATGTGACTTTTTCAAAGTCAATAAAACTGCACAAACTATTGTAAGGGTCTTAAATATGAGTTTAAAAATTTGTTCAGAATGTTCCAGTGACTGTAAGAAGGCAAAAACAAATAAAATTGAAGCTATTTGAAATAAAAAGAAAAAGAGGTAATTTATAATACAAATGCAGTAAACATTTAGAAAATAAAATGAGAAAAGTAACCACATAGTTCAGGCTCTGGAGAAGCAAACGTTTCTGTGATAACAGAAATGTTGTTTCTGTGCTGTCCAATATAACAGCCACTAGCCACAGGTGGCTACAGAGAATCTGATATGTGGCTAGCGCAGCCAAGGACCTGAATTTTTAACTTTAGTTAACTTTGGCTAATTTACATTTAAAATACAAGGCTACGGTCTTGAACAGTACAGCTTTAAAATGATAAAATCTATGTGAATTAAAAACAATAAAATATGGTTTTAGGCATTAAATTAGAAACATTTTTGTAAACAACTCACTCAATATTGGTGAGCATGCACTGTGAAAAACTTTGCTGCTCATATTATATGTAAGAGCAAAAATTGGTACAGACTTACAAACTTGCTTTAAAATAATTTATCAATCTGTATCAGGGTGGTCCAGTAATTCCAGAAACTTCTAGGAACATATGCCTTCAAAATAGTTGGAGATGTCGATAACAGTTGCATATGAGAATTATTATTACCACATAATTTACAATTTTTAAGATTCAAAATATATTTCAATGAACAACCAATGGAAACAATTAAATTACGGTGCATGGAGAAGATTAACTGTTATACATCCATTTAAAGTCAACTTTTGGGGAATTAGTCATTAAAGGGCAAAATATTTACAATATAATAACTTTTTTTAAAGGATACATGTATATATCTCTATACAGAAATATAAACAAATATGTATATATAATATTGGCAATAAATCAAACAAATAATATCAGGACTTCAAAGTTTTCCAAAATAACTTGTTAAGCATATATGGAACAATAAAACTTGCCTAATATTAGTTCTGTTTTTTCATTGTCTATTTTTAAAATTTTGAGTAAAAAAGAAATAAATTATAATAACGCTATAAATGAAAATAAATTCTCAAATTTTAATAGTAGCTCATAGTTTACAAAGTATCTTCACATTTATTATCTCTTTTTAATCCTTCTTCAACCTATAAAGAGAAAGCTCAGTGGAATTAAGTCATTTGACCAAAATTATACAATTTTCAAGTAGCACAGCCCAATGAATATCAGCTAATATATTTGATGCTTAAATTCATGTTAAGTTTAGTAAAGACTTAGAGGTGATGTAAACCTTCTCACTTTTGAGTTTTTTGTCTTCTGTCTGATATGCTACAAAGATCTAATAAATAATTAACCTACTCAAAAAGAAATTTACAATTTACACTACCAATCGGGATAGATGGATTCATTTTGCAGCAGAAAGGATTACCTCTACTTTCATAACTTCTGAGAAATTTTCCATTAATCCCTGTAGAATATGTTCTCATGAATGTTTTCTAGTTCTGTACCCAACTTCCCTGAGAATAAAAATAAAATTATTAAATAGATTACAGACATAGATTGTCCTATGCAAACTATATCCATGCTTAATAGGTGATCATTTTTTTCAGCATATTTAACTCTTTCACGTTATTAAATAGGGATTAATTACCTTAATCACTTTAATCTAGAGGAATGGGTCAATTTACTTTAAGGTAGTGATTTACTCCTAGTTTACCTTAAGATCAAGCTAAAAAAAAAAAAAAAAAAAAAAGACTTGAGACTGTTATGGTATTCTGATCACTAAAGATATTTTATGAAATTTGTCTCAGGAGTTTGCTCAAATAATAACAAACTCCTGAGACAAATTTCCTTTGTACTTCCTTTGTTTGAAATTGTACTTCCTTTGTTTGAAGTACAATTATAAGTATAATTTACAGATAGAGAATATGCATTTGAAGTACAAATTATTCTGTCACTGAATATTAAGGTTAGGTGAGACAACAAAGAGCAGATGGCCTAAGCTTGCCACATCACAAACGAGAACACAGACTAGAGAGGCAAGGTGACTTGCCCAAGGTCACACAATTTGATGTCAGAGATGACACCGGTACCCAGCTATTATAAATTTCCCCTTGAAATTCACTCACAGAAGCAAAGGCAAACCAATCCACATCTCTTAAATCTAGGGAGGTACGCTTTCAATCACCTCTCTAATTAGAAACTTACCTTAAAAGAAGATAATACTTTTCCCAAGTTGTGCTACAGCATATGTCTTGTTTAGGATGGAAAACACTGAAAGTATCTAATCAGACTTTGATGTATCACATTTCCAAAAATCAGTGAATGATATTAATATTTTGATGTTCTCTCTATTTTCCACCACTCACACAGAATAGAAGAGTTTTCACATCCTCAGACTAAAGGCTTAAAAAAATATATTATTTTTCCAATATGTATAGTGCTTTGCATAGTTACATATGTTAACCCATTGTAGAGTGCTCTGTTTTGCAGCAATAAATAATTAAAACAGAAAATAGCCTGGAAATAGGGCACAGCTGTAACAAAGACCTAAACATGTCATATTGGCTTTGGGACAGGGCAGTTGTTGAAGCCAGAAGTATAGTGAAGAGACTGTTGCAGAGCCTGGAATAGCAGTGATAAAACTGGAACAAAAGGCTGAAAAGATGGTGACCCATATTTTATAGTAATGAAACATGACAAAACTACCACTTGCATTAACCTGGATAATAGAAAATGTACCGGATTAACCAATGAATGTGGATAAGGAGATTTCCAGGCAGAATACTGAAAGTGCCAATTGGCTTCTTTTAGATGCGTATGATAAGATACTGGAAGAAAAAGATTAGCTAAAGAGATAACTACTCAGTATGCAAGCTGAATTTCCAATCCAAAACTTACTGGGTTGCAAAATAAAACTGTTTTACATTTACAGGCTCTCCAACTGGCAAAAGACTCTCAAAATAAGAAATAGCCTCAGGGTAAAGCCTTTGTTAAGACCCCCAAAAGATCCCAGGCTAGTATATTCTCTCAGCTAGAAAAAAAGCATTTCTAAGAATCTGAAAAGTGTTGTCCCACTGTAGCTATATACATCATGGCCCAAAGTAGACAGAGTTCTCTCACAAAGACTCATGGGTGTGGTTTTATGACTTGGAGTGAATCCCAATCAGATTCATAGAAAGCGCACAACATTTTTGAAGGAGTTCTACAAGTTTGGATTAACAGGAGCAGAGACTGTACAAAAATAAAATCTGTTTCTGGGGCTCTCAATTTTCTACAGACAAGAAGAAGGCTGAGAAACTTCTCAGATACTAACATGGGCTATTTCTTATGGGAAAGAAAAGATGCTTCAGAGGGAAGAATATCATATGGTAGAGCCCAGAATTGACCCTCATCAAGGAAGACCCCCTTTCCCAAGAGCAGGAGGCCCTGGCAACATGTGAGCAGCTGGATTTCAGAATTGTTATGGACAAGTAGTTTCTATGCACCCCATGCCCCTCCATATTTTCATGGCTATGTCCACTGAAGTTATTCTGTCTCTACCTCACATTGTGTGTCAGGTTTGTGGAAGGCAAACAACATGTTTTTTTTGTTTGTTTGCTTGCTTTTAACTCAAACATCTGGGGATCAAAAAGAGAAGCACTGGTGAAACCTATTCCACATTTGGGCCTGATGTAGATCATGAGATCATGGACTTCAAGCTCTAGGCTGTAATTTGATGAGTTTTGGAGTAGACTTGCTTTGCATATGGAGGGGTATAAATCATTGGGGCCAGAAGGTGGACCATTAGAGATTGTTACACCAATGTAATCAGTGAATCACACTTCCAAGCCCTTGTATAATCACCTCTTAAACTGACTCTGGGACTGACCATGGGACTTGTTCTGGCCTATGAGAAAACAGCAAGTATGATATAAGAAATGCCTAATAAGTTGTGGTTTGGTCTTGTCTTCCTGGATTCCTGCCATTCTGTAAGAAAGCCCAGCCCAAACAAACATCCTTAAGGATGAAAGACCTATGAAGAGACAGCCCCAGTCATCTCAACTGCCTTAGGTGAGACCAGAAACCAACTATCCCCTAGCTGAATGCAGTCACATGAGATAGCCCATGTGCACCCAGCAAGAAAACTGCCAGCAAACTCACGGAATCATGAGAAATAATACATAATCATTGTTTTAAGCACTAAAATATGGGCCATTTTGCTACACAGAAAGCCATAATTGGAAAGGGACATTTCAATAGCAATAGTAGAAGAAAATGAGCAATATCTCTAAAATTATAGTTGGAAAAGTTATTTCTAACCTAAAGTCCTATTTGCATTCCAACCATCAATGAAGCAAAAGTGGAGAATAATGCCTTCAGCTAAACAAGTACTCAAAATTTTATCTATGTAATTTGTGTTGGAAGATGAAATCCAACAAATATTTAAATCAAGAAAGAGGAAGTGATGCATTCTAGGAAAGAGAACTCCAACTCAAAGAAGGAAAATGTGAATAAGCAAATTCCCAAGATGACCACAAAGGGATTTCCTGTGGGAACAGCTATGCATAGGCCTAGCTCATTAGTTTAGGATGATAGAAAAAACCTAATATATGTCTTCAAGAAAAAAATAATCAGCATCTTAAGAAGAGATTTTACTCTTCTGTCAAGGAGGTAGAATATGAATTAATCATAGCTACTTAGAAATATAAATGGATAAAAAAGAGACAACATATTAATTTCAGGGAGCACAAAAATATTAGCAAGGAAATGAACAGTCATCCTAATGCATCAATAGCTTGCTTGGAAATAACACAGTTTCATAATAATGTAAACAAATACCAAATGTCAAAATAATCAAAATCATCACTATTTGGCAAAGTGGGGTGTTGAATTATCATGCATGTGTGTCTTAGGGGTGGGGCTGCAAGAAAGCTGAATCTTCATCTTGCATATCAGGAAGCCAAGAGAATATCTAAACTGGAAAAATAAAAAAAAATACAGAATCCTATGACTGTTTTAAAGAAACACATACACTACAATTGTGGAGAAAATAAGCTACGTGGGTTGAAAGTGGTTGCCTATTTGACATGGCAATAAGGGGAGAGAGATGGAACATGGTCGCTATGTTTTGCTATGAACATTATAGAGCTATTTGGTTCTAAAAACTATGTACTTGAACATCTCTGAATACATTAGAAGAAAATTTTTATTATTTGAAGAGCTATGTTTGTGACTGAAATTCATAACCACTACAGAAGTTAACAGTTTTTATTTTTCTAGATTAGCTGGTAAACCAGGGGTGCATTGGGGGACAGATAAGAAATAACGGGAGGGTATCAAATGGAACAGAAAACAAATTCTGGAAAGAGTGGAGAGCAATATCTTTAATTTCACCAATTCACGTACTACATAATTGTGGCTGATAACAACAAATTACAGAGCACAGACCCTTCAGTGCAAGTTTTATGACCTTCTAGAGCTAAAGAATTTAAGTGGGTGAACAATGGGAGGGGTAGAATCTGAGGCATTTTAGACTGGTAGACTGTCCTTAAACACAGGTTTAAGCAGGATGACTGAAATCAGAGCCTTGAACAAAATTTAAGTAAACACAAGTAGAAGACTATAAATCATGAAGAAAGGGATAATTAAAATTTAACTGCTAGGGGAGGAAGGCAGGTAGTCTTGAAGGAACAGGGGGACAAATGAGTAGGAGAAAGACCAAGGATGATAGAAGAGAGATTAACAAAGGATTATCACTTAATCCCAGAGTCCAGTTGAAAAGCCCATGGAGGACAGCAGCAGCTGCCACTCACAGTTCTCTCTGAGTTTGCAGTCTCTATTACAAAATGAGAACATTTCAATTAAATAAGTGTATGTGGCAGAATCATGTGCTGCCGCCCCTTCATTTTCTAAACTGCTGTCCCCAGGACAGAGGTCAGAGAAGAGAAAGAACATCTGCTGTAAAATAAATCAGAGAAACTCTGGTTCACTGCTTCTGCATCTGTCAAAATGTGTGCTGAATTCTGTGATTTTTTTTTTTTTTTTTATCAGTGAGAACAGCCTACCTGGTTTCTCAGGAAGGTCAGTTGACTTCTCAGGTGTTTCCAGGTCATACATTTGTTTATTCCCAGATTCAACAAATAATATTGATTACTGATAACTATGTGAGGCACTGCTTCTGCTCCTTTGGAGACACTATTCAGGGGAGGGTGCATAAAGACAATGGATGGATGGATGGATGGATGGATGGATGGATGGATGGATGGATGAAAGTGCAAATGAATGAATGAGCAAATGAACAAATGAATAAGCAAATACATGACACATCTGATAGTGAGAAATGTTATGCAGGAATTAAAATAGCAGGGAGCTGTTACAGAGATTACAACAAGCTTTAGCTACTTTGTGTAGTCTGGCAAGGCCACTCTGTGGAGAAGACATTTAAGTTGAGATCTGAATGTCAAGAAAGAAACAGCCAGAGATGACCATGGAGAGAAGTAAAGCAAGAGCAGAGCCCTCTTGGGTAGAATAAATTTGCTCTTTTCAAGAACAGAAAGAAAGACCAGTATGGCTAGAGCAGTAGATACAGGCAAGGGAGAGATTGTTCATACCAGGATACTGAAGACATGAAGACATTCAAAGTCCTTACATATCCATACAGTTATCTAATAAAAGACATTTCAAAACCACAATAAGGTACCATTTCACATCCAAAAGAATGGCTACTATTAAAAAAACAACAACAGAAAATTACAAGTGTTGGCAAGGATGTGTAAAAATAGGAACACTCATTCATTGCTGGTGGGCATGCAAAATGGGGCAGCAGCTGTACAAGAGAGTTTGACCATTCCACAGAAAGCAACATATAGATTTACTACCATATGACCCAGCAATCCCTCTACTAGGTATATAGCCAAAAGAATTGAAAGCAAGGATTCAAATAGATATTTCACATGATGTTCATAGCGGTATTATTCACAATTGCCAAAAGATGGAAGCAACCCAAGCATCCATTAACCTATGAATGGATAAACAAAATGTTGTATATACATAAAAGGGAATATTATTCATCATTAAAAAGGATTGAAGTCCTAATACATGCAACAACATGGAAGAACTGTGAAGACATTATGTTGAATTTAATAAGCAGACACAAAAGTACAATTATTGTATGATGTCACTGATATGGACTAATTAGAATAAGCAAACTCATAGAGTTAGAATCTGAAATATAGGTTTCCAGGGACTGGGTTGGGGTTAGGCAATGGGGAGTTAATGCTTAATTTGCACAGAATTTCTATTTGGGTTGATTGTAAAGTTTTGGAAATGGATAGTGTTGATGGTAGCACAACATTGTGAGTGTTCGAGTGTAATTAACAGCATTGAATTATATAGGTGAATGTGGTTAAAATGGGAAATATTACATCATATCTGTTACTCAAATATTAAAATATAAATATTAAAAGATAAAACAGGACATTCAACACAGTGAATCGTATTGTAAATATTGGACTATAGTTAACAGTACAATTACATAAATGTTCTTTCCTGAATTACAGCAAATGTACTATACTAATAATAGCATGGTATATGAGAAAAAATATACCCTAATGAAAACTATGGCCTATAGTTAATAGTACAATTATAATATCCTTTCATCAACTGTAACAAAAGCACCACACTAAAGGAAAGTGTTAATAATGGGGGTTATATGGGAACACTGTGTTTTTACATAATTTTTCTATAAGTCTACAGATTCTCTAATTTAAAAAAAAAAAAATTTCAAACATCACATGCCTTCAAATATGTTCCTCCCCTTGATGTCCCCATCAAAATAAATGGCCACTTAGTTGCTCAGGTAAATATTCTGGATCCATATTTACTCCATTTCCTTCATCTCTCAAATCCAATCTATTAGCAAATTTAATAGATTTGTGCCACATCCACATCTATTGGTCTCTTTATTCTCCACTACCACCACATTCATCCTAACTGGCTCCCTTGCCTCCTCCTACTTCCCTTCCATTCATTCTTCAAATGGCAATGAGGGTGATCTTGTATAAATATAATATCTCATGTCATTCTCTTTCTCACAACTATTCATTGGGATACTGTCGATATTCTGTAAAACAGGAAGTGATAAGATGAATTTGAGTAAGTTAGACAGAGGTAAAGTGAATTGCCTGAGATCACACAAATAATATTGGTCATTCCTTCCTTCATTAAACAACATTTATTTACTGCTTCCTATTGCCAGGCATCCTGGGTATACAGTGGTAAGAAAGGCATGATCCTGCTTTCAGGAAGCTTCCAGTATAATGGAAGAGAGAGGCATTTTAGATATTATTAAAATAAATATGTAACTATAAAGTGTGATAAATATTACAAAGGAAAAGAACAGTGCTATAAGAAATAATGAGAGGGGCTAATTTGGATTTTGATTTCAGGAATGCCCTTTTTGAGGAAGATGATTGGAGTTTGTGAAAGTGTTCCAGGCCCAGAGATGAGAAAGAGCTTGGTGTGTTTGAAGAAATGAAAGCATGTTGGTATGGCTGGAATATAACGGGCAAAATGGAAAAGGATATGGGTAGTTGCTGGAAAGATGGACGGTAGAGAGACCATGTAGGGACTGATGGCCCTTCCTACTACGAAACTGGAGTTTCAGTGGAAGTGGATGAGAATTTACTCAGGAGTTATGAGCAGGAAATGATTTTATTTAAAATCTCCAAATATAGTTTTAAATTCCAGCTATAAAACAGGTTGTCTTAATTTGCCAGGGCTTCTCTAACAAATACCACATACAGGTTGGCTTAAACAACGGGAATTTATTGGCTTACAGTTCTGGAGGAGAGGAAGTCCAAAATAAGGGTGTAGGCGAGGATGGGTGTCCTAGTTTGCTAATGCTGCAGAATGCAAAACACCAGAGATGGATAGGCTTTTATAAAACGGGGGTTTATTTCACTACACAGTTACAGTCTTAAGGCCACAAAGCATCCAAGGTAACACCTCAGCAATCGGGTACTTTCACCGGAGGATGGCCAATGGAGTCCGGAAAACCTCTGCTAGCTAGGAAGGCAGCTGGCATCTGCTCCAAAGCTCCGGCCTCAAAACGGCTTTCTCCCAGGACATTCCTTTCTAGCAAGCTTGCTTGTCTTCAAAACATCACTCCCAGCTGCACTCAGTGAGTTCCCTCTCTCTGAGTCAGCTCATTTATATAGCTCCACTGATCAAGGCCCACCCTGAATGGGCGGGGCCATGCCTCCATGGGAATAGCTCATCAGAATCATTACACACAGGTGGGTGGGGCACATTCCAAGTAAATCCAACCAGCACCAAAAACGTCTGCCCCACACAAGACCACAAAGATAAGGCATTTGGGGGACACAATACACTCAAACCGGCACAATGGGCTTTCTCAAAAGTCTGTAGCCTTCTGGTGATGGCAATCCTCCATCTCGTGGGGTCCCTCTGTCTCTGGCTTCTCCTGTTTCTAGCTTCTGCTGACTGACAGCATCTGAATTTCCTCTGCTTATAAGCAGACCAGTCACATGGATTAAGGCCCACCCTGATTCAAATTTGGCCTCATATGAATAGGGTCTCCAAATATCCTAATGACAAACAAGTCCACACCCTGACTAACAATAAGGTCTTTG
The DNA here is from genome assembly GCF_015220235.1 of Choloepus didactylus. Taxonomy (NCBI): domain Eukaryota; kingdom Metazoa; phylum Chordata; class Mammalia; order Pilosa; family Megalonychidae; genus Choloepus; species Choloepus didactylus. The sequence continues at coordinate 56,382,700 of NC_051326.1, forward strand.
AAGCTTCTATTTGCAAATGGCTTCACACCCACAGGACCCAAGGTTAGGACTTGAACGTGTCTTTTGGTTCATGAGGCAGTAGCAGTAGAAATGGGGAGACTTTAGGAAGCTATTTACAAATGCTTAAGCAAATGAGGATGGTTGTAAATGGAGGCAGTGAAGATTGAGAGAATTAGCCAGATTCAAGGTATACTTTTTTGGGGGGGGGCTAGAAACAATATAGTTTGGAGATGGATTAGACACAGAGATGAGGAGAAGGTGACAAAGCAGTTCCAGAACTAAGGCCTGGATTAATAATTCTATTCCAGACTTATTCCACCTAAACCTGTTGGCTGTGGCAAAGCAACAAAGGAACCCCTTGTCCCACCCATGACTGTTGGGCTGCTGTGTGTGGAATACTGATCTCTGATAAAAGCCATACTTGTGTTATTAAATACTTTATGCCTAATCAGAGAGAGAACCTGAACACCATCTTCCACCCCCAAACCAAAACAAGGTACTGAATCAGTGTGCATCTGAGGCAAATATTTCCTCAGACATTTCCTCATGGTATATGCAAGATAGGAAACATATAGGAAGAACAATATTGGTTGGTCATTTCTACCCAGAACCCAAATAGTGAAATGACTCAGGATCCTGAAATGATCATACATAATATCTTCTACTTGCCAAATTTCAAGCAACTTCCAAATAAGAAATAGATTTGATATTTATACCAGGATTTTCCACAAATAGCAATCAATGAAAAGAGGTCTTCAAATTATTGCAGTAGAAGGAAGAAGTTTTCCAGTATTGTCATTTGCTATGTAACCTCTGTATCCATGTGGATAAATCTCATGAAGGGGTGTTTGATCAAGAGGTTTACAACTCTAAATCCAGAAATGCATTATTTAGTACATGCCTATTGCCAATGTATGTCATATCTGATATTCGTGAAGCAGTAGCCAGCTGGGTCAGAAAGGGGAGATTGGAACTGCGAGTTTGGTAACCCCACAGGACGAGGACCGGGCCACATGTTGGTTATTTGATGGGCAGGTACATATGGATATGAGTCCAAAGTCAATTTTGAACTGTGAGTTAAGTCTATGCAGATGAGAAAAATTTAACCAGGAAATAACGGCTTCCACTTACAGACCTCTTACTATAGTTCAGTGCACTAGGATTTACATTAAAAAATACTTTATTATTTGTAATTCATTGTTATGTACTGTTTCAAACGTAGCATACAGAGTAATATAATGAATGACTATATGTCAACAATCTAGTTTTAACAAATCTTAACATTTTGCCATGTTTGTTTCAGAGCTTTAAAAAAAAGAAAGAAAATAGAAAGCTACATTGTTCTACACTGTACTTACATCATCTCTACCCAGAGATAGATGTTGATCATTTCTATGTATACTCCTATATTTTTATATTTTACTACAAATATATGCACGCTTAAAGCAATAATGAATATCACTTGGGAAGTCTGAAAACTTTATTTGGGTAGAATCATACTGTACACATAAATGTGCTGTTCACTTTTTGTGCAGCATTGCAGCAGTTTGTTTTTGAAACTCAGTCATATTGTTATCTAGCTTTAATTAACTTTCACTGCTCATATAACATCCAGTTTTTATCTATTTTCCTAATGGTGAATGTGTTTTTTTTTTTTTTTTCTGTAAGAACATACAGTTAATAATTCAATGCATCCACTAATATTGTGCAAATATTTAAGGATTTCTCCAAAAATTGACTTGTGGGGTAGTAGGGATTATACATTTTCAATTTTACAAAAAAAATATTATTCCTAAATTGTTGTAACAAATTTGTCTTTCTTCCAGCTATGTATGAGAGTTCCTATTGCTCTATATTCTTTCTTTCTAACATAGAAGTTGCAAGTTTAAAAATCCGTCATGCATAAAATACAGGATTCCCATACACCACCCCACCACAAACACTATGCATTGATGTGGAACATCTGTTACTATTAATGATAGCATTTTTAAAAATAACTGTACTTTTTTTAAACATTAGTTACTTTTGTTACAATTAATGAAAGATTATTAAAATAGTTCTATTGTGCATTATTTACATTTGGTGTATTTTTTCCCATATACCACCTTATCGTTATCACCTTCTTTTAGTATCATACATTTGTTATAACCCACGAAAGAACATTCTTATACTTGTACTATTAACTACAATCCATCATCTACAATAGGTTTCACTGTGCTATACAGTCCTATGTTTTAGCTTTTAATTTTTATTCTAGTAATATATAAATCCTAAAGTTTTCTCTTTTAACCACATTCACCTGCATAGTTCAGTGCTACTGATTACACCCACAATAATGGGCTGCCAGCACCACTATCCATTTCCAAACATTTACCATCAGCCTAAATAGAAATTCTGTACAAGTTAAACATCAACTCTCCATTCCCTAACTTATTACATATTACATATTCTCCTAACATATTCTAGATTCTAACTCTATGAGCTTTCTTATTATAATTAGCTCATCATTAATGAGATCATACAATATTTGCCCTTCTGTGTCTGGCTTATTTCACTCAACATAATCCCCTCAAGTCTTGTCCATCTGGTTGCATGGACAACTGAATAATATTCCGTTTTACGTATATATCACATTTTTTTTCCTATTCATCAGTTGATGGGCACTTTGGTTGCTTCCATTTCATGGGAATTGTGAATAATGCTGCTATGAACATTGTTGTACAAATATATGTTCAAGTCCCTGCTTTCATTTCTTCTGGTACAGACCTTGTGCTGTATTGCTAGAAGACCATGTGCAAGATGGCTGGATCATATGGCAGACCTCTTCCTGAGGAATTGCCAAACTGTCTTCCACAGTGGCTGCACTATCTTACATTCCCACCAGCAATGAATGAGTATTCCTATTTCTCCACATCCTCTCCAACACTTGTAGTTTTCTGTTTTTTTAATAGTTGCCATTCTAGTAGATGTGAGATGATACCTCATGGGTGTTTTGATTTGTGTTTCCCTACTAGCTAGTGATGTTGAGCATCCTTTCATATATTTTTCAGCCATTAGTATTTCCTCTTTGGAGAAATATCAATACAAACTTTTTGCCCATTTTTTTGAGAGTTTTCTTTTTATTTGTCAATGGTAGGATTTATTTATATATCCCAGATATTAAACCCTTATAGATATGTGGCTTTCAAATATTTTCTCCCATTGAATAGGTTTCATTTTCACCCTCTTATCAAAGTCCTTTGATGCACAAAGTTTTTAATTTTGAGGAGGGCCCATTTATTTACTTTCTCTTTCATTGTGCTTTGGGTGTAAAGTCTAAGAAACCATTGCCTCCCACAAGACTGTGAAAATGTTTATCTACATTTTCTTCTAGGAATTTTATGGTCCTCGTTCCTAAAGTCAGGTCTGTGATCTGTGATCCATTTTGTGTTAATTTTTATATAACGTGTGAGATGGGGGCCTCATTCATTCTTTTGCATAAGGATATCCAATTCTCCCAGCACCATTTGTTGAACAGACTACTCTATCCCAATTGAGTGGGCTTGGCAGCCTTAGTAAATATCAATTGGCCACAGATGTAAGGGTCTTTTTCTGAACTCTCAATTCAATTCCATTAGTCAATATATTCTATCTTTGTGGCAGTACCATGCTGTTTTGAGCATTGTAGCTTTGCAATATGTTTTAAAGTCAGGAAGTGTGGGTCCTCTTACTTTATTCTTTTTCAAGATGCTTTTGGCTATTCAGTTCCTCTTGCTCTTTCAAATAAATTTGGTTTTTGACTTTTCCATTTCTGCAAAGTAGGGTTTGGAATTTTGTTGGGATTGCATTGAATCTGTAAATCAACTTGGGTAGAACTGACTTCTATTTTTTTTTTCAACATAAAATGATTATATTTGAATACATAACTTCTGTACAGCCAAATATAAAACAGCAGAATGAATTAAATGGGAAGCCAGCATGGTATTTCTGTGCAATGCATGAAAACCAGAAGACTGACATTGTTCACCATAAATGAGCCCTTATAAATCAGTACAACTATTATTTCAAGAGAAATGAAAACATTCCAAGAAAAATGAGAACATAGGGGGAAGTGAAATACAAATGACTATTAATGTGATGATGATCAACCTTGATGTTCTTTGTAATATTACAACAAAGATTAAACATACTGAAACATAATATTTGTATACTTGTAGGAAAAAGAGAACACTCATTCACAAACACTGGGAAAGTAAACTGATGAGGACTGCCTTACATTTAGAGGGAATTCTGAATTATCACTAGAACTGACTTCTTAATATTTAGCCTTCAAATTCATGAACATGGAATGTACTTCCATTTTTTTAAGGTCTTCTTTGATTTCTTCTGGCAATGTTTTGTAGTTTTCTATGCACAAATCCTTTATATCCTGGGTTAAATTTATTCCTAGATATTTGATTCTTTTAGTTGCTATTGGAAGTGGATTTTTTTTCTTGATTTCCTCCTCAGATTGCTCACTGCTAGTGTATAAAAGCACTACTGATTTGAATGTTGATCTTGTATCCCACCACTTTGCTGAACTTATTTATTTCTTCTAGTAGATTTGACTTACAGATACCAAACAGCAAAATGGCAGAATCTAGATTTTACAGTATGTTCTGCATTTAGGATCATGTCATCTTCATATAGTGAAAGTTTTACTTCTTTCCAATTTGGATGCCTCTTATTTCTTTTAATTTGCCTAACTGCTCTAGCTACAACTTCTAGCACAACGTTGAATAACATTGGCAACACTGGGCATCTTTGTCTTATTCCAATCTTAGAAGGAAAGTTTTCACCCTTTCACCATTAAGCACAAGTTTAGCTGTAGGTTTTTCACATGTGCCCTATATTATGTTGAGGAAGTTTCCTTTTATTTCTATTGCTCAAAGTGTTTTTATCAAGAAAGGATGCAGGATTTTTTCAAATGCCTTTTCTGTGTTAATCTAGATGATTATGTTTTGATCCCTTCGATTTGTTAATGCAGTGTATTACATTAATCGATTTTCCTGTGTTGAACCACCTTTGCATACCTGGGATAAAATCCATTTGATTATCGTGTATAATAATTTTAATGTGCTGTTGGATTCAATTTGCAAGCATTTTGTTGAGAATTTTTTCATCTATATTCATCAGAGAAATGAATCTGTAATATTAATTTCCTGGGGTATCTTTATCTGGCTTTGGTATTAGTGTGATGTTGGTCTCATAGCATAAGTTATGGTGTATTCCCTCCTCTTTGATTTTTTGGAAGAGTTTGAACAGGACTGGTATTAATTCTTCTTGGAATGATTGGTAGAATTCATGTGTGAAGCCATCTGGTTCTGGGATTCTCTTTGTTGGGATGTTTTTGATGACTGATTCAATGTCTTTACTTGTAACTGGTCTGTTGAGTTATTCTATTTCTTCTAGAGTTAGCGTAGATTATTCATGTATTTCTAGGAATTTGTCCATTTCATCTGGGTTGTCTAATTTGTTGGCATATAGTTGTTCGTAGCATCCTCTTAAGGTCCTTTTTATTTGGTAGTATCCCCCCCACCCCCACTTCTGATTTTATTTATTTGCATCTTTTCTCTTTTTTTATTTATCATTCTAGCTAAAGATTTGTCAATTTTATTGATCTTCTCAAAGACTCAACTGTTGGTTTTGTTGATTCTCTCTATTGTTTTGTTGTTGTTCTCAATTTCATTTATTTCTGCTCAAATCTTTGTTATTTCCTTCCTTCAACTTGCTTTGGGATTAGTTTGCTATTTCTAGTTCATCTAGGCATGCAGATAGGTCTTTGATATTAGCTCTTTCTTCATTTATAATGTGGACATTTAGGTCTATAAATTTCCCTCTTAGCACTGCCTTTGCTACATTCCATAAGCTTTGACATTTTGTATTCTCATTCTCATTCCTTTTGATATATTTACTGATTTCTTTTGTAATTTCTTCTTTGACCCACTGATTGTTTAATGAGTGTTGTTTAGCTTTCATATTTTTTAAATTTTTTTTTTAATTTTCTTGTTCTCCACCTGTTAATAGTTGTCCATGCCTCATTTCATTATGTCAGAGAAACTGCTTTGTACACTTCCAATCTTTTTAAATTTATTCAGGCTTGTTTTGTAACCCAACATGTAGTCTACCCTGGAGAATGATTCATGAGCATTGAGAAGAATGTATATCTTGCTATTTTGGGTGCAATGTTCTGTATATATATGTCTGTCAGTATAGTTAATTTATCATATTATTCAATTTCTCTGCTTCCTTATTGATCCTCTGCCTAGATGGTCTACCTATTGATAAGATTGGTGTACTGAAGTCTCCAACTATTATTGTGGAGACACCTATTTCTTCCTTCAGTTTTGCCAGGGTGTGTGCCATGTAATTTGGGGCACCATGGTTAGGTGCATAAATGTTTATTACTGTTATTCTTTGTGGATTGCCCCTTTCATTAAGATACAGTGTCCCTCTTTGTCTCTTATAATAGTTTTGCATTTAAAGTCTATTTTGTCTGATATTAGTACAGTGACTCCAGCTCTTTTTGTCTACTGTTTGTGTGGAATATCCTTTTCCAGTTTTCACTTTCAACGTATTTGTGTCCTTGGGTTTAAGGTAAGTCTCTTGTAGGTAGCATATAGTTGGATCATACTTTTATTTTATCCATTTTGCCAATCTGGGTCTTGGCTACCATTTCTAGAACTGAAAGCCTCTAAATCAGTAATTTTTATAAAATTGTTTCCATGAAGAACTTTCGCTAAATTTATTTCTATGTATCTTACAGTTTTGGCACTACCATGTTTTATGTATTTTTATATCTTCTTGGTTTTTTGCTGGCATAAAAGAAATTCTAACCATTTTTATATGTCAACAATGTACAGGGATTTCACTTCTAATATTAGGTTATAAAAGAATGTACTTCCATCTTTCCCAAATTATCTTATTGCTAAGCTCTTATTCATTCTTATAGTTTGTTTATAGATTTTCCTGAGTATCTGGACAACTTTTTCATCTGAAAATAAGAATTTTGTTACTCTCTTACCAATTCAACATTTCTTAATTCTTTTGTTAATAGGTATTATAATGCATTTTGTGTTACCTGAAGAAAATATTGTTCCTGTCAAACGTCAAGGACTAGGACTGAGTTCTGAGAGCTGCAAGTGAAAAGCAGCATTTTACATATAGAAGGGCTCCAATAAGATTAAGTATCAATTGCTCAGCAGTAATCATGTAGGCAAGAAGGCAGCGGAACAATATATTTAAGGTCCTGAAAGAAAACAATTGCCAATCAAGAATTTTATATCTGGTGAGAATGTCTGTCAAACATGAGAAAAAGATTACGATATTCCAAGATAATCAAAAGCTGATGAAGCTCATAACCGCTAGGGCTGCTTTACAGTAAATGCTAAAAGAAGGTCTTCAGAGTGAAATGAAAAAACATTAGACAGTGGATTAAGGTGGCATAAAAAATTAATATCTCTGTTAAAGGTAACCATATAGGCAATTATAAATACCATTACTATTGTATTATTTTGTCAGCAGCTCTTTTTACTTCTTATAGGTTCTGAAATGCAAATGCTGAAAAAGTAATGATAAATGAATGGTTTTCAACATGCAATGTGAAAATACATAATTTGTAAGAAGTACAATATAAAGGTGGGGTAATGGATGGGTATAGGAACAGTGTTTGTGTATGTTATTGAAGTTAAGTTGGTACCAAAGAAAACAGTACTTTTACAGATTAAGGATGTTAAATTTATGCCCAATGGGAACCACAATAGAAATACCTGGAAAATACATAAAGAAAGAAATGAGAAGGGATTCAAAATAGTACAATAAAAAAATCAAATAATTACAAAAGTAGGCATTAACAGAAGGATTGAGGGACAAAAAAAGGTATAAGACTTATAGAGACCAAATAGCAAAATGGCAATTGGCACAATAAAGTCCTGAATTTCTATATTTACTTTAAATACAAATTGATTAAACTCTCTAGTCAAAGGGCAGATTGGATAGAAAGGTACAACACAACTATATGCTGTTTAGAGAACATTCACCTTAAATTTACAGACACAAGTTGGTTGAAATTTAAAGGATGGAAAAATATATACACCATGCAGATAGTAACCGTAAAGAGCTGGGGCAGCTACACTAATATCAGATAAACCAGAGTTTAAGTAAAAACTGTTACAAGAGCCAAAGAAAGCCACTATATATTGATAAAGGGGTCAATTCAACAAGATATAACAATTAAACATATATATATATATATATATATATGCATCTAATGTAAGAAACCCAAAATATATGAAGAAAATATTGACAGACTTTAAGGGAGATATGGGTGGTTCTACATTAATGGCAAGAGACTTCAATACACCACTTTCAATAATGGGTAGAACATCTAGACAGAAGATCAATAAGGCAATAGGAGATTTGAAAGATACTATAAGCTGAGGGGGGGGGGGGGGTCTTCACCAAACAGAAGCAGAGTACACATCCTTCTCTAGTACACGTAAGTAATTCTCCAGGATAGACCATATGTTAAAGACAAAATAAATCTCAATAATTTTTAAACTACTGAAGTGACACAGTACATCATCTTTAACCAAAATGAAATGAAGCTAGAAATTAATAACAGAGGGGAAACTGTAAAATTCACAAATATGTCTTAAATAAATAACATACCCCCAAACCACCAATGGATCAAAGAAGGAATCACAAAGGAAATTACAAAATATCATGAGGCAAATGGAAATGAACTACAACATGCTTAAATTAATGAAAGGCAGAAAAGACAGTGCAGAGAGGGAAATTTATAACTCTAAATGATTACATTAATAAAGAAGAAAGATCTAATATCAGAGAACAACCCTCACAACTGTAAGATCTAGAAAAGGAAGATCAAGCCAATCCCAAAGCAAGCAGAAGGAAGAAAATAAGAAATACTGTATTGAAGATAAATGAAAAAGTTAACAAAAAAGCAACAGAAAGAAGCAATGAACTAGTCCCTTGAAAAGATCAATTAAATTGGCAAGTCTCTAGTTAGAGTGACAAAGAAAAAAGCAAAGTACACAAACTAAAATCAGAAATAAAAGGGGGACATTACTACTGACCCCACAGAAATAAAAAAGGATTATAGGAGGATACTATGAATAACTGTACACTAACAAATTAGAAAACCTAAACAAAATGGACAAATTCCTAGAAACACGCAAGGAAGAAACAGACTGAGGAAGAATACAAGATCTCAACAGACTAACAGCAATTAAAGAGATTAAATCAGCAATCAAAAACTTCCTAGCAAAAAAATTTCCAGGACAAGATGGAGTCACTGGTGAAATTTAGCAAACATTCAAAGACTTAACACAAAACCTGCTCAAACTCTTCCCAAAAATTGAAGCGAAGGGAACACTAACTCATCTAATGAAATTACTATTTCCTTAATACCAAAGCCAGATAAAGATAACACAAATAAAGAAAATTACAGACCAATATTCCTCATGAATATTGATGCAAAAATTCTTAACAAAATACAAGCAAACCAAATCCATAGCACATTAAAATAATTGTATACCATGATTAAGTGGGATTTATCTGAGGTATGCAAGGGTGGTTCAACATAAGCAAATCAATTAACGTAATATACTATGTTAATAAACAAGGGGGAAAAAACCATGTAATTATCTTAATTGATGCAGAAAAGACATTGAACAAAATCCACAAAATCTAGCACCATTTCTTGATGAAAACATTTAGAAAACTAGAAATAGATGATAATAAGCATATATAAAAAAACTTACAATTCACATCATACTCATTATTCAAAGGCTGAAAGCTTTGTCTCTAAGATCAGGAACAAGAAAATACGCCCACGTCGCCACTGTTATTTAGCATTTTACTGGAAGTTTTAGTCGAAGAAATTAGGCAAGAGAAAGAAATAAAAGGCATCCGAATTGGAAAGGAAAAAATAAAACTTTCCCTATGTTGAGATGACATTATCCTATATAGAGAAAATCCTTAAGAATCTACAAGAATGCTAATATATGAATTCAGCAAAGTGGCATGGTACAAGATCAACATGCAAAAATCAATAGTGTTTCTATACACAAGTATTTAACAATCTGAAGAAGAAAATGGATAAGCAAAATGTTGTATATACTTATAATGGAATATTATTCAGCCATAAAAGGGACTGAAGTTCTGATACGTGACATGATGAACCTTACAGATATCATGTTGAGTGAAATAAAATAAAACACACAAGGACATTATTGTATTATCTCGCTGATATAATTTGAATAAGCCAATTTATAGAGTCAGAAACTAGAATACAGTTTAGGGGATGGGGTGGGAGAAGAAAGGGGGAGTTAAAGCTTAATCAGTACAGAGTTTCTAATTGCAGTGATGGAAATGCTTTGGAAATGGATTGTAGTGATAGTAAGTACATTGTGTAATTAACACTGCTGAGTAACGTATTTGTAAACAATAAAAAACAAATTAGACCTCCTAGATCCCTGACCTTGCAAGGTTAAATGCAGAACGGGAGCTTAAAGAGAAAGAGAGTGAAAACGTTAACACTCTGTCCCTTAACCTGCTTTACTTCTCTTAATAGCTCACATCATCACTGCCTGCCTTTATATTACATAATTATTTGAGAGTTTTGGCCTCTCTCCCACATAAAATATAAGCTCTACTGGGGCAACAACTGTGTCTCTTTAGTTCATCATTCTATCTGTGCTGTCTAGAAGATGCAGGCATTCATAAATAGTACATGATGAATTAAAGCAGAAACGGGCAATCTACAGCCACAATCCAAAGGTAGTCTGGCATCTGTTTTCGTAAATGAACTTTTCTAAGATAAGAGCTACTCCTATCCATTTACATATTTCCTATGGCCTCTTTTGCACTACCACAACAGAGTAGAATAATTGCAACAGAAAATGGGTGGCTCTCAAAACCTAAAATATTTACTTTCTGACCTTTTATAGGAATAGGTTGGCAACCTCTGATTAAAGGATGAATACCTAAAACTAAGATCTTCCTTCATAACAGACCATTGGAATCCAATGTAGTTTAATCTGGTGGAATTATTTGCTTAATATCTCCTGGTCTAACCCAAGTTTATAAAACCTGCTTTTGTTCAGCTAAAAAATTCTACAATTTTCCTCCTCAGCTTATGAGACAGCTTTTTTCAGGGAAAATATTGTCTCTCATACATCACAACATCTCAGTGTGCACCAGTTGCACATTGAGTGATGACCAGTGATGGTGTAATGGTGGGTCTGGGACATCAAAAAGACAGGGAGCTATGGTGGTAGAGAAATCCTGGGCACCTCAAGATCAGGAAGCAGCCGTGATCAAAGCTTTGTGATCAAGCCAGGCCTAGCTCTCTTTCTCTTTGTGAGAACTACATCCAGCCCGCTTCTCCAGTACCCCATGGCTGCATGCTCTGTGTCAGTTCCTCAAGACAATCCAGTAAATGTCACTCTGCAATGCTACCCATTACCAAATTAGTCCTCGCCTGTGTCAGCTGTTGTCTGGCAGCAGTCGCTTGCCAAACTGGGACTACATTGTCTGGGAAGCTTGTTTACTCTGAAAAAGCACAGGCCTAGTGCTTGAGGAACCACAGACCCCTGAAGCAGAATTCATGAGGGCCGCCAAGCATGGTGAGGCCTGGATGTGCTACCAAATAAGGTCTCTCTTGTTCATCCAGCTTGTCCATAAGCAAAATGGGAGCTGTACACAGTGCCTGGATTGCATTTTATAAGGGTGCATCTTTGTACACAACAACAGGAGTTCCTGATGGCCTAGTCATGGTTGCTCTGTTGGTTATTTAAGATAATAAGACCTGGATGGAGGAATTTCTTGTTTTCTGGAAAACTGTTTCTCCAAAATATGAGATGGCATTTATTTTTGCTGTGAGGTAAAAGTGCCTTCCCTATTTGGCAACTTCCTCCAGCTGAGGGTTGCAATTCTTCAGCCAAAACAATCTTTGTCTTTTGTAAATATGGAAGCAAGTCCTCAACCCACTCCCACCATTATCCCCTTGATTCAGGTCTTTGGTTTTCCCTTAGTTCCCCTGAATTGGTTTATCCCTTACTCTGATAGGACCTGTTGAATGAATGAATTCAACCCAGAGAGGTTTAAAAAATCGCCTAAGTTGATACAATCTCTTATATCAGCATGTCTCCCACCAGACACACACACACACACACACACACACACACACACACACACACACACACACACACACCCCAAATGCATATGGTTTGGAAGACCAGAAATAACTCCTGAGAGTATCCCAAACAGAATCTCAATGCCAAATGCTGTATGACCTGGGACAGGACATTAAGGAAAGACTTGGGATGGCTGAAATTAGTGAATTTTTAGTGCTTTATGAATATTTGAAAGGATTTTATCATTTATGGGATGCTATAATCCAATTTATGTACATATGTATATTTTGTACACGTGAAATTGGGCTTGGCTGAGAAATCCTTTCTACCCTTTGAAGGCTTTACCCTGAAAAGGTCAGGACCCCAATTTCAAAAGCAGCTCTGGGCCTTTAAGTGCAATGGAAACCAGCACATTATGATCAAGGAGAAACGTTCCCTCACTAACATTTCTCCTCTAGTTATGTAAAGTTCTGAGGCAAATATCATTCTGGACATTGACTCTTCTGACTATGACTCAGCAACCAGAAGAAAGCGGACAGATGTTGCCCACTCTATCTGCCATCTGGGCAGGGGCAGAGCCTTGCCTGACTTTGGGTTGATACTGCCCTGCTTTGAGAAAAGGATGGCTCAGCAAGAAGAAACAATTAGGCTGGGTATCGGAAAAGTCAACGTTTTGGGTGCATTCCATTATGTGTGCTGAAATCTTGTGTGCTTGACAAATGGGAGATAGACAAATGAATTAAAGTCCAATCCCTACTCTCTGCTTGGGGAGTTGGGGGAGAAAAAGAGAGAAAAAAAAAGGAAAGCAAAAGAGAGAAAGAGATTCTCGAAATCCATAGCATTATCTTGAGGAGCAGATAGACAAGGCACAGGTATATCTACCATGTTGGCCACACAGATGGGGAGCAGAGAGTAGGTAGTGGTGCAGAGAGTCACATCTTACTTTCATTCATCCCACATAGGAACTAGAGAACAAGTGCTGGTAACTATGAACTAGAAAAAGTTCTGAATTCAAAGCTAGCAAAGCATGTCTGTGTTACACTTTGGTCATGTGAGGCTCAACCGCCAATGGGGGTTAAAGCAGCAAAAGTGGTCAGAGTCAACCTAAGGACATAGAGTCAGCACCTTCTTTCGGTTGGTGTTTTAGTTCCTCAGCTGCAAAAACAAATATCGGGCAATGGGTTGGCTTAAACTATGAGAAATTATTGGCTCACAGTCTTGAAGCTTGAAGAAGTCCAAAATCAAGGTGTCAGCAAGGTGAGACTTTCTGATTCCTCAAAGATTGTGGCACTCTGGGGCTGGCTGCCAGTGATCTACTGTACTCGGCTTTTCCATCACATCGCAATGCGAATGGCAGTGTCTTCTCCTTCCTTTTCTGGGTTCCATTGGTTTGCAGCTTCTGGTCGCTCCATGTGGCTTTTCTTTATCCTTCTTGTCCAATTTCCTTTGCTCATAAGGTCTGCAGCCATATTGGACTATGGCCCACTCTCCTTCAGTGTGGGTACACCTTAACTAATAACATCTTCAAAGGTCCTATTTCAAATGGGTTCACACCCACAGGGCCCGGGGTTGGGACCTGAACCTACCTTTTGTGGGGGAAATGAGTCAATCCCCAACAGTTGGGAATATGTTTGTTCTGTAACAGCAGGTTCATTTAAAGGGATTGTTAAGGGAAATTCTTTAGGGCCCAACTCAAATGTAACTTCTCTACTCTTTTTTAACTTCTTCTACATTATCATAGCACTTTATGCATAGCCCCAGTATAATATGTACTATTAATTCTGCATCCAACATATTGTTCAACATTGTTCCTTGGATATAGCAAGTGTTCAGTGTTTTTGTTAAAAGGAAGAATGAATTGATGAATGGATGAACAAATGACTGAATGAATGTTTTATACAAAGGATACCTAGGGTGAGGACTAAGCTTTGATCACTTTGCATGTCACTGTTTTAATTGGCTCATGCAGAGAGCTACATAACCCAACAAAATATGCAATGCAAGAGGCTTCAAAATCTCAAATTAATTTCCTAAGAAGCAAAACATAAATGGTATGTCAACATTCATGGCCAAAGCTAAGACACTTGTGCAGAAACAGATGAAAAGCTAACTTGGCAATGGCCTGGTAAGGTGTAGTTTCACATCTGCCAATTGTTTTTGTTTGCTCAAAGATGGGAAAATAGACAGAAGGCCCATTGTGATGATGTGAAGAAAAAAATTAACTAGATGACAAAAAGTAAAAACCTAAGATTAGGTAACATTTTCCCTTAAATATTGGTGACTCTGCAGATGCCAATAATGGGATTGTATGTAAACATTTTGCATTTAGAAAATAATTTAGCTTGCAAAAGGAAAATCATTATGTTAGTTGCATTTTCAAGGCATTTTTTTAAATGAGGAAGCAGAAGAGCTATGGAACAGGCTGTGTAAAACTATGATTACTGCCCTAAGGACATGTGCTTTTCCTTCTCAACGTTAAATTGAAAATAACAGAAAGAAGGAGAAACCTTGAAAAGTCAGGAAAAACTACATTCTGTGAAAATAGCCTAGCAGGGTGCTCAGTCGTTATTCCAGAGCACTCAGGGTATTCTGTGCATTTACCATTCAACAAAAGGTAAATGAGCCCCCATCGGGAGCCAGCCTCCCTCATAACATCCCCAGGCCACATAATTCACAAGCAGTGGAGCCAGGATTCAAACCCACCTCTTCCAAATCCAAATCCAAATCAAGTGCACTTTCAGAGGCACTTGAAAGGTGGGGAAGGGTGCCAGCATAGCCAGGCTTCGTTTAGGCAGATAAAAGGCAATGCTCACTATCCAACCTCTCCACACTAAACACTATCTTTGTCTTATAACTTCTATTGATCTTTAACTAACAGCAGTAAAGATATGTATAGAAAAATAATAAATTATTATTAATTATAATTTAATTATAATAAAATTCTCAATTCTGTATTCTACCAAGCACTGTACTCAGAAACCTCAAGTTAGCTCATTCACAGCGTACATCGGCTCTTCTGGATTGCTATTAATGTCCCCATTTTATTGACAATGGAGGCAAGGTGAAGAGGATGTAGGAGAATTTTACCAGGTTTCACAGACAGTGAATGGTGAGATAAGGCTACACTTTCTCTCTTCTACCACAGGCTTTCCATTTTATATGCCTTTTTGAAAGATATTTGTTAGACATAATTTCCCCATCTCTTAATTTCTTTTATAGTCTATGGTCTTTTGAGCACTTAAATTGCCCCTTGATATAAGTCCTGAAACTGGCAAGAGGAGATGAGGCTTAAACAGAGGGAACACAAAAATGTGAGATGATCTGCACCCAAAGCTAGGGCTGATGGCCGCAAGTAATGACTAAGGAAACTGCATGATGAAGATTCATGAGGCCAGAAAATAAGAGAAGCACACTGAGTAAAACTTACAGCAGAATAACTAAGGCTCAATCAAAACCCTTCAAAATGTCAGAGTTGATTTTGAACAATCTGAAGTCAGAAGGAGATTGAAGCCTGATACTTTACTAATGGAAAAACTGAGTGTCAGAAAGTGAAAGTAACTCGCCCAAGTTTGCAGGCAGTTAATAGCAGAGATGAGACAGAAGCTCAGGTCTTCTCAAGCTCTCTCTTTATATTTTTATCTGCATCTGATTCCGTAGGACAAGATGAAAAGTGCTGAGGAGACTGACAGTCAGGCGACATCAGTGTGGTTGTCTCACAGATGTCGCCCCTTGCTGAGGAGGTGAGCCAAGAAGCAACAGCTCGGGAGCTCCCAGTCCTCCACATGTATCTGTTCACACTTCCGTTTCATCAGAACGGATTGCTTTATTCTTTCCTCAGTTTAAAATAATAGCTCCCTCTTCCCTGGCCACATTCACATATCCAAGTTTCCATTTATTGAGGACCTTGTTTGTGTGTCAGCTTTTATTAGGTGTTTTAAACAAAGTAGCTCATTCTATCCTCCTGCAACCCCGTGAACTAGGAAGCAACATTTATTTTACAGAACTGAAGTTCAGGGAGGCTGATTGTCTTGTTCAAGGTCATGTAACAGGAAACTGAAATAGCCAGGATTTGAAACTAAACCTCCTGGACTTTTGAGGCTCATTTTCTCTCCACCTACAGGATGCTGTTTTCTAAGATTTGAAGTCAGGACATCCCATTCAGCCACCAGTATCAGAAAATGAAGAGCTTCCACACAACAGGAATTCTCTCTATAACAGAATTTTATGGTTACAAGCATAACATGTCTAAAATTTGAGTTCTGAGATTTATTTAATAAACAATATAAAGTACTTCATTAAATACTATAGTACATATGCTATTTAATAAACGATAGATGGTACTATGTGCCATTCTAAGCACTTTACATACATTGATACTTTAATCTTACCAACCATTAGGATATGTGATAATTATTATTGCTCCCATTTTGCTAATGAAGACACTGAGCTATAGGGACATTAGCTAAGACTGTAGAGCCAGAAGTAGAAGTTCTAGCAGTCAAGTCCAGACAGTCTGGCATGAGAGTTTTTAGACACAATAATTTTGTAGAAATCCTAATGAAATGTAGTCTGCATACCTGTGCATTCTTAAAATGAGAATAGTGAACCTAATTGGGTCTTCTTTTAATTCCAGGTAACCTATAAGAATTTAGAATATTATATCCATGAGTTCATGCCCAGGGATGCTCTCAAATACATTAAATTTTATAGAATAAATGTCCCCCTAAAGTGGACCCAGGCTGCTATTCTCTTGCAGTTCTTTCTACTTTTTACAGTTCTATCTATTTCTTTTGCTTTCTATCTAGGTATGCATCTTATCTAGGTAAGATTCTTATATGCAAATACAGTAAAGTGCATGAGCTTTGTGACAGCAATACATATCTCATAGTTGTTTGTTTTTTGTTTTTTAATAGATTCAGTGGCATATCACAGCTGGATATTGTTATTTGTGGGCAAAATGTTGTTTGAGATTCTGCTAAAAAAGACCCACTGATTCAGAGCCTTGGAAGGGAGGAGAGTCACCAGCAGTGAGAGAAAAACTATATGGAACTTCTCTGATGGAGAAAGTCACCACAGCAACAAGTGCCACATTGTCAAGTTCTCTGGAAACACAATCATTTCATTATTGTGGAATGTCTCTCCCTGCCAAGCCCCAAATAGTTGAGCAACTGAAACTCCCACATTGAAGAGCAGAGACTCCAGCAGAAGAAGGCAGGGCCAGTGATTGATGCAGGCTTTTCCCATTTAGGTTGGGCAGTTTTGGGTTTCAGGAAAGTTGCTAAAAACCACATTTCCCACGGTCGGCCTGAACTTTGACTCAGAACCTAAATAGCTCACAGAGGCTTGGCTGGCTTTGAGGTTTAACTTGGCAGAAGCTCCCTTCCCTGGCATCTCGAGTTTGCCATTCCTTGCAGGTGCAGGGTTTCTGGTCAGGGCCCAGCAATGTGTGTTTTAACAAGCCCTGCAGGAGAGTCGGATGCACACCAAAGTTTGAGAACCTCAGCAGTAGGAAAAAAGGAAATCCAGGTAAATCAGCCAAAGAAAACAAATTTAGGAATAAAGGGAAGATAAAATCTCAGTGACTCTTGTAATCAGAGGAGTGTGGCAGGTGGTCCTAAGAGGGCTTCACAGTGTGCACTCACCAGTTGGAAGATTTCTCATGAACCAAGCCAGTAGCAGCTGTCTAGAGCCCTGCACTAAGACAAATTTTGCGACCATATCTTAGAAGGAAACAATGACAATTACGTAATGCCGCACGGGCAAGGTGGGAGTGGAGAGCTACCTGCCATTCCTCATTTCAGACAAATCAAGTCTTATTAAAGCATCCTTAGAAAGCAATATGCTAAAACTGGGAGGTATATAAGCGATTAATTCATAAGGTACAGCTCTGTTTACCAACAATGAAACTGAAAACTAATTTAGACATGAGCCTGGGCTAAAGCCCTATAGTAGGTATTACAGAACAGGTCTTCTCAGGATGGTAAAAGCTGAACATAGAATTCTAAAATCACCAAGTGGAAAACTGATAAGAAAATTCACTGAATTCAGCCCCCAAATCAATCCTCTCCACCACGCTTCCATTATGTGGATCATCTCTGCTTAAGAAGCCTCCCAGAATGGAAAACTCACCATCTCCCAAAGGAGCATTTTTATCTTCGGATATTTGGGGGACCTGGAACATTTCATCACAGATTCTGATCCTGAAAAGTTTTAATTTATGGGGGAAATCATAGCAGTGCTCTAGGATTAGGAAAAACTTCTTGCACATAATTGTTCTCAGTAATGGGATTTTCCTTATCACTCTTTTTTTTCAAAGTGCCTTGAAGATCTTCATTACTCTATTCTAGAAGTATTTGTGCACATGCTAGAAACCACCCAATATACTAGAGAAGCAATACCTAGGTGAGCAAAAGAATCATCAACCCTTAGAAATTTCAGATATTAAACAACAGATAAAATAAACAATAAAATACTAAATTTGCATCTGTGACAAGTGATATAAGATGTCCAGAAGAAATCCTGTCAAGTTTCTATGAAGAGACTGACAGAAGAACTAGCATCTATCTTGTAGTTCAGTCTTTTGACACACTATTTACTGATTTATCTAATTTCATTTTACCTAACCCATGCTTTTGCATTTTATTCCTCTGTCATAGGAAAAACCCACCACTAAGTATTACAAAGGGGACAAAAAAAAAAGATAATATATAACCCCTATTTTCATGGAGCTTACAATCTGGTTTAATACACAAAATTGCATTAATTATAAAGAAAACTATGAGCCATTTTGCAATAAATGTTTGAGTGGAACAGAGAGAGTTCAGAAGAAAGAATCCCAGAGAAGGTAGAATGTGGGCTGAGTCTTTAGTGATGAGCAAAATTTGAAAGGCAAGGAAGATAGAATAGTATCTGCTGTGTGCGTGCGCGTGTATGTGTTCATGAATGTTATTTAAGTGATGCATATGAAAGTGACACAAAAAAGAACATCAAAACGGTTACAGTGATTGTTTTCAGGCCATTCAACTGAGGGATTATTTTTCATTGTATTTTTATGATTTAAATTTTTTCAATCTCTTAAAATTGGGAAAAATAATTGTTGTGTGAAAATTAAAACTTTGAAAAGCACCCAAAAGGGCTTGATTTACACTGGGAAGGGGACTCTGGGAGTCAGCAGGACAACACAAAAATGCACATGACCCCAGAATGACTGTCCTCTTTTCCAGCAACATGGTTCATATTTAGGGGTTTTTACATATTGTGTGAGGCTAAAAGTCTCTTTTTATCCAGAACATTTCTGAAAACACTGCTCTACTACCTCCAGCTGCGGCAGATTTGGGTGTCAAAGAGAAATTTAAAAGTCAGAAGTCATAGATCCTAGGATGGCCCCAGCATGCAGACACTCTTCTGTTCTGTAACTGGACAAGGCTGAGCTAGGAATTTCTCTCACATTTTCTGGACACTTCTGATACATCAAGTCTTATGCTTAGTGTTTTACATAATATTCTTATTTAATCTTCACCATAAACTTAGGGGATACGTATCATTATCTTCATTCCACACACAAGAAAACAGGCTCAGAAAGAGGAAGTAACTTGATGAACTTCAAACAGTGAACTCGAATCCAGATCTGTCCTGAATCAAAGGTGACTCTCTCCACTGCCCCAACCTTTACTTGGCAGCAAACTTGTTCTGGCAGCCTTTATCATACTATTTCCATGGCCTTTTTCTCTAAGGAGCCTTTCAATAGCTAGTGCATTTATTTTAAAGCAAAACACAAATTCTTCTCTAAGTGGTGCCTGCGGTGTCAGAGCTGAGAGATTTAACAGACGGTTGATACTGTCTGTGTGGTTATTAGTTCTGTCAGTGCCTGTCTGGAAAAGAGGCTGATATTTTACAGATTTTTTAAGCCAAAATGTTTGTCTCTTGGTTGTATTTTCACCCATGCCAAATTTCTAAAATAAGTTTTTAAACTAATAATAATTGATAACTCTCTAAACTTGTTTTAACCTATTTTCTTTTGCTTGTTTTTTGATTTTTTTTTTTTTTTTTTTTTTAAACAAGGCTCCTGCCACTGGTCAAATTTTGACCAGATCAGGAATGTCTGTGGACTAATGAAGCAGGATACATGAGGGCTGCTTCCATCGGAGATTTGGAGATTGCTTAGAAAGAGCTGAGCAGAAGGAGCCACAAAAAAGAAGGACCAAATTAGTTAGTTCTTCCTGGCTGTCAAAGAGGAAAGTGCCAGGAGTACTTGCTTAATTCTGTCCCCAGACAGTGCAGAGGATGTGAAAGAAAGAGAAAAGAGAAAAGGCCATTTTTACAACTCTGGAAGACACTGGACACTGCAGGTCTTCTTGGGTAATACAAAAGAGGGGAGGGATGAATTTCCCCCAGTTTTTTCAGAGAACACTCTGAAGCTTTAGCCCTTTGAGCCCTCTGGAGGATTTGGTGGGTGACAGGACTGAGATGGCCGTGCTCAGGAGAGAAGCTACAACCTTCCTGGAGGAAGATGGTAGAAGGCCCTGGCAGAGGCAGCAAGTTTTAGAAGATGCTGTAATAACCAACATGTGCTGCACTCACATCCAAGTTAGCAAGGCCAGTGTGGTGGGCACTCACCTGAAGGTCTGCATTGCAGGAGTACGTGGCGGATATCGTAGGACAGCTTTCTAAACTGGATCAGGAATATACACAAAATATACTCCTTGGATGTTGGTTTGGTGGGAGGCACAGGCAAAAGTTTTGCAGAAATCTTTGTATTCCCCAACTTTTGTATCCACAGACTGCAGAAGCTTAAAGAAACATCTGATAGCTGTATAGCCAGAATTTCTAAATGGAGCATCCTTCTGGGTGGGCATTAAATTTTTGACTAGCCTTAAGGAAAATCGGTTAATAGGAACAATAAGTACAATTCCTTAAAGATAGATCTTCTCTACTGCTTCTTCATTTATCCTTGGAATAATGCATGAAAAAAAATTTCTCCCTGGTACCCAGGGGGTAGGGGTGGAGGATCAAATAAACTCAGCTATGCTATTGGATGCATGACTGAAGGCCCCTGGGTGGACGTGCTTCAGTTCTGGGGTCAGAGTGGAAAGGTTAGGGGTCTTCATTTGGCTTAAACCAAAGGAAAGTGATGTTAATAAGGGAATTTCAGGCATCCTGAAATACAACTATATAACAAAGACCCTATACGAGAAGGAGTGGGGAAAGACTTCCTTGTTTTCATCCAGTTACCATATATATGCCTCCTCCCAGGGCTAGCCTATAATACCATTGGCCATAACAGGTATATTACAAAAACTCTCATTTTAATCAACTTGCCCCATTCTCCTAGAACTAAATTTAACAGATAATAAGAACATATATAGAAAAACCAGTGCAAATAGATTTAAAAATCAGAGTAAAGTGAAAATAAAGGAAAACAGGAAGGTAAAGCTGTGGAGAAAATGATCATAGTACAGAAAATTAATGCTAAAGGATTTTACATAATTACTAAGTTTCTCCAATGTTCTACTTTCCTAATAATCAAAGCAAAAAGGAAACAATGTCAGTTATAAGATTCGCTTCATTCTTAGAATTGATTGTAAACTCTGTGAGGATTTATCATGTTCGTCATTGACTATCCAGCACTTGTCACAGTCCCTGCCACGTAACTGGCGCTCAATAAACAAAACCAAAAAATTGTTTACTCAGTTTTTTAGCACTGAATTTTGAGGGAAATTTCTCTTGTAAGTCTAAAAGAACACTAAGTAACATGGAAAAATGAATGTCAACAACATTGATGTGGATTGGAAAGTATTAATAAACAAGCTTCTCAATGATTAACATGCATGGGGATCACCTGGGCTACTGTGAAAATGAGGACTGACTCAGTAGGTCTGAGGTGGGGCCTGGCAGTCTGCATTTCCAGCAGGCCCCCAGCTGCTGCTGCTGCTGCTCCTGGGAGCACAGTTTGAGTAGCGAGCTCTTAGACTATCTCAATGCCAGCTATGCAGATGAAAACAAATAATTTGCAGTGGTTCTCTACCGAGTAGAACTGCTGTCTTGGTAGCTAGTGTGGAGAAACAAATTATCTCAAGCTCTTCTGTACTGTCCTTCTTTCTCAAGCTCCAGTAGTCTTAGAGGCTCATCTCTAATAGGTCCATCCCTAACAGGATCTTTAGAGAAAAATCCCCAGGTTCATCCAGGCAGCCAAAGCCAACTGCTGCCAAGCCTTACGTGACCTGAATTGCAAGACAGGCAAGTGTTCTGGACTAGACTAGCTCAGTTATTCTGAATGTAGTTCATTCTTCAATAAATCGCCCCCAGTGACTGTCCCATGGATCACTTCTGCTCTCTGTATTCAGTAACTATAAAGTTGAAGCTCTCTGGGGCTCCCTTGGGAAGGACACTCATATCTCTAGTATTGTGGATACAATTTCTGCTTCCTTTTCCATCAATCCAGTTTGCATTCTGTCCTCCAAGATTTACTTAAGCTACCTGGTCTACTGCTGGCTCCCTTATTTACTGTTTAGAAAAGATTTATATTTTCTGCCAATTCAATGGGAACCTGGGGAAAAAAGAAGTAGTTTCAATGTTCAGTATACTTTCTTGACCCAGAAACCTGGGACATTTTAAAAGGTTATGCATGCAGTTCTCAAATATTTTGCTGAATCAACAAAAAACATGTTGCTAAACTGAAAATGTTGCCCAGCTGGCTATTCCTCTGCCATTGGTCAGACTAGGATACACAATAAAATGATATGACATATAAAGTGTTTTTACATCATTTTTTAAATTGTAATATAATATACATTTAGGGAAGTGTACACATTTAGCAGGGGTCAGCTCAATGAATTTTCCCAAATTGAACTCACCCATGAAAGCAGCACCCACTTCAAGAAATTGAACATTACTGGCATATCAGGTAGCTAAGTCTGCCCTCTGCCCCCTCCCAGTTACTCCTTTCTCCCAAAGGTAACAATTACCCCAACATCTATCCCCACAGGTTAGTGTATTTATATAAGTGGGATCACACAGTCTGTAATCTTTTGTGTCTGACTTCTTTTGCTTAACATTACCTTTGAAAAATATATCCATCCATGTTGTTTCATGTATAAATTTGTTCCTCATTTCTGTATAGTATTTCATTTACAAATTAACCACAATTAATATGTTCTAGTCTTTTTAAAACAGTTTTATTGAGATATAATTCAAATACTATACAATTCATCTATAAAATTGTACAATTCAGTGTTTTCTCATGTATTCACCAGATTCTGCAACCGTCACGCACAATTTAATTTTAGAACTTTTTGGTACTCTCTAAAAGAAACTCAGAATGCATTAGCAGTCTCCATCCCACCCCACCCCCCATGCACTACCAATTCTGCCTTAAATAACCACTACTCTGCTATGTATCTCTGTAGATTTACCAATTCTGAACTTTTTGTATGATTGGAATCATAAAATACATGCTGTTTCTGACTAGCTTCTTTTACACAGCATAATGTTTTCAAGGTTCATCCATATAGTTGCATAAATTGGTACTTCATTTATTTTTGTTGCCTATTAATATTCCATTATATGGCTACCATATTTTATTGATCCATTCATTAGTTGATGGACATTAGTGGTTTCTACTTTTGGGATATTATGAATAGTGCTACAATAAACATTTACATATAAGTTTTTCCATGGATGTATGCTTTCATTACCCTTAGGTATATACCTAGAGGTGGAATTGTTGGGAATTATGGTAACCCTATGATAAACTTGTTGAAGAACTGCCAAATTGTTTTCCAAAGAATCTGCATTTATTTGTTTTGCCCACTAACAACATAGGATGGTTTTGACTTCTCTCCATCCATGTCAACACTGTTGTCTGTCTTGTCGATTATAGCCAGTCCAGAGTACGTGAAGTAGTATTTCATTGTGGTTTGGATTTAACTTTCCTGAAAACTAATGTTGTTGAGCATCTTTTCATGTGATTATTGGACATATGTATATCTTCTTTGTAGAAAATGTGATTCAAATATGTTCCTATTTTTTAATTGTGCTTTCTTTTCAATGTAGAGTTCGTTATATGTTCTGTATACAATTCTAAATATTTTCTCCTATTCTTTGGGTTGTCTTATCACTTTCTTTAAAGTATTGCTTGAAACACAAAATATTTTTTATGTAGACCACTTTACCTACTTATCTCTCTGTAGACACTTTTTGCCTCTTTTGCTTTTGGCGTCATATCTAAAAAACCATTGTCTTATCCAAGGTCATGAAGATTTACATATATGTTTTCCTCTAAGAGGTTTATAATTTAACTCTTACATACATGATCCAGTTTGACTGAATTTTTGTGTATGGTGTGAGGTAAGGGTCAACTACTTTCCTTTGCATATGAATATCCAATTTTCCCGGAACAATTTGTGGAGAAGACTATTTCTTCCCCAAATGGTCTTGGCACCAATGTTGAAAATCAACTGACCATCTATTTATGGGTTTATTGTTGAGATCCATTTTATTCCATTGATCTGTATGTCTATCCTTGTGCCAGTACCACATTGTCTTGACTACCTTAGCTTTGTGATAAGTTTTGAAATCAGGAATTATGAATCCCTTAACTTTGTTCTTCTTCAAGATTGTTTTGGCTTTTCTGGGTCCCCTGCATTTCCACGTAAATTTTATGATCAGCTTGTGGATTTCTGAAAAAAAGCAAGCAAGCAAGCAAGCAAGGAAGCAGGTGGGTTGGATCAATTAGAGGAGTTTTGACACTAAATGTTAAATTTTCTGATCTATAAACATGGGATGTTTTTCTCATTTATTTAGATTTTCTTTTATTTTTTTTTCAAAAATGCTTCATAGAAATTGGTGTATGAGTCATGCACTTCTTTTGTTTAATTTGCACCTAGATATTTACTTCTCCTTAGTGCTATTGTAAATGACATTGTTTGCTTAATATCATTTTTACCATTAAGTACGATGTTAGTTGTGGGGTTTCTTCGATGCCTTTATGAGGCTGAAGGAGTTTCCTTCTACTTCTAGTTTGTTGAGGTTTTTATGCCAAATGTTTTTTCTGCATCTATTAAGATTGAAATGGTCATATGACTTTTGTTCTTTATTAATATGATGTGTTAAATTAATTGATTTTTGGTTTTAATCCAACCTTGCATTCCTGGGATAAATTCTACATTATGGTGCTCAATCTATTTTTATATGTTGCTGGATTTAGTTAGCTAATTTTTTGAGGATTTTTGCATCTGCCTTCAGGAAGGATATTGAACTATAGTTTCTTGTGATATCTTTCTCTGGTTGTGGTATTAGGAAAAAAACTAGCCACACAGAGTGAGTTGAGGAGTTTACCACACTCTTCAATTATTTTGGAAGAGTGTGTGAAGGAATGGTATTATTTCTTTGAATATTTGATAGATTTGATAGCAGAGCCAGCTGGGCTTGGGCTCTTCTTTGAGTGAAGTTTAAATTATTATTAATTCAATCTCTTTGTTATCCATCTATTTAGATTTTCTATATCTTCTTGAATCCGTTCGTAATTTGTCTGTCTAGGAATTTGTTCATTTCAAATAAATTATCTAATTTGTTGGCATAAAATTGCTCATGGTATTCTCTGAAAATCCATTTCATTTTGCAGGGTCAGTAGTGTGTTTCTTAATTTCATTACTGAATTTAGTAATTTGAGTCTTCTGTCTTTATTTCTTGCTTATCTATCTTAAGGTTTGTCAATTTGTTGTTGAACTTTTCAGAGCCAACTATTGCTTTTGTTAAATTTCTCTATGGCTTTTCTGTTCTTTATTTCATCTCTCTCTCTCTCGCTCTCTCTCTCCCTCTCTCTCTCTCTCTCTCTGTGTGTGTGTGTGTGTGTGTGTGCGTGTGTGTTTGCTTTCCTTCCTCTTTCTTGCAATGGGCTTAGTTAGCTCTTCTCACACTAGCTGCTTAAAGTGGAAGGTTAGATTATTTGTGACTTTTCCTTTTTAATATAGACGTGTAGCTACAGATTTCCTTCTTCACACTGTTTCACCAGCATTCCATATGTTTTTGTGTGTTGTATTGTCATTTTCATTCACCTCAAAGTGTTTTCTCATTTCCTTTGGGATATCTTATTTATCCCATGGCCATTTAGAAACATGCTATTTAATTTCCACATAATTATAAATTTCCCAAATTTCCTTTTGTTATTTACCTGTAATTCAATTCTCTTGTAATAAAATAACATACTTTGTTGATTTCTATTCTTTAATAAACTTATTGGGGTTTGTTTTATGGCCTATCCTGGAGAATGTTCTATGTGCACCTGAAAATCATGTATATTCTCCCCCCATTCAGTGGAGTATTCTATAGATATTTCTCAAGTGTAATTGGTTAATAGTGTTGTTCAATTCTTCTAATGCCTTGTTCAGTTGTTCTATCCATTATTGGAAGTGGGGTATTGAAGTCTCTGACTACTATTGTCTATCTGAATTTTCTATTTCTTCCTTCACTTCTGTCAGTTATTGCTTCATTTCTTTTGGAGTTTTTAGGGGTATAAATAGCAAAATTATTTCTATCTTTTTGATGGGATGACACTTGCATCATTGGAAATATCCCTCTCTGTCCTAAGTAACATATTTTTTTGTTTTAAAGTCCATTTTGTCTGATATTAATATAGCCATACTAACAATCTTTTGCTTATTGTTTGCATGGAACATCTTTATCCATCCTTTTACTTTCAGCCAATTTGTATGTGTGAATCTGAAGTGTTTTTCCTGTGGATTTTATATAGCTGGATCTTGCTTTCTTAACTTCAATCTGACAATCAGTACATTATAAATCAACTGTTTAATCAAATCATATTTAATATTATTATTAACATGGTTGGATTTGCATTTGAATTCTGCTTTTTTGTCTCATATATTTTTTATTCCACTTTCATTGCTTTTTTTTTATTAAGTGGTATTGTCCTTTATGACATTTTAATTGTTTCAAAGATTTTAATTATATATTTTGAGTAATCTCAATAATTTTTTATTTTGTTTTGGTTGCTTACCATATAAATCTGAGTTTATCAGAATCTACTTCAGTCCTATGTGATTTAGTTTCAATTAAATATATAAATTTTGCTTCCTTACTTTTTTCTTCCCTCCCCCTTTGTTACGCTACTATTGTTAACAGCTATTATGTCTATATATGTTACAAATCCAACATTACATTGTTGTAATTACTTTATATGAACTTATGTCTCTTAAAGAAGCTCAGAGAAGAAACGAGAGCAACTACATGTGTGTATATGTGTTTATAGTGTGTTATAGTAACTTTCTTATTTACCCTTTCTTGTTACCTTAATTTCTTTCTGAGGACTTGACTTATCTGGTGTCAATTTGTCAATTTCTTATTCCAATACAGTTTTATGTCCACCCACCTCCTTTGTCATGTCAAATAAATCACATTTCTATATCCTAGACCCAAAAGTACAATTATATACATACTGTTTTAAGCAATTGCATTTTAAATCAGTCAATAAAAAACAAAAGAATAAATATGCAATTATACTGTCCTTTGTAATTACCTACCTAGTTACCTTTACCAGCATTTTCTGTTATTTGGGGAGGATATGAATTGCTGTCTGGTGTCACTTGCTTTCAGAATGAAGAACTTCCTTTAGTATTTCTTATAAGGCAGTTCTGTTAGCAACAAATTCTCTCAGGTTTTATCTGGGCAAGTCTTCATTTCACTTCATTTTTGAGTGATAGTTTTGCTGGATATAAGATCATTGGACGAGAGTGCTTTACTTTCAACACTGTGACTATGTTGTCCTGTTAACTCTTGGCCTTCACGGATTCTGATGGGAAGCCAGCTGTTAATGTTACTGGGATTTCTTTTTACCAATGAGTTGTTTTTCTCCTGTTGGTATCACCATTCTTTGTCTTTATCATTCTGACTGTGATGTGTCTATGTGTGGCTCTGTGTTTATCCCACTTGGAGTTTGTTGAGATTCATGGATATGTATATTCTCCAAAACATTTGAGAACTTGCCAGCTATTATTTTTTGAATATTATTTTCACTCCTTTTTCTCCTCTCTGATACTTCTATTACGTGCGTGTTGGTGCACTTAATGGTGCAGTCACCTTTTACTGAGGCTCTATTAGTTTTTCTTCCTTCTTTTTTCTCTGTTCTTCAGATGGCATGATCTCTACTGACCTATCTTCAAGTTCACTGATTGTTTATTCTGCCAGCTCAAATCTAGTGTTGAGCTCTGTTAGTAATATTTTTTAATTTTAGTTATCATATATTTCACCTCCAAAATTTATATTTGGTCTTTTCATAATTTCTTTTATTGATATTCTTTATTTGATGAGACACTATCATGATACAGTCCTTTAATTTTTTAAAGCATGGGTTCCATTAGTTCTTTTATTATTATTATTTCTTTTGTTTCCATTACTTCTTTAAACATATCTATAATAGCTACTTTGAAGTCTTTCTCTAAGTTCCCCAGCTGGGTTCCTACAAAGGAAGTTTCATTGCCTGCTTTTTATCCCCTGTCTACAGATCACAGGTTCCTGTTTCTCTGCATGTCCTATAATTTTTTCATTGAAAGCTGATCATTTTAGGTAATATATTGTAGCAACTCAACTCTGGATATTAACCCCTCCCCAGGGGTCGCTGCTGTTTGCTTAGTCATTTCTTTCTTTAGTGGCTTGGCTCAAAAAACATCCATTATATTTATTTCCTTTGCAATGTGCAGCTTCTCATATCCCTGCTTAGACTGTTTTCCATTGTTAATTTTTAGCCCTGCTATCTAGGAATCAATATTGGGTTGGCATAAGCCACTTATCTGTTAAAGATTGTACTTAAGACCACTTAGCCAGTTAGATTTTTACTCTTTATTATTGAATGTATGTATGCTTTGGGGTTGCTATCACAGTTGAAGTCATGTTCGTTTTTTTTTTTTGCCTATGTTCAGCCAAGGACTAGTAACTTGGAGGGTCCCTCTGTGACTGCTTGAGATGGCTTTGGGGATACCCCTAGTCATGCCAGGGATAAGTGTGATTTTATGTTTAATCCTGGTTTCCTAGGAGTAGCCCCTGGGTCAGGGTAGTTTTAGTCAGTGTTTGGTCAAAGGTTATGTTTAAGCCTCTTATGCTAGCAAGGTTTCTGCACTACGTTGATGGGTCTGCGTGTGACTTGGGGAATGCTTTCATGTCTGCCCTACTTCCAGCTCTGATTGCTCCTGAGTGGGTGAACCACTGAGGAGTGACAGGAAGTGAGATATGGCAGGCAAGTAAACAGAGGGTGGATAATGAATTTCAAGCCAGTGACTTTTAGTTTTTTCTTCAACAAGAAAAGTGGGAGGTATTGAACAAATTCCATAGGTCCAACAATGTTCAGAATTGCAGAAGAATATCATTCTGAAATCACCAGGTTCGGTTTGGATGTGTGGGATATGGGAGATATTGGTGTGAAATGACCAGGGTGCACCTGAATTTGGGCACTAGGTTCTGCATCATTATACTCTTTTACTTTCTTCCAACATGTGTTTATTCCCATCTTTCTTTCTATCTGCTATCTTTAATTTCCCCTAATCCTTTTACAAATTTACTTCTTTGCTACGAGGAGGGAAAAAAGTAGAAAACTATTTCCCCAAATATTTCTTTGTAACTAAAAAGAATAATATTTGGGGAGTCCCTACTCTCTCACACTGTAAAAGAATTAAAAAAAAAAAAATGGACAAGGCACAGACACTAACTAAAACCGGAGAAGTAAAAGCAAACATGCAGAAACAACTAAAATATGAATAAAAATTACAAAGTTTCTAATGGGAGAGAATCCAAAAATGTAGAACTGTTTCTCATGTATCTTTCTGCAGCTAAGTCATCTAAATGTTTATTAAAATAGATATGTGGGGTTCCACGCCAGACCTACTGAATCAAATCTCTAGAGCCAGGACCAGGAATGTGCATTTCAACAAACAGCCACAAAACCGAATGTTTTGTTCCCTGAATGACTTTAGAGAGCCAGAAATGTATCTCGAAGGCCACAGAATTAAGGATGGATAAGATTTCAGAAGAAAGAGACACGAAGGCATTCCATGCAGGAGAAACAGCAAGGTAATGGCAATGAGAAAAACCTTGGGGACCACAGAAGAAAATAACTCATTTTGGGTAGAACACAGTTTATGTGAAGAGACACAGTGGCAGATAGGCAAATCTTGTGTCTTCTACCCTGGTCAAGGTTATTATCATTTGCATGCAGTCTGCTAAAGGGAAGATTCCACATTTCTGTTCAGTTGTGTTAAGTCTCTTGTCTCATAAGGATATCTGATTTCTTTTTTCACTTATATTTGCTTCCTAGCATAAGGTGGTGTTTTGTATTTGTTTGTTTAATTAACTCAACCTTGATTTAAAGCCTGACCTGGCTCCTATACTGCTCTGTGATCTTATGCTAAGCCATCTATCACCTGTAAGCCTCAGTTTACATTCCAACAAAACAGGCGTAATAGCAAAAAAAATTGTCATTGGGACTTAGCAGTAATGTGCAATAGGAGCCTGGCATGTAACAGGCATTTAACAAAAGGAAGCTACTAAAAGAATTATTGGGCTTCTAGGAAGTTTGGAGATTAGTTTGCTTTTTCTTGACTTCTCCTTGGATCTAACAAATCACCCTTGGATTTTAATCTTCAGATTCAACTGTCTACCTGGCATATTTAATACCCCACTAAATTTCAACTTTTGAAGGTCTTTTAGGGCTTGTCAGCCTGGGACAGCCTTGAGTCCTTGTGTTAAAATAGCCTGGTGCCAAGGAAAATGTTTAGGCTTAGCTGAGGGCTTGACAAGCTGTGTTCAGCTGGTGTTCTGCACTTTAAAGAAAATGCAAACCCAGGAGCTTCCTGGCTTCTCAGCCAGCACATTGGAGCCACACAGGTGCATTGTCTCCTAGTGACATGGGGTGAACACGTGACCCACAGAGTCTGAGGAAGCCGTCCCTGGGAGGGCCCAAAGCAAATGCAGCTCTGAGAGTGTGCAGCCCTGTTTGACTTGGCAGCAGTCCCTGTAAACTTAGCGGGTGAATACAGCGCAGAGGAAAAACAGCCTTGACACTGACTGTGGTCACTGCAATGCTCCCAGCCACCACCTGCGGGTTTCACAATCTACCTTCCCTTGCCCACAAGGTCCTAGCCAGATAGTTTGTGTTCCCAGGAAAAAAGATCCCATTGCTCTCTTTGCCCCAGTGCTCAGTATCTGCTCTGGGGCAGACGCCTAAAGGCATTCACCTGCGTACACCTCTGAGTGCAGGCTCGAGGCCAGCTGCACCTTCAGAAGTCTTTGTTAATTCTGGATCTCTCTTCTATTTCCAAGCATCTATAAATATATACATTCTATTGCAATGGGAAAGAAACTAGGATTCATTAAGCACCTGTTTCATGTCAGTTGCTTTTACACACAGTACCTTGTTTAACCCTCAAAATGACTCTGAGAGGAAGTTAGATATTAGATAAAGATGGTACGTTTTAGAAGGCTTAACTAACCTGAAGATGACATTCAGAGGAGCCAAGATTCGGACCCCGTCTTGTATTCATGATCTTTCTATTTTTTCCATTCACTATCATGCATATTAATGTGTTCTAGAATGAGCACTGGGTTGGAGGAAGAGCTCTGAACTCCATTCCCAATTCTGACACTGCCAGGTCAGAGACAAATCACTTTCTGTTTCAAGGTCTCTGATTCCTTATTTATAAAATGAGGGGCCTGGACAAGCTGCCTCTAAGTGTCCTTCCAGTTATAATATTTATCTTAGGCATGCATGCCCACAACAGAGGAAAAAGTGTTGGTTGCATGGGAATCTTTTGTCTCTATTGGTCAGGCCCCTGCCCAAGAAGACTCAGAAAACTCGAAAAATATGACAGAGCAGTCATCTCTATGGAATTTCATTGTGGGTTCCACGGTTGAGTAAAGAGTTTAGGGTGTACGTGATCCTTATTCTATTCCAAGACAGAAACCACAGCCTTTAAAACAGTTGATTTTTTAAAGAGATAGGAACACAAAAATGAATTCAATAATAATAACAATGCAAACAAAGATGTGAGCATGCACCAGGCCCCGTTTTATGCTCTTTATGTACATTAACTCACTCAGCTTTCACCAGACTATGAGATAAATGCAGGTACTTTCCATATATGGAAACTAAAGCACAGAAAGTTTGCACCCACAGCTAAGAATCGGAGGAGCTGTGATCTGAACCCAGTGTGGTTCAAAAGTCTACACTCTCAACCGCTACATTCAGCGGCACTTTGACGGAGGCTGACGAATAGGAACTGCTCATTAAAAGTGTGCTCCATATTTTGAAAGAGGAATAAAACTAACAGTTATTCAGCACCCAGACTTTGCTGGCCACTTCAAGTGTGTCATTTCACTCAATTCTCTCAGCAACCCTTAAGGATCAGTAATATTATGAGGTAACTATGGCTGAGATGTTAGAGAGCATCTGTTAAGTGGGGTGCAGAGATTTTTGACTCTCTCTATTCTTTCTATATGCAGAATCCTGGATTCTTTCTACCACTACACTGCTTAAAGCGGAACAGGATCTCTGACTAATCCTCTTTTCCCTGCCCTATGACTTCCTCCCTCTTTGTTTACAGAAATTAGAATGTACTAATGGATTTATCATTATTACAATTACTACTATTCATTCATATTGGGGATGTACTTAAATTACATAATGTAAATAAAGAATATTTAAAATAATCCTACATATCACAGCATTTATTACTAGAAATTTTAATTATTTCTTTACATATCTTCTTCTCCATTAAACCATGAGGTGTCTGACTGAAGGAAACATACTTTACTTTTCTGGTCTCCAGAAACTCATATGGGTCATTGCACAAAGTAAATGGTCATATTTCCCTTCCTTCCACATTGTAAGCAAGTGCTTATGACTCCCAGGTGTGAAAAGGCAAAATAGAAAAGTATTTTTCTACTGCCAGGTGGAAGCCTCAGGATCTTGATTCTTATCTCTGAGACCCATCAAAGAACAGTTGATTACCTCTGCCTAAAGGCCACTGGGAAACCCTTAAAGCTGAAGGACCAGTATAATTGGCTGTTAAAAATACATTAAGGTCCTAGAAAATCCACTAGAAAAAGTGGATTAATTAAGTTTATAAGGCACACTCTGATAGCATTTTGGAATGTATTTACTTATAGAATCGTCCTACTTTAATAAAACCAAATTTATTTAACTAACAAAATTGCAGCTAGTATATTCAAAGTAACCATTTTAGACAGAGAAAAAGAGAGAGAGGTTAAAAGGAAACCTTCTCTCAGTATTTCTAACTTTCCTCCTTCCTAGGTGTAGCAGAGTAGCAGAAGTGGCACAAGTCCACATGCCTGGAGTTTAAACCTCCTTTTTTAACTCATAGCCTCATTCCATGTAATCACATGTGTCCCTAACCTCTACTTCCTTACTAAAATGCATGACAATCTGTTCAAAGAAATACACGGTAATTCCATTTGAAAATTAGGCAACTGCCAAATTGTTTCAACCTGGTAGAGAGTGAAAAATTAATCTTCTTGGCTGTTTTGAACCCCTTCAAATAATATACCATATTTGGTCAGAAATTATTCAACTTCTTA
Organism: Choloepus didactylus; assembly: GCF_015220235.1. Taxonomy (NCBI): domain Eukaryota; kingdom Metazoa; phylum Chordata; class Mammalia; order Pilosa; family Megalonychidae; genus Choloepus; species Choloepus didactylus. The sequence goes on from NC_051326.1 coordinate 56,416,476, forward strand.
TGTCATCAAGAAAGGCATAAAAAATGGAAAAGGCCAAACACTGGAGTTGAAACTGAGCCCTCGCAATGCTCCGTGCTTCAAGAAAGCACCATATGCTTTTGGAAGTTGTTTGAACACAGGTGCACAGGAAACACAGCAGCTCTCACTCACCTTTTGGCTCCATCCCAGGCCCTGTGACAGCAGAGCCTGTGGCCCGCCCAACAAATCGAGAGAGTTCTGATTTTAGTCAAACAGAGCAGCTGAGATGAGTTTGGGGTGGGCATCTCCCCAGAATACCAAATACCCTCTGGAAACAAGAATTTAATAAAAAATATACCATTTTTCCTCCATACATATGGAAACCCAGGGCATCAGAACAGAGGTAGCTTAATAGGTTTGTGCATGCATGTGTGTGGGTTTTTCCCCTAGAAATAGACACCAGGTAGTAGGAAAGGAGTTTGATGGCACCCAGTATGTAGAAAGGCCAGATCAAGACTCCCTACCTAAAGAGTTGTTTAGTTGGCAGGAATGTCACAGACTCTAATTTAGAGGTGCCCATGTGCTAGCCCATGAATTGATACCAAACAGGCTGCTGGACAGTAGCCTCGCTTGCTTCTTTTAAGTCATGTTCTCCTGCCCCATTTCAGACTTGTGGAGTTAGAAACTTGAAGGAAATATTTGAGGATCAATGTTTCTAACAAGCTCCCCAGATTATTCCAACATATGTCATGCTTTGGCAACTCTTCTTTTTTTTTTTTTTTTTATTTTATAAATGAGAAAAGCAAGACGCAGAGCCATCGGAAAAAGTTGCTCAGGGCCACCCATCTGGTGAGTGGTGGCATCCCTGTTAGAATCCAGGCCTCCCAAGTCCCTGGCATTCTCCTGAGAGGCAAGCCTTTGAGGCAAAGCTCGAGAGGACACATACACGTTTGCCTGACTCAGGTTTCACTTTGAAACCCTTGTGTTTATTAAAGAGGAATCTCTTCTTCCTTGGCAGGCTGCCTAGTCTTCCACCACAAATAATTCTTTTATTTCAAACAAAGCTAAGCTTTCCTAAAGCTTGGAAAATCCATCCTAATCACAGTGTAGTTTCCCTCCTGTAAGTTCTATGAAAAATACTGAAGCCATCTTTTTCTTGCTGGGTCACGGAGAAAGGAAGTTGTTCCGTATTTCATACCCACTGTGAAATGGTTGATGGAGAAATTTTATAGGCAATGATCCATTTAATTTATATCATTTGTCAAAAACTGTAAAGAATATTTGTTATAGCCTAAGGCAGAGGTCAGTAAACTTTTTCTGTAGAGGTCCGGTAGTTAATACGTTGCTGGCCTGATGGTCTTCATAACTGTTCAACTCTCCCACTGGAAAGCAGTCGTGGACAATACATAAACAAACTGGCATGACTGGGTTCCAATAAAATTTTACAAAAATCAGGCAGTAGACTGGATGTGGCCTGCTGGCCATGGTTTGGGGACCCCTGGTCTAAGGAATCCAAAGATCAAAATTACAAAACAATTTGTCTCCATAGAGCTTACAATCTAGGGTAGGTGCAAGATCTGAGTTTGAAGCAGATGATGCAGAGAATGAAGAGAAAGCCCTAACTCTTGGGGTCCATGTCTCTCCTTCTGCTATTGTATATACTGGACCAGAAGACACACAGAACACACAATACTTTTTCACTTCCCCGTTCCTCCCATGCAAACCCATAACCTGGCTTGTGGATGGCATGAGGGAGGAAAAAAAATCAAAGGATCAGTAAGGAATAGCACAAGCAAGTTATCCAAATGGAAGAGTCTATAAACCCAGTGAGGGAAGTATTAGAACCTTAGAAACATATATAAGATTCAGAAATCAGAGCCCCGCTAGTCACACCAGGAAATGTGGACCATTTCCGACTGGCTTGGAGTATGCCCTGGTAGTGCTAGGTACACATACCTGTTAAAAGTATGACTCTTGCCTATTAAAAGGGGCTGCTGAATACTTACTTGATCTTATCCTATAAATGCTTTCTTCCCTGGTGCCCAAAGGAATGGGAGACATGAATGCATCAATCACGAGAAATGACAAACTTCTGAAAGGACAAGATGAGAAAAGGGAGGTGGGGCCATGGAACCAACTGGGTCTGCTTAACTGCTTCTTGTGATCTGAACAGATTAATAGAAGTTAACATGGAGATTTAGAAGGGAGAAGGACTGGAGGAGTAAGTACAAGTGGAGGACCTTGAAGATTTCATTGAAGATAGGTGGAATTCTCTGGTCAAGATAAGGAACTTGTTGGAACCAGGGTAGTGAAATACATAAAAAAATAATGCTAACAGGAAAATTAAATTCTTCTTAATTTTGGACAATTCTGGTGATTTGGGGCAAGGTGCTTCAGACCTGCGTGCCTCAGAAGGAGGGTGAGCTTGGCAAGCAACTGTTGTTATGGGGCCTGTGGAATTCTTATGGATCAGAAGAAAACAGAACAATATATTTGACTGGTTTCCAAGTTCTTTACTGTTTATAAACATGTAATGAACATGATTTCACATAAATTTTGTACAATAGTGTGCTCGTTTCTAAGGTTAAATTCCTAGAATAAAACTGCCAATTCAAAGGGTGTGAACATTATAAAATAATTAAGAAACATTTTCTATTTGCCCTCCAATAATTTTTAACAATTCATACCCTAACAGCCATGCATGAGGAGCTCTATTTCCCTAACCTCTTACTCAAACTTTTTATAATCAGTCTTTCGAAAAATTTGTTCCTTTTAACTTATGAAATGAATACTGAGGAAAGTCTGTATTTGCTTATTGGTCACTGATACTTCCAGTCCTGAGCATTCCTGTGTATATCTTTGTCCATCATCAGTGGTTGTTCTATTATTTCTTTTTAATTTGTATTAGTTTTTGAATAGAAGGGCAATGAGTCATCTTGCAACAATACCCACCCCCCCCATACACACACACATTTGACTTCATTTTTTGTGTATTTTGCCACTTTTTAAATTTTTATTTTTATGTGGTCAAAAGTCTCATTCTTTTCCTTTATGGCTTTTTGGTTCTGTATCATATTTAGAACAACTCTACTGCTCTGTAATTACCTATGTTTTCTTCCAGTAGTATTTATATGTCTATTTAACCCATTAACCATTTATTTTGATGTAATGACTAAAACTGGTATCAGTTTTCCTGATAATATGAACCTCACTGTATCTGCCAGGGTTCTGCCAGAAAAAAACAAAACAAAACAATACAGAACCTATAACAGGTATATTTTGAGTTCTTTTGCCTGAATTGACTTACAGAATTGTGGGGGCTGGCTAGGAAAGTCTGAAATCTGTAGATCAAGCCATCAGAAAGGGCTATAACTCTCCAGCAGGAGCTGAAGCTGCTCAACACAGGCAGAATTTCTGCTTCAGGAAAGCCTCAGCTCTGCTGTTAAAGCTTTCCAACTGACTGAAACAGGCCCACCCAGATGATCTAGGGTAATGTGGGTTATTTAAAGTTACTTGATTATGGATTTTAACCACACCTACAAAATGCCTTTACAGCAACATCTAGATTAGTGCTCGATTGAGTAACTGGGATCTGTACCCTCGCCAAGCTGACACACAAAACTAACCATCACACTTACATACCAGATTTTCTTAATGCATTGCCATTTGTTAATATTTTATTTAATATCTTTGTATTAACATTTATAAATAACAATATTCTTATTTTTTAATTTTTATTTTTTGGTTTTGTTTTTTACATTTTTATTCCAGCTTCATTAAAAAATAAGAGTTTGTATAAAAACGAAATCACATCTAAGAGAAAGGACTGTAAAAAGTCCTGGTTTGGTGCTTGGAGCAACTGGGTCCGATCAGGAGACATCACACACATAGTTAAAGAGGGGAGGTTTAATATGAAGAATTATTAACTATAATAAAAGAGAACATATAGGCTACATTTGTGAGCTCTATACGGTATTACAGAACTGATGAAGAGCACACAAGGACAGACTTGGAAGGCATTCAGACCTGGCGGGAGAAGCTGTGGTTCAGCCCACTGCGTAGCACAGAGGTTCACTGGTTTGGCCAGCCTGATGCTGGTCTGGAGTTGGACGAGCAGAAGGCAATCCTCCAGAATGCAGGCAGGGAGGGAAGATCAGGCCTTGGTGGATGGGTGTGCAGTGGGAGTCCTGGACTTGGAGAGCTGCGGGGATGGGAGAGGGGAAAAGTGTGGCCTGGAGGTGGTGCCTGCAGAAGGAGGGAGTGCTCCGAGTGTGACCCTCCCGGCCACAGGCAGCTACCTACAGACAGCACAGGGGCTTGCTGGGGCACACCAGGTACCAACCCAGGCAAGAGGCCTTCAGAGCAGGTGGGTCATGCAGGGATCTTATTTCCATGTCAAAGGGCTTTGGGGGAAGGTTATCACCAGGTTAAAGCTGTGTAGAGACCTCCTGGCTGGTGGCTGGGGTACACTCTACTGGATATCCTTACACCCACACAGCCAATGCCCCCACCTTTCCCCTGCCCACGTGGGAAACTGTAGGAAGCCCACTTTTCCTGCAATGCCCTTCCATGCCCTCTACAGAGTCAGCTTATCATCACTCTCGCTTTAAAAGAAAAACATAATAGGAATCCCTGTGTTTATCACAGAGCATATATTCGAAGTGTGTAATCGGAACTGAGAGGCAATAAATTGATACCTGATAATCCTATTTTGGAGAGTATTTGAGAGTTTTTTCCATAAATATGGTTGTGCTTGAGTTTCCTTTCTCTTCTTGGAACAATTTTGTGGTAACTTGGAAAATTATCCATTCATACGATTTTCAAGTTAATTAGAAAGTCTATAATTATTAATTTTAGTAATGTAAGTATTGACTAATATGTTTTATTAAGATAATTCCTGAATCTTGCACAATATTTCATGATTCAATTAATTTCCACATGTCACCTATTCACAAACTATTTTTTCACCAGAAGTCACTGGTTTATCACTCTGTTCTTTATTCAGGTACCAGCCACACCTGCCTCCTCAGTGTTCTCCAAATGCTGGCAGTAGGCTCCAATCTCAGAGTCACTGAACTTGCTGTCTGTTCTGCCTGGAATTCTGTTCTTGCATATAGCTACATAGCTTAATACTTTATTTCCTGCAGGTCATCTCAAAGATCACCTTAGAGAGAATGTGCCTTCCTAACCTCATCAAAATAGCATCCCCCCTCACTTGCTCTTTCTTTATCCTGAATTATTTTCATCTTTAGCACTGACCAACCTCTGACAAATTGATCTATGTCTGTCTGTCTGTATATCTATCTATCTATCTATCTATCTATCTATCTATCTATCTAATTTAATTATCTCATCCCTGCTTACTGGAAAAAGCAGGGACTTTGTTCCTATTCACAGCTCTACTGTATCCTAGGGGCTTAGAACAATGTATGGCATATAGCAGATGCACAATACAATTTGTGGTTGAATAAATTTTTGCTATTCTTAGACCTGTTGGGAGAATGGGATACGCAGAAGCCACTTAGCAGTATTTGATGCAGTTAATCACCTGGGAAAATTCACGAAAAACTGCAGGAGTAAAGATGTTACATGAGAAATGGCCCTAATTGTTGTGATGGTAATTGGAGAGGGGTTTGGGGGAACACCAGGTTTTGCTAGATGCCAGTCCCTTCTTGGTAAATCCTGTATATATACAAAGTTTTACATTTTGTTCCATTCTGCTTACAATCTTCTTTTTGTGTTTGGGCATATGACAGAACAGTGTGAGAATTCCTAGTCCAGATGAATCTGGTCAAACCTATCAGCCTCTGAGTTCCTGGCTGGCCAGCCGACGATCATGTTCCTACATTTGGCTCTCAAGACATCAGAGCCCCATCTCACCTCTGTGGCTTCCACCTTTTCACTCTCAGCAGTTCCAAATAAGCTCTACTCTAGAAATACTTGTAGGGCCATGAGTTAAAAAACAAACAAAACAAAACTACAGTATTCATGTTTGTCCTTTGTGTATGAAAAATCTTCATAACCAATGCAGGTGTGTCACTTTTCTTTTGGTTCACTCCCCGACCTTTCCCGCTTATGATACATACGAACAAAGGTAAGTGCACCAAGACCTCATGGTGAGTTAAGAATGTAGAGTGTGAATCAGATGTGCTGTGAGTAATTTAACAGCTTCAGGAAGGCAAAATTCACTGGAACAGTTTTCCAGACCTTCACTCTCCAATCACCCAAGGCCTCAACTCATGTTTTGGAAAATGCTCATGTTTTACGGTCCAAAACACTTGAAGAAAAGGCATAAAATTGACGTGTGTTTTGTTTTTTTTTTTCCCAGGAGATTCCTCTTTAAAAACTTACATATGCTCCATTTTATTGTTTTATTTGCAAAATGGGGAATTTGAACCTATGGAATTACAATTGAAGATGAAGCAAACCTAACTCAGAGAAGTATTTTTATACATATATTAAACTAATTTACTCATTGAAAGATCCTGACCAATGGGTTTCCAAAGAGGTCCAGAGAAAAACTTGTTGTTCCCATTTCAATTTCCCTCTCATTAGAATATTTTGGTTTTATCCTAAGCAAAATACATTAGGAAGAAAATGCCAACATTATCTCCCAGGTTTATTAATCAAGCACACCTTGTTTTGCTTTTCATTTCCATCTTTTCATAAGCATTATAAAGATGTGAAATTTATCTACCTTCAAAATTGCCCACTGGATAAAAAATGGTCTAAAATAACCAGTCACAAGCCTACCCCTAAGTAAACTTTAGTACTTGTTACAGAATTTTGGCACCCAGGGATTTAAGTTAAAGTGGACTTTAGATTATCTAACTCAAATCCTTCATTCTATTCAAGCAAGATCAAACAACTTTTATGGAGAGATAAAGATCACATATCCCCAAATTTCTAGCTCAATGAGCATGAGTTCAGACTCCAGATGTAGAGCAGGGACCCAGGGTCCTGAGTTGGGCACATGTGGGGGACAGCAGGGAAGCGATGGGGGTGCATGGCGAGGCAGGGATGGTTGGTCTGCAGAGCTGGGAGCAGGTCATCAAGGATGTACCTTGACAGCTGAGTTGATGGATCCCAGTCCATAGATATTAAGAACTCCATAAAGAGGCTTGGTCTGTTTGACTAGAAACTAATACCTAACACCAGGCACACTCAGATTTTGACATTAAGTCCCATACTGAATACACCCATGTAATTGTGTTATACACAGTCTCTCTCTCACACACACATGTGTACACACACATAAGAGCTCCTATTCTCCTGCTTTCTCCTCTCTCCACCGCATTCCCACTCCCTTTTCCCTTCCACTGAAAAAGAGATTCTGGTCCTCTGGAAGTTCTTTGCAAAAGATGCTGGGGAGGAAGGGTGGTGAGCCGGGACTATGGTGATTCATCAGCGTACTTGTCAGTGGAGAGATGACACATATGGATGACTGTGGCCAGAGGAAGAAGCTACTGCGGTCATAAGAGGCAGGATTAGGATTAGAGGTGGACTGAGTAGGGCTGCAGAGGAGAATAAAAGCAGCTGTGGGAACAGGTCATCAGGTCCATTCACTCAGCCTGATGATCAATGGGCTACCTGCCTGGTAGACCAGTTCCCCTTCCAGCAGGCAGGCAGCAATATGAGCCAAGGATTGAAGAGTCAAAGCCCTGTTCTGGTAGCAACTTGGGACCTGGGAGCCACAGTGCCCTGGCTCCTCTGTGAAATGGTGCTGTAGTTGGATGGGGAGTGAAAAGGGCCACTTCCATGCCTCGGCCTGGGCTGGATCTGTAGGAAATGCCAGGCAAGTCGTGGTCACTGCCCTTGAGGCAACTCGAGTCTGCTAGGTCCTTTACTAAACAAAAGGACCCTTTCATGTGTAGAACACTTTCTAAAAGGCAGACTGTGGGCAAGGCAGGGTTGGCTGAGTCAGCCCAATGCTCAAAGAGGTGAAGCCACCAGCCCAGGGACACACAGCTGATAAGTGCTAGCCTGGGGCCCACAAACAAGAGAGGTGATGGGCAGCAACTGGAGAGGTCCATCCCTAAATTTGTAGGGCCCAGCGTATGAACATATAGAGTTCCTTGTATCATTTTCCAAAACTATTTTGAAGTTATAAAGCAAACCTGTTAAATAAAACTGTTAAATATAATAGATTTGATCCTCCCACCTCAACAAATATAACTTCAAAATATAGAAAAGTATATGGTTTTTATATGACTGACATTTAGCAAAATATCAGTAATTGAAGTTATTCATTTTGTACACATCTGGGTGTTTTGCTGATGGGCTGGAGACTTTTGAATGGGTAATAAAACAAAGACAGATAATTCATTTGTTTTGTTTTTTTTTTTAATTTCCTTCAGTAAGGGTTGTCTCAAAATCTCTGCTACCATTAAATTGTGATAATACTGATTTCCCCATACCCTGCAGGAAATTGGACATCACTTAATTTTGTTGTACAATGTAGGTATTTAAATATTTTATCAATATACTGACTGTCTTTTGCCTTAGTTTACAGTACTTATATAATGGAATATATACATATATATATATATATATATATATATATATATATATATAAATTTTGAAAAGGTACCAAATATCAAAACACAGTACAAAATATAGACCCTAAAAGATCTCAGACAGGTACAGAATTTGACAAATATAGCAACAGAACAAAATAGGGGCCATAAACAGATCCATGAGTATAAAATGTAATTTTAAGCGGTGGACAAAAGGTTATAGACTACTCATTAATGTCGAATAAACAACCATAAAATTGAGGGAACAATGGTGATTAGAAAATATCTGCACTGTTACTCATTTTGAAAAGCACTGAGTTATATTTGTGACCTAATATAATTGTCATGAATACTGAATAGTCTCAATATAAGGGAGTAGGAATCTACTTTACTAAGTCTTTTTCTATAGTACTATTGGGCACAAACCTTGTATGTCTTCTCAATTCCAATAACTGTCTCTGCCTTACCTGTCTTGGTCAGAGCCCTGCCTACAACAATTCTCTTCACCACATACAGACTTGGATAAAATGCCAAGCCTTAAGACTTGGGATCTGGCTTCCTGAGTGACCCACAAAGGGCCTGGAGGATGTGAACTGGAAGTTTAGGGGACTGTTCTCCACTGGGATGAACTTTGATCGTTAGGATAAGAAAAACTAAATGAAACCAGGCAGTTACACCCTCCCCCCTCCACCCCGCACCCTTTTCTTTGCTCTAAGGTGTAATTTCTCTTTGAAAATCTTCCTGAGAAGTAGCACATGCTGAATGAATACACCTACCAGTGGCCAGCACTGTAATACATCTGTCTTCTTTTGCCTCACTTGTTCTTTTTCCTTATTTGACAGCCTTGGGCTTGAAACTGTTAGCACTTTAATCCTTGCTTTTGGCTCTTCTCTCTAGAAGGCCTGGGCAAGGAAAGAAGTCTTACTTATTTTTTCATCCATCATGGTTGAAAAGCGATAAAGGAGAGAAAGGAATTAGAATCTCATAATCCTGTATCTATTTAATCTTCTCTCTCTTGATATTTCTATTTTATAAAAGTTGCTGATATGTTATTTTATGCACAAAGTTTCACAACTTTTCATATATTTATTCAACAAATATTTATTGAGCAACAACGTCAGGCATTTCTCAGTCTTAATGATATAGCAGTGAACAAGAGTGATTAAAATCCCTGCCCTCGAGAATCGAGATTCTAGTATTTCTTTATGGTTTATTATAAGTTTTATCAAAGTAAAATGTTCTTCTTTGTATCATTTTATGTTTTATGAAGTCTATCTTATCTGCTTTAGGATCATTATTACTATTTATATACTTTTTGCATTTGCTTTTGATGCTTTTCTTGTCCATTTAATTTCAAACTTCCGTAATCACTGTTTCACATAAGTCTTTTCATATAGCATTAGAGTCAAATTCTGTTATTTTGTTTTGTGATCCTTTCTTGAAAATCTTTTCTTGCAATAGGTGAGCTAAACCATTTACATTATTGATAAGACAAATATGCTTGATCTTGGCTCTTGTATCAGTAAAGAATCAACAAGAGAACTATTAGCAGATATATAATAAGATATGTACTGCAAGGATTTGACTTCTGCGATGATGGGGGCTGGCTATGCAAGTTGGAAATCTCTAGGGTAGGGCACCAGAAAGGCACGTTACAACATTCCACATGAACCGAGGCTCCCATCCAGCCAGTTCAGGGAAGCCTCAGCTTTGTCTGATTTAATCAAGACCACGCAGGATAACCTCTCTTACTTAAAGTCAACTGATTATGGACTGAAATCGCATCTATAAAATACCTTCACAGCAACACCTAGATTAGCATTTGATTGAATAACTGGGAACTGTAACCTAGCCAAGTTGACACATTAAGACTGACCCTCACAGTTTCATTATTTTATGTTATCTTTTTCAACTTGTTTAAAATGTCCATGTGGCCTATTTTCATGGTTTTTGTTTTTCATTTTTTGTATTTAGGAAGGTTTTTATTTTTCTTCAAGTGGTTACCTTTAATGTTAAATTCTAATACAATAACCTTAGTCTCTATTTACTTAAACAGAATCTATTAGTTTCCTTAATATGAACAATGTTGAAAATACTACTTCATATGCCCTTTCCTATACTTCCTGACCTTTTCTTTGTTTGGAGGCCTTTGATTACTGATTCAAATTCTTTACTAGTAATTGATTTGTTGGGATCTTCTATTTCTTCTTGAGTCAATGTAGGTAGTGTGTTTCTAAGAATTCATCCATTTCACCTAGGTTATCTTATTTATTGGTGTACAGTTGTTCACAGCATCCCCTTATAGCCATTTTTATTTTAGTGGGGTTGGTAGTAATGCCCCCCTTTTCATTTCTGATTTTAGTTATTTGTGCCCTCTCTCTTTTTTATTTAGTTATTTGTGTCCTCTCTCTTTTTCTCTTCATCATTTAAAGTGTTGTGTATTTTATTGACCTTTTCAAAGAACTGATTTTTGGTTTTGTTGATTTTATTGTTTATTGTTTTTGTTTGTTTTTCCTGTTTTGTCTCCACTCTAATTTTGTTATTTGCTTCCTTCTGCTCACTTTGGGTTTAGTTTGGTCTTCTTTTTCTAGTTCTTCCAGTTTTTGATGTTAGGTCTCTGATTTGAAGGCTTTCTTTCTTTCTTTCTTTTAATTTAAGCACTTAGAGCTATAATTTTCCCTCTCAGCACTACTTAGCTGCATCCATAAGTTTTGATATGTTGTGTTTTCATTTTCATTTGCCTCTAGATATTTCCTTATTTTACTTCTATTTTCTCTGTAAACCATTGGTTGTTAAGAAAATAGTGTTTAATTTCCACATATCTGTGCATTTTCCATTTCTCCCTCTGTTACTGATGTACAATTTCATTCCATTTGTGGTCAGAGAATAATAATACATTGTATGATTTCAATATTATAACTATTGTTTTGTGACCTAATATATGTTCTATACTGGAGAATGAGCCATGTGCACTTGAGTAGAACGTTGTTCTAGTTTGCTAATGCTGCCAGAATGCAAAATACCAGAGATGGATAGGCTTTTATAAAAGGGGGTTTATTTGCTTACACAGTCACAGTCTTAAGGCCATGAAGTATCCAAGGTAACACATCAGCAATCGGGTACCTTCACTGGAGGATGGCCAATGGTGTCCAGAAAACCTCTGTTAACTGGAAGGCACATGCTGGCATCTGCTCCAAAGTTCTGGTTTTAAAATGGCTTTCTCCCAGGACATTCCTCTCTAGGCTGCAGTTCCTCAAAAATGTCAATCTTAGTTGCACTTGGGATATTTGTCCTCTCTCAGCTTCTCCGAAGCAAGTCTGTTTCAACGGCCGTCTTTAAACTGTCTCTCATCTGCAGCTTCTCTCTCAGTTCTGTGCATTCTTCAAAGTGTCCCTCTTGGCTGTAGCTACTTTTCTTCACAGCTGCACTGAGTTCCTTGTGTTTGTCAGCTCATTTATATGGCTCCACTGATCAAGGCCCACCCTGAATGGATGGGGCCATGCCTTCATGGAAATTATCTCATCAGAGTTATCACCTACAGTTGGGTGTGGCGCATTTCCAGGCAAACAACCTCATCTAAATGTTCCAACTTAATCCCCACTAATATGTCTGCCCCACAAGATTGCATCAAAGAATACGGCTTTTTCTGGGGGGCAAAATACATTCAAACTGGCACAAACGTGTAAACTGCTTTTGTTGGGAGAAGTGTTCTCTATATGTCTGTTAGGCCTAGCTGGTTTAGAGTATCATTCAAGTCTTGTATTTCCTTATTGATCTTCTGTCTAGATGTTCTATCCATAATTTAATATGGTAGGAAAACCTGTTTCCTATTATTAATGTAGAAATGTCAATTTCTCCCTTCAAATCTGTCAGTATTTGCTTCATACTTTCTAGGCCTCTGCTGTTAGGTGCATATATATTTGTAATTGTTAGATCTTCTTGTTAAATTTTCCCCTTATCAGTAAATATAACCATCTTTGTCCCTTCTAATTCTTTTTGACTTAAAGTCTATTTTACCTGATTATCAGTACAGCTACCTCAGATCTCTTTTGGTTACTACTTGTGTGTTATACTTTTTCTATCTTTTCACTTTCAACCTACTTGTATCTTTTTAATTTAAGGTGAGTCTTTTGCATACAGCATATAGTTGGGTCATGCTTTTTTATCCATTCTACTATTTTGTCTTCTGACTGAGTAGTTTAATCTATTTACTGATCACTACTGATAAAGTAGAACTTCCTTCTGCAATTCTGCTATTTGGTTCTTGATGTCTTATACCTTTTTATGTCCCTCGACTCTTCTGTTAATGCCTACTTTTATATTTACTTGATTTTTTTTATGTTCTACCATATTGAGTGGCTTCTCTTATCTATCTGGATATATTTTTAATATATTTTCCTTGTGGTTACCATGGGGTTAAAATTTAATATCCTAAAGATACAACCATCATATTTGATTTGATACCAACTAAACTTTAATAGCATTCACATATACCATTCTGATAACCCTCGGTCCCCCCACCATTTTTTTTCTCCTTGCTACCACTTTTATCTTTGTACTCTGAATGTCCCAAACCATAGATCAATTATTCTTTTTATGCATTTGCTTTTTCGCACCTGTAGGAACTAAAAAGTGGAGTTACATTCTAAACAATACACTACAATAATATTGGAATTTATAATTACCAAAGTAGTTATCTTTACTGCAGGTCTTTATTTCTTTATGCTGCTTTGAACCACTGTCTAGAGTCCTTTCCTTTCAGTCTGAGGAATTCCCTTTAGCATTGCTTGTAGGGCAAGTCTTGTGGCAATGAACTCCCTCGGCTTTCGTTTATCTGAGAATGTCCTAATCTCCCTTCATTTCTGATGAAGGAATATAAAATTTGTGGCTGGCAGTCTTTTTTCAGCATTTTAAGTATTTCAACCCACTGCCTTCTTGCCTCCATGGTTTCTGATGAGAAATTGGCACTCAATTTAATTGCAACTTTCTTGTGCATAAAATGTTGATTTTCTCTTGGAGCTTTTAGAACTCTCTCATCCTTTGCATTTGATAGTGTGATCAGTATATGATGAGGTGTATTGTTCTTCACGTTTATCCTGTTTTGTGTTCTCTGGTCTTTTTGGATGTGCACAGTCATGTCCTGTTAAGTTTGGGAAGGTCTTGGTCATTATTTCTTTGAATGGGCCCCTTTCTCTCTTTTATTTCCTTCTGGGACTCCCATAATGTGTATATCAGTACACTTGATGGTGTCCCAGAGGTGTCTTAAGCTATTTTCACTTTTTATAATTCTTTTTTCTTTCTACTCCTCAGTCTAACTCATTTCAAGTGTCTTGTCTTTGAGTTCACTAGTTCCTTCTGCTGTCACCTCCCATGTGTTCTCAAAACCCTCCTAGGCATTTTTCATTTCAGTTATTGTGGCCTTCAACTCCAGTAGTTCTGTTTGGTTCATTTTTAAAATTTCTATCTCTTTTCTAAGATTATGATACTGCTTATTCATTGTTTTCCTGCTACCATTTAGTTCTTTCTCTGTATTTTCCTTCATCTCCTAGAGCATTGTTAACATCATTTTTTAAAGACTTTGTTTGGTATGACTACATTCTGGTTTTCTTTTTTGGTGTTTTCTGGATTTTTATCCTCTTCCTTTGGATGGACCATCATTTCCTGTTTCTTTGTTCATCTTGTTCTTTTTGTTGCACAAAATCCCTGAGATGTTTGTTTCTTTATTTTGTAACCAGCTGGTGATGAGACAGACTTTCTTGAGCTTCAGCCCTCCTATCAGGAAGGTCTGCCCAAGGCAAATGCAGTGTGCAGGGTTTTCCCTGTCTTTTGGGGCCTGCACCTTGTCCTGAACTTACGCTTGCTAGTTGTTTGCGAGGTCCCCTGCTTACAGGAGTTTGGTTGTCCCGTCTGATGCCAGGAGACAGACGTCTCTCGTCCATGTCTTTGAAGCTGGCAGCCCTTTGCCCCAGACTGTCTGCCTCTATAGTTTCTTACCCTTCTTTCCTTGTCTCAAGCTGTTTTTGCCTGGAAGACAAATTCTGGGAGGAGGAACATGCCAAAGAGGACTCTTCCAAATCAGTCCTTCTGAACCAACACAGGGCCACAGACTCATGAAGGAGGACAGATCAGCTCCAAAGTGCTCTGGGTAGGGATCAGGAAGGGCACCAAGAGCTTCTGTGACAAATCCCCAAAGCTGATCCTTGCTGACCGACCTAGCAAATGCAGCCCTTCAACTAACTGTCTCCCATAGTCCTGAGGAAGCACAGCATCCCCAAGTCTCCACCATCTCAGTCCCTGTTCAGGGCAGGTTGAAACAATGGCCGCCACTGCCTTTATCCAGAGCAGGTTGAAACAATGGTTGCCCTCAGAGCCAGGCCCCAGCAATCCGAATTCACTAATCAGAAGCCTTTATCAGTGATTGGCCTTGCCCAACAAGTGTATTTTTATGTCCCTTTCCATCATTAGTGAGCTAGCCAGGGGCTGGACCCCATGGTGGCCTGCCACGAGAGTGGGGGATGAGCTCCAGTGGCTCCTATGCAGAGCAAACAGTTTGCTGTTCCTTACTATAATTTGTCACCCTCTTCCTCCCACTCTCTCCTGGATGTTGCACAATGTTCTTCTGGTCTCCTAAGTTTTAAAATAGTTGTTTCAGAGAGTTTCTGCCTGTTTAATAGTTGTTTTGGTGGAGAGACTGGAACCTGGAGCTCCCTACCCCGCCAACTTTCCACAATCCTCTTATAGGCTTTTAGACTTTTTGACCATGACTCCAGATAGAAAGTGTTAAGTGTGCTATACCCTAGGACACATATTTATGCAAATATACTTTCATGTTTGTAACTGAAACAAACAAAATGAAATAACTCTCACCTTCACCAAGTGTTCTTCACTAATATTTTCTTTTTCATTCTGTTTTACTTATTTCTTAATGCTTGCCATGGCTCATTAAATTCAATTTGTGACCCATTAATGGCTTACTAACCGCTGTTAGATAAATTTCATCTAGAATGTATATTCATTTTCTGCACCTAACATTTATTGTCTTCTATGGGCCAATGATTGTTCTGGGCAGTTTAGTACAACTGTGCACAATATATACATTCAAATATGGTCTCCACCTTGATGAAGTTTACAGAAAGTCAAGAGGGTTAAAGGCATTCATAAAAAGAATGATATTTTCAACATAACTGCCTTACATAAATATTGTTGATAGACACTTTCAAATGTTTTGTCTAATTTGTTTTTCAAAACAGTAGTACCGTTTGGGCAGGGATTATGTTGGCTTTCAATTGAGAATTATTTTAAGGCTCAGAGATTTTGTGACTTGCTCAGGATCACACAATCAGGATCTTTGTGTTCTGATTGTTAGTCATTACAATTAAATATAGGATCAATTAAAATAATTAGGTATCAAAGAAAATTGAATTGAGATGAAAATGATTTGAAAGAGTAAATTACCAACATTACATGAAATAGTTTTCATTAATATTCAAAAACTAGACTTACAGAGCATATCTTAAAATGTTTGAGTAGTTAAAATAATAAAAATACAAAACACACATGACTCAGGGGTGCTATTTAGAATGAGGTTCTTGTGACTGTATTCTTCCAAAGATTGCTACCAGTTGGTAATAATTGTGCATAAGATCAGCTGACAAAACTGACTGACAGATACATTATATTGCCACATATTTATGGAGGTAGCTTGGGTGGAGCGGAGGAGGGTGGGTAGTTAAGAATTTCTAATATTTGGAGTTTGAATGGAATCAAGGAGGCTCAGGCTTAAGCTCCACTTCCAGAATCTTCATCTCCTGGAAGTGTGGAACCATGGATAAGCATCATCCTTATGTAAAGCATTGCAAGACTCAGAGAAAACCATCCTGGGGCCCTCCAAATAAATCAGATCTATTCCAAAGACAACAAATGACCCAAATATCCCAGCACAGAGTTCTTTGTGAATGAGAATAATTGACAATGGGGAACCAGGGTAGGAGAAACAAGATTCTTCCATGAAAAATAAAAGGAAGAGTCAATGGAATAATTTTCATTAGAGTCATATGCATTCTCAAAAGTGTAAAAAGCCCTGACATGGATATTTGCCTGACCTGCTCATACGAAGCTTCTTAGGTCTTCCAAATCCAAATGATAACTTTCTCTGGTTTACTAACGTGATCATTTGATCAGCTCGATAATGTGTGTTGTCCATTCACAGCCTGGCCTCTCTCCTGTTTTTGCCTAAGACCAGTAGCAAGTCCCACCAATCAGACTCCCTTGTAGCTGTGTACTTGGCTGTGACAGTCTATCAACAACAGTCCAAGACAGAGAAAATTCCAACCACATCTGCAAACTAAGCTGAGAGGTTGAAAATAAGGAGATTATAAAAGAAAACAATAAAGCAAAGATTGAAAGTCTCTGCAGAAAGAGAAGAGAAAACAAAGGCTAGACCCAGGTTGTGTTTTTCTTCAGAGAGCCTGAATAATCATCATTCACTTCAGTAGGAAAGTCCAGATGTAGCTCTATGAAAATACATCCAAATGCAGTTCATGAACTTGCTCACTTTTCAACTCTGCTGCAGATGTGACAAAGAATTTAATCTTAAACTATGGCAGCAGCACTTTTAAGGCGAACATTAACATATAGTTACCAATCGACAGCTTTTTGCTAGATTCAGCAGCAGCATGGGACAAACCTAGTGAAATGGGATTTCTTTATTTAATTACTACAATCTAAAAGTCCATGCAACATTCATTCATTCATCCGTTCATTCATAGATTAATTCTATTAAAAGGTAATTTCACTGCTGTATCCCAAGAAAATAGGTCAGGGTCTGGCACATCATAAGAAGGCAGTAAACGTGTTGCTGAATGAGTGACATGAACCCAACCAATGATAATAAAAACTTTTAGGTGAGATAAAGACAATATAAAGGCAAGCCCATCCCCCGCCTTGAATTCACTGGGTATGGGAGACAGTCATATAAGCTGAATAGGACAGAAGGTAGGTGTCTTACCCCTAGAACATACTGTCCCCAGCCCATCTCCCACTTTTCCCCTCTATGCTTTCAACTGAAGTGTATTTGTTGTTGTCTCTAACATCTCCACCAGAACACAGATGGTTCATCACTTCTCAACTATCGACCAACGTACCAAACATTCTACTGGGCCCCTTCCTCTCAGGTGTTCCATAGGCACATCAAACCAAAAATGTTTTCTGTCTTCACTCAATACCTGGATTCAATCATGATTTCTCCTTCTCACTCAACAACCCCTGTCCTCATCTAATTGGTGTCCAAGTTTAGTTAATTCCATTTTGTTAAATTATTTCAGATCTTTACCTTTCTCTTTACTCCCACAGCTACTACCATAGTTCAGTCTCTATTATATAAATTTTTAAACATGTAGAAACTGATGTCAGAGGGCTCAAGTAATTTTCTCAGTTACTTAGTTTTAGATTGACCAAAATCTGTGTTCTTTCTGTAGGACTTATTAACTACAAAAGGGTAACAAATTTAGAGTGTAACAAACTTAAAATGTCTCATAGGACTCTGGTCCATAGGACTGGGTGTCATTAATCAACAGTGGGAATAAATACAGGACCTGGTGAGGAAAAACAAGTAGAGCCCAGTTTTGTGTGTGTTGAGTGTGGGATGTAGAAATTTTATATCTACCTAAATGAGGCC
Source organism: Choloepus didactylus (assembly GCF_015220235.1). Lineage (NCBI taxonomy): Eukaryota > Metazoa > Chordata > Mammalia > Pilosa > Megalonychidae > Choloepus > Choloepus didactylus. The sequence goes on from NC_051326.1 coordinate 56,434,626, forward strand.
AACTGGCAACAGTCTGCTGTGGGAGCAAGCTTTCTGGTTGCATTTTCTATTTCTGACTCTCTTTGAATCACCTTGTTTCATCCTTTGAGCTCTCAAGAGGGCTCCGCACATGTCAAGAGGGAGAGAAACAGTGGCAATGACAGATTTGCTTTTTCAGAATCAACCTGGGCCTGCAAAGCCTGTCTCAGGTTTCACTTCTCCCCACCCTACCTACCTCCATCTGCTTCAGAATCAAGAAAGCACATAGGGGCCCAGGCCTTCCCAGGATGATTGTGAAGTGCACACAAAACACATTCTGCTCTGAGGCCTCACTGCTTTGAAGAGGAAGCTTTGCATCATTCAGAGCTATTTCCCTAAAATAATCTACTGGCAGCTCTGGGACCACCAACCTGTGGCAGAGAACACATTAACAGTTCTGCTCCACAACTGGTGCGCCATTTTGCTGAAGAGACCTCAGCAGGTTTCCTCAGTGGAATATGGAAGTGAAATTCAGGGCACATCTACAATGCACTGCGTATTAGATTTTGATTAAAAACAGTAAGCTTTAAGCTTGAGATCCTGTATCCCTTCCTGGATAGGCAAGAAGACACCAACATCTATTGCTGAAGTCACACCCAGCCCACATCCTCCCAATCCTCCCACACACACTCCTCTCATCCTATCTGCACTGCATGCATGTTCAAGCCCACACCCACGCCTGCCACATTCAGTCTCTATTTCTCTACAGCTATTTATCCTGCATGAATGACATACATATATATGTATATATAATTTAAACAAGTGACAGTATTCTAAATTTTATCTAATTTTCTACTAAAGAGAAAATAAAACAAAAATGTGTTCATTCATTCTGTCATTCATAAATACTTCCAGGTCAGGGACTATGGAAAGATGTTGTGGATAGAGGAGCGGTGAACTTGGCCTGCTGGATAATCAGTCACAAAGCTCTGTGTGATGGACCAGTGTGCCTGGGGTCCACTGATTGAAAAGAAGAGCAGGGGAAGATGATATCAGAAGGTAAACAGGGCCAGTTCAAACCAGGTCTTAACACCACGGTAAAGAGGTAGAATTTTATTCTAATTCCAATGGAAAGTGATTGGAGGATGTTTAACATGGAGTGGGTTACACGATCTGATTTATATTTCAAAAGGAACACTCTGGCTGCTAGGTGATGCATACATTTTAAAAGGGTATAGCGTGTGTGCTGGTTTGAATGCATTATGTCCACCAAAATGCCATTATCTTTGATGTAATCTTATGTGGGCAGAGGTATCAGTGTTGATTACATTGTAATTCTTTGAGTGTTTCATGGAGATGCGACCCACCCAACTGCAGGTGATAACGCTGATTAGATGATTTCCATGGAGGTGTGGCCCTGCCCATTCAGCATGGACCTTCATTAGTTCACTAGAGCACTATATAAGCTCAGACAGAAGGAGCAAGTTTGCTACAGCCAAGAGGGACACTTTGAAGAACGCACAGGAGCTGAGAGAGGAACTGCAGTTTATAGAGACATTTTAGAGGCAGCCTTTGAAAGCAGACTTTTGCTCTGGAGAAGCCAAGAGAGGACAAATGCCCCAAGAGCAACTGAGAGTGACATTTTGGAGAGAAGCTGCAGCCTAGAGAGGAACATCCTGGAAGAGATCCATTTTGAAACCAGAACTGCGGAGCAGACACCAGCCTTCCCAGCTAACAGAGATTTTCCAGATGCCACTGGCCATCCTCCAGTGAAGGTGCCCGATTGTTGATGCATTACCTTGGACACTTTATGGCCTTAAGACTGTAACTGTGTAACCAAATAAACCCCCTTTTATAAAAGTCAATCCTTTTCTGGTATTTTGCAAAAAGGCAGCATTAGCAAACCAGAACAGCGTGGAATAAAGGAGACTACTTTGAGGCTATTGTAGCAGTCTAGGTAAAAGATTGTAGATGAATAAATGTTAAAATTTTCACACATCTGTACATACACATTTACAAAGTATTTTCATTATCTCATGATCATTAGAATATCTTTTAAAGGAGGTGGCAGTATTATCCCCATTTTAAAAACAAATTGGTCTATAATTTCACAGAGGTTAGGATTTGCCTGATATCAAACAGCTAATAAACGACAAAATTAAGGCTATAATGTAAGACTTTTGGCCCATGACTTGCTACCACCCTTCTTCCTTTCTACATCATGCTACATTTTCCTATAGTTAATGCTTTAAATCCTTAAGTTGTTTTTTTAAAAATAACTCATAAACTGTTTGGGGGCATATTTTCCAAATCCATTTCTATGGAGGAAACATGATGCAGTAGAATGAAATTAACCAGTAGCCAAAGACCTGTTCGAGCTCCCAATTCAGCACTGTCATCTTCAGTCCTCATCTAAAAGCCTATTTATGGTAGATCAATTTCCAATGTTTACATCCAAATTTCCATTTGGTGGGTATTAAACTCCAGAAATTCCCATCTGAACTACTATCAGTTTTTTTTCAGCAAAAGATAACCACATGTCATCCTAAAATTGACACGTTTAGTCAAAGGGAAATAACTATTTTTGTTTGTTTTTTTAGTCTAAGCTGCCTTATCATAGGTTACTTCTGAGAGGTAACAGAGTGTTCAATAAATGCTAGGTAATGTTATTTCTATTTGATACTTTGAAATATTGAAAATTACTCATGGACTCCCAATAACAACCTTTTTCCTCATAGGAAAGATAAATATGCATTGAGCACCTACTAAGTTCTACCCACGGTTTTAAGTGGTAGAGATTCAACAGTGGAAATACCAATTGCTGTTCCTCTGGAGTACACATGGTTTTGAGGGCAGCAAACACAAAACAAGAAATCACCCAAAATTAAATTATGCTAGCTAGGTGCCAAAGGAAATAACAAGGAGAAAATATAGAAACTGATAGAGCAAGAGCTACTTAGAGCAAGAGTGGCCAGAAGAGATCTATAAAGGTAAGATTTCTAACTGATTAAGCAAGAATAACAAGGAACACCCTCTGTGAAGTTGGAGAGGCTATTTCAAGTAAAGGAAACTGGCAAGTGCAAATGCACTGAAGCCAGAAAAAAATGTAGAGTCAGTTTAAAGGATTGAAAGAAGGCCTGATGGCTGTATGGCAGTGAAGGAAGAGAGTGGAGTATGAAGAAGTACAGCCTTTCAGTTATCTTAAATATTGTTATTATTGCATGTGTAATAGATGTCACAACCTTCCAACAAACATATTTTCTCTTTATTTGCTTACATGTATGTTTTCCAAGCTGGAGCTTTTCTGATATCCACCCAATTTATCCTTACAGAGCAGGTAGTAAATAAATGTTTGACCAAATGAATAAATGAATGTCATCCACCTACAAAGTGTGATCGAAATAAAAAATAATATTAGTATTATTATTTATAGCTTTACTGCAAATAAAGGTATATTCTTGGACTACTTCTATGTGCTCTCCATATATTATGTGTTGTCCCCACTACAACTTTGAAAGTCCCATTTTACAGATGAGGAAACTGCATTTCAGAACAGTTATGTAACTTGCCCAAGGCAAGAGAAATAGGGACACAGCTGGAATTAAAACCTAGGTCTTTCTGGCTCAAAAGCTCCTGAGCTATTTTCTTTCCCTTTGAGTGAATGTGACTCTTGCTTCATCTAGAACTTCATGGCGCTATGTAAGTCTCTTCTGGTTTGTGTGCTTTAGTGTACAATATTTCATTAAATCTATATTAGTTTTTTATTGCTGCTGTAACAAATTACCACAAACTTAGTGGCTTGAAACAACCCAAATGTATTATTTTACAGTTCTGGAGGCCAGCAGTTTGAAATGGGTTTCATTGAGCTAAAATCATTATGTTGACAGTTATAAGGCTATGTTCCTTCTGGAGGCTCTGGGGAAGAATTTGATTCCTTGCCTTTTCCAGTTTCTAGAGGCTGTCTGCATTCCTTTTCTCGTGGCTTCTTCCTCCATCAAAAAGCCAGAAATGTAGCATCTTCAAATCTCTTTTTCTGACCTCTGCTTCTGTTGTCACATCTCCTTCTTCTGACTCTGACTCTCTTGACTCCCCTTATAATAACCCTGTTTATACTGTACCCATCTGGATAATCCAAGACAATTTCCCCATTGCAAAATTAGAACTGCAAATCACCTTTTTTAAGGAAACATATTCACTGGTTTCTGAAACTGGGACATGGACATCTTTTGGGTAGGCAGTGGGGGAGGGGGGTATAATTCAGATCATTTACATAATTGTAGGTCTTACTGAAAATTGTTGTGATGGCCATGAGAATGCACTCCAGAGAGCACACCTCTCAGATCTCTGACTATAGCTGCTAAGTTCTGAAAGAAGCCAAGGTTCCCACAGGATTCTCCTAGCTATTGTGTGGTATGGTGTGGTGTACTGAATTGTGTACCCTAGTTTGGACACATTCTTGGTCTTTGTCTGCATTCTGGTGGGTGTGGATCCATTGTAAATAATATCTCTTCATGATGTTAATTCAGTTAACATGTGGCCCAACTGAATCAGTTTGGATTTTAATCCAGACTAGAGACCTTCATAAGCAGAGTGAAAGTCATATCAGACAGAGAGAAGCCACAGGGAGTAGACAAAAGTTGAAAGTCAGTAAAACCCGGAAGAGAAAAACAGAAGACACCACCATGAGCATTACCATGTGACAGAAAAGCCAAGGACTAACGATTACCAACAGCCAGCCCCAGAATACCAGTCTTCTGGGAGAAAGCACTCACTGCCTTACTGATGCCTAGGATTCAGACATCCCCTAGTCTCAGAACCATGAACTAATAAATTCCCATTGTTCAAGTCAACCCATCATATGATACTTGTTTTAACAGCTAGGAAACTAAAACAACTGAGCATCACAGGGATATTAAGTCAGGCCCATTTCCCAGAAGTCGCAGGACTCCTCTGATAGCAACTTCAACTTGAGGACTCCCTAACAATTTGGTTGACATTTACAAAAAACTGCATGGTAATCTAAGACTTCCTCCCAAATTCCCTCCTTCACTTCTTCCCTCCTTGATTCATTCTAATTTTCACTGTGGTCTGATGGTTCTCCCAGCTCCTTCTCATTTCCTCCACATTTTCTCTTAGAAGCCTTCTGCCTAATAAATTTAATAAATTTCTTGCAGATTTAAACCTCTTTTGACCTGTTTCTTGGAGAATCAGGACTAACACAGGTGGCATGAGACTTCAGAGAAGAATGGGATTGTTCCTAGTTGAATATAGAAAGGTAGTATTTCTAACAGGCAACAGTGAAGGGGTCTTCAGTGCTATTCCCTTGATTAGGTAAAAACTGTATTATTTCATAGTGTCCAGCATGACTTGGGTGTCCAATAAAAATGTTCTGAATTGTCTTCTTTTGAGATAATGTGAAAAAGCCACTTTGCAAATTATACAGAACATTTTTTTGGAAAGGGGGTGGAAATACTCCCCAGAAATGTGCTTAAGCAACCAATTTATTCAACAATGTCCTTCTTGATAGATAGATTTGAGGTAAAATTCAAAGCTTGGTGAATAATTATCAAACACAATCACTAGAATCTAAATTCATGGAGCTTTGGTGTTATATTGACAAACGCTATCAAAATCAGGATATATTCTCAGAAACATCAAGGACTGCCAATTCAGTAGGCCAAGACCACAATCCTGGGGTTTACCCTTATGAAGCCTGTTACTGCAAAGGAGAGGCTAAGCCTACTTATAATTATTCCTAAGAGTTCTCCCCAGAGAACCTCTTTGTTGCATAGATGTGGCCTCTGTCTCTCTCTAAGCCCACTCAGCAGGTGAACTCACTGCCCTCCCCTCTACTTGGTACATGACTCCTGGGGATGAGCCTGGACCCAGCATCGTGGGATTGAGAAAATCTTCTTGACCAAAAGGGTGAAGCAAAATAAAACAAAACAAAGTTTCAGTGGCTGAGAGATTTCAAATGGAGTCGAGAGGTCATTCTGGAGGGCATTCTTATGCACTATAGAGATATCTCCTTTTAGTTTTTAGTTACTGGAATAGCTAGAAGGAAATACCTGAAACTGTCAAACTGCAACCCAGTAGCCTTGATTCTTGAAGACGACTCTATAATATGTAACTTACATGATATGACTGTGTGATTGTGAAAACCTTGTGGCTCACACTCCCTTTATCCAGATAGACAGATGAGTAGAAAAATGGGGACAAAAATTAAATGAAAAACAGGGTTGAATGGGGAGGGATGGAATGCTTTGGGTGTTTTTTTTTAATCTTTTATTTGTATTCTTATTTTTATTTTTTATTTTTTTGGAGGAAGGAAAATGTTCAAAAATTGACTGTGGTGATGAATGTGTAACTATATGATGGTACTGTGAACAGCTAATTGTACACTGTGGATGACTATATGGTGCCTGAGTATATCTCAATAAAACAGAAATTAAAAACAAGCAAACAAACAATGACAACGACAACAACAAAAAGCATCAGGATAGCTGGGTAGTGCCAGATGACAAGATATATAAAGAAAGATGAGATTTCCTAACTTTTAATCTATGGTGTATTTCATCAGAAAGGGGTAGAACATGAGGCCAACTGGTGCCAACAATTCAAAGACACTGTCCTTGATACTGGATGTTTTTGATCCTTGTCTCAAAAGGAGAAGGAACCATATGGATGTGTAAAGCCAGGCTTCCTTAAGGAAGACAGACAGGAACAAATTCTAACATATGAGGCAGCATCAGCCATAACTTACTGAGATGATCATTTTGAAAGTCAAATAGAAGAACGAGCAATTTCAACTCGTCCTTGCTTTAGCCAAAAGACTATAACTGCAGGTGCATTCTCTTTTGGTAGAAATTATTTTATTAATGAATGAATATGAATAATAAAATATGGATTTAAATTCTGGCTTGAATAAGGTAAGTGAACTTTCTATGCCTTGGTTTAACTGTCTTTAAATTGTACCCATTTAAATGATAAAAAAATGTGAAAATACTTTGTATATCATAAAGTACTATGCAAATATAAACTTACATTATGCACCTCTCACTTTTTTCATTCTTAAAATTGGTTATGGGTCACCTTCATCTCCATCATAATGTTAAGTAGACCCTGAATAACTTTTCTGTATGCTTTACCTGTTATGGACCTGATTATCAGTGGCCACTGAGACTTTACAACAGGTAGAATGATTACACAAGGGTACATGGAGGGTAAAAATGTGGCATTCTTTTACACTAAAAAACAGACTACATGCATATAAACAAAGTTGTTTGTCTTTTCTCTTTTACTTTTGTTTATATAAGTGTGGTCCTTAGGTAGCCCCACCATAGCCTATTTCAATTAAAATTAAGTACTAGCAAAATGACTGCTGGAGTTATCTATATTTATATATTATGTCATTTTTATAGAGCTATGAGTATCAAATCCTAAAAAAAAGACCTGCATATTAACTGCCCAGATCCAATCCATTTATAAATTAGAACTTTTTCACATATTCAAAATTAATATGCAACAAGTAGGATTGACCCTATAGATGGAAGGGCAGAAACAGACCAATTTATCCCATGCAATTAAATATTCAACAAAATAAACATCTACTACACATTAATAACAGTAATAGGGACTGGTGATAGAGAGATGAACTAGACAGGATCCCTGCCCTCATATAATGATAGTCCATTGTGATAATTCTTTAGTAAAGAAAGTAGGTTGCTTTGATAACATAATGGAGAGGTATCCAACCCAAACTCTGGCTCCTTTATTAATACAGAATATAGTTGAATCAGATTTATAGTTGTATATTCTGCAAATTTTCTCCGAGTGGTGATTTAAATACACAGTATGATCTTAGAAATATATAAGCATTAACAAACTAATATTTAAAAATTCTATTAATAAAATAAGAGTTATGCTATACAACAGCAATTTATTTGTGTAATGAGCTGGGCTAAGTTTGAGATTAAGTTCAGCCTAAACACTGTGTATATGCCCAGTAACATGGATCTTTATAGTTATACTTAGCTCTTGCTCTTTTTCCTAAATGATAATTACATGAACACCCATTCATTTAGTTTTTGAGATGAAATGACAATTGAAGGGAGAGAAACCTACTTGAACAAGCCACTGGAGACAAGAAACTTTTAACGCATGATTTAGCACAATATAAGGTTAGTTTCTAACTAGAAAATTGGAAAACCACCTCTTCTGGAGCATCATGTTCTATTACCTGGGAAAGGGAATCCTAAACTGCATTGTCCTCACCCTAATAGTTCACGTAGCAAACTTCTAATCCTTCGCTCACTGACCTCCTTTCTGTTCCATGACCACATCAAGCTTGTTTTTTCCTTGGGGCTTTTTACTTGCTTATTCTGGGGCAGGAATATCCTTCCACCAAATTTTAACGTGATGAGGGATTGACATTCAGATCTCAACTCAAATGTCATTGCCTTCTCTGACCAACCTTTATCTCTATTTTACCCCACCATCCAATTTCTCTACATCTCATTAACTCTTCTGTTTGCATCATAGCATTTATTACTGGCTAGTATTATATTATTTATTTGCCTATTTACACATTTATCATATGCTTCCTCTGGAATAAAATTCCTATGAAAACTAAAATAGTGCCTAGCACATTGTAGATGCTTAAGAAATATTTGTTGAATAACAGAACAATAAATAAAAATCAATTAACTGTTACAGCTGTAGCCCTTTCCTTAATTGTCAGTTGATTCCAGTCTTGGCAAATGGACTTTATATATTTCCATGAGAGTAATTATTTAATTTTCTTTTTTTTTTAATAGAAATCTTTATCCAACAATAAGAACATATATATTTTTTCTCAAGCAAACAGGGGGAAATTACCAATACAGACCACACTGTAGGTTATTAAATGAGTCTCAAATACCAAAGTATTAATATCACACAAAATACTCATGTATCTTAACAGTTAATGTGTTTAAAATGCAATAAAAGGACAGTAATTACAACAACAAAATAACCTAAAAAATTTAAGTCATACTACTAAACCCATCAAAGAACATTCCATAAAGGAAATTAGAAAGTACTTAAAAATGAATGATAATAAAATATTAGATATCAACATTTGTGTGTTACAGCTAAAATAATATTTAGGGGAAAATGTATAACTAAAAAGGCTTATGTTAGGAGAGAAGACTGAGATTTCATGAAATAATCAATCCTAAGAAAATAGTGAGAAAATAAGAGAAGTAACTAAAAGAGCAAAAAAATCAACTATGCAAATGAAAAGCAACATGGCCAAGGTTGATTCTTTTAAAAAGAAAGTAAGAGAATATTATGGATAACAATATGCTCTAAAATCTAGAAACATAAGAAAATATTATTGGGGAAAAAAAATGGCTCAAAGAAAGAAAATCTAAATAATTTAATAATATTTAAAGAAAATCCAATCATTAGTTAATGATCTTTCCACAGAGCTGACATCCCATGGAGACAGTTATACAGGTGAGTTATAAAAAAATTGAGAGATATAATTTGGTCTTAAACAGAGTGTTGTAGACAATAGAAAATCTCCTTTTATATATCAAAAATTGCTCTGGTATCAAAATTAGACCAGGACAGCAAAAGAAAAGTAAATTGCACGTCAATCTACTCCTGAACATGGATGCAAGAAATTCCTTAGCAAAATATTGGCAAATTGAATCCAAGCAATATGCATAAAAATATAAGAGATCATGCCAACACTGTTATATCCAGGAATTTAAGGTTGGCATAACATTACAAAAATTATTAATAAGCGGATTACATAAATTGAAAAAGAGAAAAAAAGGATATTCACAATAGATGCAGAAAAATTATTTAAGATTTAAAACCCATTACTGATAAAAATTCTGAGCAATTTAAGAAGAGAAAAATTAACTTGCAGTGAATATCATACTTAATGGGAAAAATATGGAAAATTCCTTTTTACCTCAGAAATAAGGCAGAGATGCTCAGTAGTCCTGCTCACATTCAGCCCAGCCTTGTTCAGGAAGTGCTGCAGTTGTCCCCAAGAACTTCGCCTGCTCACTCAGCTTCCTGGGGTAGCTCAGCATCATAGTTTCCGGGTCACAGCTCTGGCATCCCAGGTCCGGGTCAGAGGCCCCTGGTCACAGCTTCCGGGTCACGGTCCGGATCACAAGCTTCAGCAGGAACTAGTAGTTGAACTGAGAAGGCGCCGGGGGACTTGCCAGACCACATCCTGTGGAGGATCTTCTAAAAGCCCCGCCTCCAGAAGGCCCAAGTACAGGGGTCCAGAGAACATAGGGGTTGGAGGGCATCAGTGCGGACGGCTCGCCGTGGAGCTGACAGGTTCTGAGACCTGGCAGGTATGTTCTACAGCATATTGCCGCCATTCTTCCCCGGAGACAACTCCAGACCGCTAAAGTCCCAGATGATCAGAAACCCTTGGACAGCGGACGGAGCTACCCACACTTGGCACGTGTTTAAAGAAGGTTCTGAAGTCGCTTACGAAGCTGGAGCTGCCCGCTGCCAAGTGAGGGTGGACTTCCGGAGTAGGATTGTGAAGTCCACAGCTCCGCCCTATGCCGTTGTCACCTGGCCCCTCATAAGCCTGAACAGCCCGGCTGGGGACTAGGTACTGCCAGGCAGAAATTTCGAATGGTCCTTATTTGATCGGTTTTACATGCAAGGGTGGGAACTTTCCAGAGAACAGGAATTAGGTCCTATTCTTGGATTCCCAAGTAGCAGAGTGCATAATCCATGGGGGTTTCAGATTTAAGGAATAACTTCAGCATCATGAAGAGCACTCTCAACTCGTCTCCCATGTTTGTTTATACTCTTTCTTCTTAGAAGGGAAACCAACTGAATGGAGGAGAAAACCATTATCTAGGCCTCCATAACCAAACTCAGAGTTGTTTCCGAATTTCAGGACCTGAAGAATTATGAAGCCAGTGTAGCAACAGCAAAAACCTTCCTCTCCATCCCCATAACCAAGGATTCATTGAGCGCTATTTTCCTGTTTTCACCTATCAACTCATTCTTTTCTCCTTTGACTAATTGATCTATTAAGGATGCGCATTAATCCTGTCACTCCCAGTTGTAAAATCTTTTGACATCAATCCACATTTAGTCTTAATTTCTCACAGTGCATGCAAGGTTTCCCTAATCTGTCTCCATGTTTTACCTGTCTCAATCTTAATCATTTCTAAATGAACCCTTCCCTTGCTAACTTAAGCATTTCTGCATTTGCTAATGCTGAAATGCAACTAATTCCTACTTATACTTGAAGATTAGTGTGGTAGAGTGTTTTCACCCTTGTTTTTGGAATCCAATAGATGAGGGTTGAATTTGGAAAATTAACCTATTTTAGCCTGAGTTTTACCATGTGTAAAGTGGGAATAATGCTACCTAACTTCTAGAATTACTAAAGGTTGTATGCACAAACATACTTGCAAGATGTTAGGCTAGATAGTTTATATAGATTATGCACTCAGCCCAGCACAATACTTGGTTTATATTATAAGTTCAATACAGGTTTATAATCTTTCTCCTTTGATTTTCCACCCAGATGGAAGAATGAGGACTCCTACCTCAGTACTCCATAGCATACAGGACCGACCTCCATCAAAGCATGTGCCACATTGACTTAATCAGTACTTTTTGTTTTTAAATCTAATACCACCACTTTTCTTTTCTTCGAGGGTGACAGTTAGGGCTTTATAATTCCAGTGGTGGGTACAGTACTAGTGCATAGTTGGTGTTTAAGTCATGTTTGTTGAGTGAATAAAAGGAGCAAACATTTTTACATCAGTTAAACAAAGGCTTTATTTTATCATGGGCAAGACTGATGTCTTAATTGCGTAAATATTAGCAAAAGCAGTTAAAAAGTTTACTTGTAGACAGTATTTTATCATTCGGAATTTTATAATAAAGAATGGGTTAAAAGTTACATAGTAGCTGGCTATTTTTTTCCAAAATAAATACTTCGGATGAAATTTTATTTTGGGCAGTATTTTAAATTAAGTTCTTTGAATTTCTTAGGAATGTCATGAACCTAAGATGTAGCAAAAAACCTACTGCTTTTGTCAGAGGAGAACTCTATCGAATGAAATAAGTAACAACATCTCCCAAAGTCTTGCCCCTGTTTCCTCCAGAGTGCATAGTGTAGAGAGAAACACACTGCTATGGAAACCATGAGAGAGAGAAGAAAAATTTTTCTAACTCTGAGCCGGGGCCTTTAGTTTTGCAAATTGATGCCAAAATACTTCATATCCCATCTGTTTCTCTGATGGTACAAAGATAGTAAAACATAACACCTTGTCCTCAGCTGGCTCATGCAGATAGGAAAGAGTCTGGATGTAATAGAGAACATCAGTGGGTTCTCTTGGTCACAAGGATCTGATTGGGCAGGCAAAGGAGAACTACACAGCATATAACAAAGGTAGCTAGCTACTGCATTCAAACAAATGAGATGAAATACTTAAAGGGGTTTGCAAAGTGAAAAGTGAGATGGAAATGATTTTTATTACCTCCATCTGTGCTTCCTTAGTGCTCTGTATGTAAGCTATTCATAATCAAGCAAAACGTATAAAGCAACTATTATGGGCCATGCATTTTGTTGAGGAAACTTCACCTATATTAACCTATCTCTATTAGAATAATATCTGGAATGAAGTAGAGCAATATAAGTTCATAGTCTTACTGCTGTTGCTGTTGTTGGTTTAATTTTTTTTTTTTAGAGAAGTTTTGGGTTTACAGAACAGTCAAGCCTAAAGTACAGTATTCCCATGTACCACCCTATTATTAACACCTTTCATTGGTGTGGTACATTTGTTATAATTGATAAAAGCACATTTTTATAATAGTAAGTACTATTAACTATAGTCCATGATTTAACTCAGAGTTCTCTGTGTTATGCAGTTCCATGGATTTTATTTTATTATTATTATTTTTTAATTTTCTTTACTAGGGAAGTTGTGGGTTTACAGAATAATCATGCCTAAAACACAATACTGCTATACACCACCCCACCACCAAACCTTGCATTGATGTGGAACATTTGTTCCAATTAATGACAGCACATTTTTATAATTGTGCCATTAATTAGAATCCATGGTGTGATGGTTCAGTTCGTGTGTCAACTTGGCCAGGGGATGGTACTCAGCTGTCTGGTCAAGCAAGCACTGGCCTAACCATTGCTGCGAGGACGTTTGTGGCTGGTTAGTAAACCAGCAGGTTGGTTTATTAAATCATCAGTCAATTGACTGCAGCTGTGACAGATGACTCAACGAAGGGTGTGTCTTCCACAGTGAGAGAATACAATTGGCTAGATTTAATCCAATCAATCAATTGAAGACTTTTAAGTGAGACAGATAGAGGACCTTCATTTCTTCAGCTGACCTGTAAAGCGTTTCCTGAGGAGTTCATTGAACATCTTCATTGGAGTTTCCAGTTTGCTGACTGCCCTACAGAATTTGGACTCATGGGTACCCACAGTTGCGTGAGGCACTTTTATAAATCTCATATGCATAGATATCTCTCATTGACTCTGCTTCCCTAGAGAACCCTAACTAATACACATGGTTTCACTTAGGGTTCAATGTTTGTGTAGTGTAGTTCCATGGATTTTGAAAAAATTTTTATTCTGTTATCATGTATACAATCTAACATTTCTTCTTTTAATCATGTGTGTGTGTGTGTATATATATATACATATATATATATATATATATATATATATATATATATTTCAATGCTGTTAATTGCATTCTGTCTCTCATCTGCAGCTCCTTTCTCAGCTCCTGTGCGTTCTTCTTGGCTGTAGCAAGCTGGCTCCTTCTGTCTGATCTTATATAGTGCTTCAATGAACTAATCAAGGCCTATGCTGAATGGGCGGGGCCACACCTCCACAGAAACTATCCAATCAGAGTCATCACCCAGAGTTGGGTGGGGCGCATCTCCATGGAAACACTCAACGAATTACAATCTAATCAAAACTGGAAGGTCTGCCCACACAAGATTACATCAAAGATAATGGCGTTTTGGGGGACATAATACATTCACACCGGCACAATTACCAAAACCTTTCCATTATTCCACATGGGGACATTTTACATTTTAAGCCTTAACTTCCCATTCCTTAATCCCACCCCATCCTGTGTTAACCTGTATTCTAGGATTCTAGCCCTATGAGTTTGCTTATTCTAATTGTTTCAAAGCAGTGAGATCATACAGTATTTGTTCTTTTCTGTCTGGTTTATTTTACTCAACATGATTTCTTTGAGATTTATCCATATTGTTTCATGTATCAGGACTTCATTCCATTTTATGGCTGAATAATATTCCATGTATATAATATATAATATTCTAATATTCATATATATATTATATATATGTACACACACACCACATTTTATTTGTCGGTTGAGGGACTCTTGGGTTGTTTCCATCTTTTGGCAATTGTGCATTATGTTCTATAAATATCGGTGTGCAAATATCTGTTGAGTTCCTGCTTTCAATTCTTTGGGATATAAACCTCAAAGTCGGATTTCTGAGTGATAGGGTAGTTCTATACCTAGTTTCTGAGAAACTGCCAAACTGTCAGCTGCACCATTTTACATCCCCATTGGCAATGATTGAGTGTTGATATTTCTCCGCATTTTCTACAACACTTGTTATTTTCCATTTCTTTAATAGCAGCCATTATAATGAGTGTGAAATGGCATGTCATTGTGGCTATGTTTTGGATTTCCCTGATGCATAATGATGTTGAGCATCTTCTCATGTGCTTTCTGGCCATTTGTATATCTTCTTTGAAGAGATAACTGTTAAGTGTTCTGCCCATTTTTGAATTGAGTTGTTTGTCTTTTTGTGGCTGAGTTGTAGGATTTCTTTATTCTGGATATTAAAACTTTGTCAAATATATAGTTTCCAAATATTTTCTTCCATCGTGTAGATTGCAGTTTTACTTTCATGATGGAAGTCCTCTGAGATGCAAGTTTTTAATGTTGATGAGGTTCCTTTTATCGATGTTTTTTTCTTTTGTTCCTTGTGCTTTGGGTGTAAAGTCTAAGAATTCATTGCCCAACACAAGGTCCTGAAGATGCTTCCCTACATTTTCTTCTAGAAGTATGACACTTCTAGCTCTTATATTAAGGTTTTTGATCAATTTTTAGTTGATTTTTGTATATGGTATGAAGTAGAGGGTCCTCTTCCTTTTTTTTGGTAAATGGATATCCAGTTTTCCCAGCACTGTTTGTTGAAGAGGCTATTCTTTCCCAAATAAGTGGTCTTTGCCACCTTGTCAAAAATCAGTTAGCTATAAATGCATTTTCTGAGCTCTCAATTCTATTCCGTTTGTCTATATGTCTGTTCTTGTGCCAGTACCATGCTGTTTTCATTACTATGGCTTTTTAGTTTTAAGATTGGGAAGTGTGAATCCTCCAACTTTATTCTTCTTTTTCAAGATGACTTTAGCTATTCATGGCTCCTTACCCTTCCATATAAATTTTATGATTGGCTTTTCCATATCTGAAAAGAAAACTATTGGAATATTGATTGGGATGTATTGAATCTGTAAATTGCTTTGTGTGGTATTGATGCCTTAACAGTAGTTTCCAATCCATGAACAAAGAATGTCCTTCCATTTATTTAGATCGTCTTCAGTTATTTTTAGCATTATTTTGTAATTTTCTGTGTAGAAGTTCTTTATATCCTTCATTAGATTTATATCTAGTTATGTCATTCGTTTAGTGCCTGTTATGAATGGAATAGTTTGTTTTTAGGAATTTGTGCATTTCATCTATGTTATTAATTTATTGACATACAGATGTTCATAGTATCCTCTTGTAGTCCTTTTTATTTCAGTGAGGTTGGTAGCAATTTCCCCTTTTCATTTTGGATTTTAGTTATTTTATCCTCTCTCTTTTTTTTTTTTTCCTTTGTCAGTGTAGCTAAAGGTTTGTCAATTTTATTGCTCATTTTGAAGAATCAACTTGTGGTTTTGTTGATTGTATTCTTTTTGTTTGTTTGTTTTCTATTTCATTTATCTCCACCCTGATCTTTGCTATTTCCTTCCTTTTGCTCATTTTAGGTTTAATTTTCTCTTCTTTTTCTAGTTCTTCCTGTTTTGAAGTTAGGTCTCTGATTTGAAGCCTTTCTTCTTTATTAATGGAAGCATTTATTGCTGTAAAGTTCCCTTTCAGCACTGCCTTCACTGCATCTCATAAGTTTTGGTATGTTATGTTTTCATTTTCATTCACCTCAAGATATTTCATAATTTTGGTTTTGATTTCCTCTTTAACCCATTCATTGTTCAGGCATATGTTGTTTAATTTCCACATATTTGTGAATTTTCCATTTCTCCCTCTGTCATTGATGTCTGGCTTCATCCTGTTTTGGTCAGAGAATAACACATTGTATGATTTCAATATTTTTAATTTGTTGAGATTTGTTTTTGTGACCTAGCATATGATCTATCCTGGAGAATGAACATGTGCACTCAAGAAGAATGTGTATTCTGTTTTCATTGGGTGCAGTGTTCTGTATATGTCTGTTAGGTCAAGTTGCTTTGTATAGTCACCCCAGTTCTTTTGATTATTATTTGAATGGTATATGTTTTTCCAACCTTTCATCCTTGCCCTACTTGTATCTTTGACTTTGAGGTGAGTCTCTTGAGGATGTCTGCTTTGAACCATTGTCTAGTGCTATTTGCTTTTAGTCTGAGGAACTCTCTTTAATATTGCTTGTTGGGAAGGTCTAGTGGTGATGTTCTCCCTCCGCTTCTGTTTATCTGAAAATGTCTTAATCTCTCCCTCATTTTTGAAAGAGAGTCTTGCTGGGTATAAAATTCTTGGCTGGCATTTTTTTTTATTCCCCTCAGCACTGTAAGGTTTTCAACCTTCTTGCCTCCATGGTTTCTGTTGTAAAATCAGTACTCAATCTAATTGGGATTCCCTTGTATACAACACATTATTTTTCTCTTGTAGCCTTCAGAACTCTTGCCTTGTCTTTTGCATTTGATAGTGTAATCAGTATATAATGGGGTATATTTTTCCTCCCATGTTTATCCTGTTTGGTGTTCTCTGAGTTTCTTGCATATTCACTTCATTTGCTAAGTTTTGGAAGTTCTCTGTCATTATGTCTTTGAATATTCCTGCTGCTCCTTTCTTTCTTTCTTCTCCTTTTGGTACTCCCATAATGTGTTTATGTTGCGCTTGCTTTTGTCCCATATTGTCATAGGCTAAATTACCTTTTAATGTTTCTTTTTTGTTTCTGTCCCTTAGCTTGACTCATTTCAGTTGTCTTATCTTCAAGTTCACTGATTCTTTCTTCTGCCAGTTCATTCTGCTCTTGAAACCATCCTCTGGGTACTGTTCATTTTAGTTACTGTGGTCTCTAACTCCAGTTGTTCTGTTTGGGTCCTTTCTAAAATTTGTCTCTTTATTGAGGCTCTCATAGTGTTCATTCATTTTGTTCCTGATATCCTTTACTTCATTGTACTTTCCTTCATTTATTTAAGCATTTTTAGGATATTTTCTTTCTTAAAGCTTTGTTGACTATGTCCACATTCTTCTCTTTGTTGATGTTTTCTGTGTTTTATCCTCTTTCTTTGGATGGGCCATCATGTCCTGTCTCTTTATTTGTCTTGTAATCTCTTGTTGCACACTGTACATTTTAATATTTTAAAATATTAACTCTGAGATTGACTCCCCGGGATGTCTGTTTCCTATTTTTTTAAGCAGCTGGTGCTAAGACAGAAATTTTCTTGAGCTTCAGCCCTCATATCAGGAAGAACTTCTGCCCATGGTGAATATAGTGTTTAGGTTTTACTCTGTATTTCTGGACTTCTGTCTTGTCATGGATTTTGCTAGTTAATTGTTTTGAGTTTTTTTGTTTGTTTTTTTACAGAAGTTGGTTGTCCCCTCTGTTTCCCAGGAGACAGCCAGCCTCTCATGGGTATTTGAAGCCAGCTGACTTTTGCCCCTCACAGTCTGCTACTATAGTTTTTTATCCCATTTCATTGTCTTAAGCTGCTTTTGTCTGGAAGACAAGTTCTGGGAGGAAGTGCGCCTTAGAGAGGATTTTCTCAAGTCAGTCTTTCCAAGCCAAAACAGGGTCAGCAGCCCACAAAGTGGGTGCAGACAGGCTCCAAAGTGTCTTGGGGTGGGGATCAGGATCATCGCCAAGAGCTTTTCTGATGGCTCCCCAAAGCTGAGCTTTCCTTGCCGTCCCAGCAAATGCAGTCCTTTAGCTAACTGTCCCCCACATCCCTGAGGAGAGCACCATCTTTAAATCTCTGCCACCTCCTCCCTTGTCCTTAGAAAGTTGAAACAATCGCTGACATGGCTTTTGATCAGAGCAGGTTGAAACAATGGCTGCAGCTGCTTTTCTCCAGGTGAATTTAAACAAACCTGCCCTCAGAGCCTGGCCCCAGCAATCTGAATTCACTAATCGAAAACCATGATCAGTGTTTGACTGTGCCCTCCCCTCTTCTTTATGTCCCTTTCTGTTAACTGCTTGCAAGCAAGAGAATGGATCCCCCATGGTGGCCTGCTGTAAGAATAGGGGATGGGTGCTGGCAGCCACCACACAGAGAGAGCAAATTACTGTTTTGATACCATAATTTATCAGCCTCTTCCTCCTGCTCTTGCCTGGATGCTGTCCAGTGTTCTTCTGACCTCCAGAGTTTCAAAATAGTTGGTTCAGATACTCTTTGCCTGTTTAATAGTTATTTTGATGGAAGGACTGAGTCCTGGAACTCCCTACTCTGCCATCTTCCCCAGAAGTCACCATCATTGATTTTTTTAAAAATTTTTATTCTAATACCATATATACAAACTAAACTTTCCCCTTTAATTACCACATTCAAATATATAATTCAGTACTGTTACCTATATTAACAATGTTGTGCTATCTTCACCACCATCCATTATCAAAGGTATTCCATCTTCCCAAATAGAAACTCTGTGCATTTTGAGCCTTAATTCCCTATTCCTACCCCTACCCCATCCCCTGGTAACCTATATTCTAGATTCTGACTTGATGAGTTTGCATAGCTTTTGGCACATAGAAAAATGTGTCAGATGCCAATATTTCTGTCCCTTCCACTGCACCATGGATATCTTTTATTCTTGGCCTAAAGCCTGGTACATATTGAAAAAAATTAGACCATGGTTTATGAATAGTTGAATGAAAACATAAAGACAGCATTGTTTTTGTCAACCAAATAAGCCCTAAACGTGACCCACCCCCCCAAAAAAAAAAAGAAAATCTTGCTAACTGGGACTACATGAACTTCCCACAATGGGAAGTTACCAGTTGACTTCAATGGGGTTCTTTCTACTCCATAGTTTATCACACAATCTTTTATCTTCCTCAGCCAAACATTTATAAAATCTCTTTTTAAACTCCTTTAAATCTAATTAGTACACAAAGAGCAGGGGATAATCAGGGGAAGTGTTTCACTGATAGAAGGGAGGCCAAAAGAATCAGGTTGTAGCCCTTGGCTTCAGCCTAAAGAACCAGGCTCTCATATTAGGAGGTCATGTGCACTAGAGCCATTCTCCCTCTTTGGTTTGTGCTATAGCAGGGAAACTATAACTGCTAAGAAATCGCATATATCTTCACCAATCACCAAGCCTATTTTTGACTGCAAGACAGTTGTGAAAGTAGAAGGAGAAATGGAAATGGGCCCTTTTTCAGAATCCTCTCATAAATCTCAAGTAGGTTATTTAACTCTCTGTGGTAAACCAGTTTAATTGAGCCTGGGAGTCATGCTGTCTTTCATTCCCAAACTTCTGGGCTCTCTCTCAATGCAGAAGCAACTCCACTGGTGCCAGGGCCACTTTGGGATGCCAGGACCCCAGGACTTTTGCTTGCTCAAATAGAAATTTTGTCATTTATTCCTAACAACTCTTTATGCAAAACAAACAATCCTGAGGTCAGTACCACTCAGATGCTTATACCAAGAATTCTAGAAACTCATTTTCCTGCAGGACACCAAGTGATATGTAGACAATACCCACGGAATGCACCAGAGTATGGATGGGCCCTCTGCTGTGGGTATTCACAGTTTTTAAAGAGTGTTTGGGACACTTTTTATTCATAGCTTATGCAAAAAGTCCTTAAGCGTTTTGTTGTTGTTGTTGTTAGCATTTCTGTAATCTTATTCTTTTTTTCTTTTATACTACTTGTTTTTGAGTTTTATAAAGGAAAAATAAACCTTGGTTTAACCACTTTCTCGGCCAGTTAGCTCTGTTTTTGTTGTAGTAGTGCTCAGCAAATATTTTCTCGTTATACTGAAATATTTAATGAAATAAGAAGCTGCCAAATGCCTAGCATCATGACCCCAGATTATCATGACTAAGGGTGTGTTTGTATCTGTGTGTATGTAATAGTTACTATTTATTATGTGTTTTATTATGTGTCAGGCACTGTGGTAATCATGTTATATATTATGTCTAATTGTAATAATTACTCTGTGTGGTAAATTTTGTTACCTGCATTTTAGCAATGAAGAAAGTGAGGTTTATTTTAAATAACTAACTTGTCCAGTGTTACAAGGCTGGTAAGTAGCTGAGAGGATTTGGCAACCAAATCCCATACTCTCCGGGTTAAGATGTAGTTATGTACTAAGCACTTGCCATGTTAGACACTGCTAGATAGATAGATATTCTTCATCATAACAAATAAATATCCCTATACTAATACTTTATTAAGAGTTTTTAAACAGGAAGACGATATAGCAAGTATTTTTAGCAACTATTGATTTTTAAAGTATGTTATCTGTATCGAAATGCTTATTATGAAACAGTCACTCATTTCTTAATGGGGAAGGATTATTTCATTCCTGAGGTATAACCCTCTTGCTGGTCTTCATAGGGAACTTTATATTTTATTGTTCAATTTCATTAGAAATATTGTAGATATTAGCATCTCAGTAAATTAAGTTAATCTATAATTTTAATCTATTATTTTTCAGGTTTTTATATTAGGGGTACACTAGCTTCATAATAAAATGAAGCAAGATTTCTTCTTCTTGTTTTTTTTCCATATTCCCTGGAACAAGTTATAGAGAATGAGAGTTATCTGAAGCATACATGTTTGAAAGAACATAATTGCCTTGTCTTTAAACACTTATTAAAGCTATTTCTTTGACTAAAATTTCTTTCTTCCATGTTTATTGATATATTCAGATAATTGAACTTCTTGAATCAATTTTTAATCTTTATTTCTCTAGAAAAATCATCTGTTTCTGGCTTTTAGAATTATTAGCCAATAGTTATCTATAGCATTTTCTTACAATTTATCTATATTATTCCTTAAACATGTATTATAATCTCTTTATTTCTGATTCATTTTTTTTTTCTGTCTTGTTCAATGTTATTGGCCAAATACATCGATTTCATATTAGAGGTTTTCCTTGGCCTTATCATTATAGCTTTTTTTCTTATTGACACTTCCTAAACTTTTTCTTGTTAAAATACAGTATTATTTAACAATCAGTAAATAAGAGAAGGTATCATTTCCCTATCATTTTACCCTATTTATCCCAGTTATACTTTGCATAAAAAAAGAACATACCTTTTAAATTAGGATTTACAAAAAAAACAGATCTCTGTTTTCTTCTTCTGAACTTGGAGGTTCTAGCCCAACCGACTCTGCAATCAGACACCATTTATCTCTGCCTTTTACCTTGTCACCTCCTTAATTTCGCCAGAGGCATTGCTAGCATCTCCATCTAATAATTTCCACTAACAACCCAGAACTCAATTAGCATAATAAGCATTTCCCATCTGCACTGAGGAGGATCCTCATCATCAGTCTGAAAACTAACTACTGTACAGAAAAATAGCTGGGAATAATTAGAATTAAAGCACACAAGCCACCCAACCCCAAGCTCTCGCTCTCCAATGGGAACAATTAGGAGGTTATGTAACAATGCCTATTGTCATCTCTTTGACAATCTAGAAAGTAAGTCTGGAAGAAAACTCCTGTGAGTTTTTTGTTGAGGGGGCCTATGATGAAGACTTCCATGGTAGAGGTTAAAGAAGACATGAACATCCTTGCATACACATCCTGATGTGTATTCGGTACAGCATTGAAGGTGGAATTGCTGAATTGTAGGAATGTGCCTCTTTAAATTTCCTAGACAATGCCAAACTGTTTTTCAGGGCTCTCATATGTATTTTACACCTTCACCAGCAGTGTTTAATGAGAGTTCCCATTGCTCCACATTTCTTGCCAATACCTGGTTTCACTAGGCTTTTAAATTTATGCACATCAAACTGTATCTCATTGTAGTTTTAGTTTGTATTTCCTTGATTACTAATCAGATTTGGCGTATTTTCATTCATTTTTGGCTATCGGTTCTTCCTCTTGTATGAAGTGCCTTCCATGGTTTTTGCCCATTTTTATGGGTTAGTTGTCTTTTTCTCCTCTACCAACTGTATATGTTTATTCTTCCCTATTCTGCCATTAAATATCAATATTCCTTAAAGTTCAGGTCTGGATCCTTTCCCCTCCTGAAGCTCCTTTCTTCTGAAGCAATCCCATCTATTTTCAGGGCTTATCTAGTCATGCTATACATGTGCAGATTACTTCTGATTTTCTATTTCTATACCCAGATCTCTTTTCTAACTCTAGCTCTCTAAAGATACACCCAATGTAAAACTTGGCTTATTTAGGAAAAGCAAGTGAAAGCATTAACTATAAAACTTTGATCTGACAGCCTCAAAACACCTTCTCTAAATATTTACATAAATCCCTCCCATCTTTTGCCTGCAGGTCTGGTTTAGAATATAAGTGAAATAACACCCAGGAGGCCTTGCTACCTGAAATCATGATATACTGCTCCCCACCTCCACCCCCTTTTTTGTGGAAAGTAGTGAACTACAATGTCAACTAAAATTTATTTTCAGAAATGTGTACCATTGTTTTGAAAGTGACAAATAAAATGAAAAAATTGTCTAGCATAGGACTGTTGCATGAGCTGTTCTAAATTATTTGTTTAATCTCAGTACAGAATAATCTCACATGTTTAACAATTACATACTCTTCTGTGAGAAAAATTATGTCATCCTCTAGACATATGCATCTAACTTTTTCCAAATACTTATGAAGAAATCATATGTAACTAAAATTTTCAAAACTGCTCAGAGACCATGGTCTCTTTTAATATTTTAGTGCATTATATTATGAATGTCACTTTGTTTGCTATAAAGGGATAGTGTTCCCTGTTATTATTTGTAGTTCAGGAAGCAGGGAAGAAAGCACTAATGCAAATGAAGAGTTGATAAGTTCTCTTATCTGAAACCCTTGGGCTATATTTGCTTTAGAATTCAGCGTTCTTTAGATTTTAGAAGATCAAAACTGTATTTAACACTGATAGCATTGTCAGTTTCTGGGGGCAGCACCATGTAATTACACAGTATTTCCCAGTTAAAACTGGATATTTACACTAGATGAGATACATAAATTGTCTCAGGTAATATAAGTATTTGCCAACGAACAAGTTTTAAAGTCAAAAGTTATAGTTGTTTATGTGACTTTAGATAAGTCATTTAACCTCTGTAAGCCTCAGATTCAGCCTTTGTAAAGCAGAAATAAAACCTGTTGGGGAGTTGTGTGAGAATTAAACAAAACACACTCTAGCACATTATCTCAAAATAGGGTTCAATAAATAGTTCCTCCAGTATCTGTGGACTTCCCTCACCCCAAAACAAATCCTGCTCCCTTTTCTTCTTTGTATTTGAATGGTTACTTTTCTAAAGACCATGGTGCCTTTACAAATGCTCTCCTCTGCCCCCCGCCACCTGTGATCTCTGATCTGCTTTCTACATCTGCAAATTTTCTAATTTTCTATTTCTAATCATCTTTTATAAGTGATATAATACAATTTTTGTCTTTGTTTATCTTTCTTATTTCACTGAGCTTATCGTTTTCAAGGTTCTCACATGTCGCAACATGTCTCATACTTCATTTTTATCTTATGACCAAATAATATTCATTGTGTGTAGGTACCACATTTTGTTTATCCATTCATTTGTTGATGGACACTTAGGTTGTTTCCACCTTTTGCCTGTTCTGAATAATGCTGCTATAAACATTGGTGTACAAGTATCTGTTTGTGAACCTGTTTTCACTCTCTTTGGGTGTGTACATAGAAGACAGATTGCCGGGTTATAGTAATTCTATATTTAACTTTCTGAGGAATTGCTCTATTAGTTTGCACAGTGGCTGCACTGGCAAACAGAAGGAGAGACATCTGAATAGATGTCAACCACTCCAATAGAGGTTTTCGTGTTGCCAGCAAAAGTACAATTCACAGAGGCTCTGATGGAAAAATGTTTTACTCACATAGAGAAGAGACAGCGCAAGGTCAGCTTCACTCCTGGGCCTCGGTTCCCCATAGCCAGCAGGTCTCAATCCATCACTAGTGCAGGGAGGTGTTTTATGCACAGCACCCTTCTCTCGTGTTTGGTTGCTGCCATAGTGGAGGAACCCCACTTTCTCTCCACCAAGGACAGCTCACCAGGGTGTTAGATGCATGTCATAAAACATGCTCACCAGAGTCAGACTGTCTCCAGTGAATATTTGTACATACTCAGACGATAGAGGAAAGAATGTACCAACAGTCCCCATATCTACTAGGCGATTGTATTTTATCCCCATCAGGCCAACAAACCTGGTCCTGAGGCACAGGACATATTTGTGTATCCCAGGGAAAGGCAGCAAGCTGCACTAGGAATGCCCCCACTACACGCACCATTTTACATTCCCACCAGAAATGCACTAGAGTTCTAATTTCTCCATATTCTCTCTAATACTTGTTATTTTCCATGTTTTTGTTTTTTTAATTATAGCTATTCTTGTGGGTGTGAAGTGATATCTCATTGTAGTTTTAATTTGCATTTTCCTAATGGCTAATGATGTTAAGCATCATTTCATTTATTGCCTATTTGTATATCTTTTTTGGAGAAATACCTATTTAAGTCATTTCTGATCTTTTAACTGTGTTGCTTGTCTTTTTATTGTTGAGTTGTAGGAGTTCTTAATATATTCTAGATATTAAGCCCTTCTCTGATAGAGGGTTTGAAACTATTTTTTCCCGTTCTGTAGACTGTCTTTTCACTTTATAGACAAAAAGTGAACAAAACCAAAGGGTAGCTCTGGGGCAGCTGATAATTTGATTATTAAGTGTCTTGGCATAGGCCTATTCAGATCTATTCTGTTTGGGGTATGCTGCATTTCTTGGTTCTGTAATTTCATGTCTTTCATAAGAGATGGGAAATTTTCGTCAATTATTTCCTCTATTATTGCTTCTGCTCCTTTTCTCTTCTCCTTCTGGGACACCCATGACATGTACATTCATGCATTTCATGTTATCCTTCAATTCCCTGAGATATTACTCATATTTTTCCAGTCTTTTCCCTATCTGTTCTTTTATGTTTAAGATTTCAGGTGTCTTGTTCTGCAGTTCTTGAGTGTTTTCTTCTGCCTCTTGAGATCTGCTGTTGTATGTCTCCATTGTGTTTTTCATCTCTGTGTTGTGCCTTTCATTTCCATAGATTCTGCCAGTTGTTTTTTCAAACTTTCAATTTCTGCCTTATGTTTGTCCAGTGTTTTCTTTATGGCCTTTGTCTCTTTTGTTATATGTTCCCTGAGCTCATTGATTTGGTTTTTTATTTCATTTAGCATATTTCTTTGAAAATCTTTAAAATATTGTTTCATTAAAGTGAAACAGTATCTCAAGTGTATCTTGATTGAGATGTAAGTTTGTTCCTTTGAGTGAGCCATATTTTCATTTTTCCTAGTATAAATTGTAGTTTTCTGTTGTCTAGGCATCTGTTTCTTTGGTTACCCCAGTCAGATTTTCCCAGACCAGATCAGGTTCAGGTCTCAGAATAGGGTTATATTCAGTTTGTATCTCAGAGGAATGACAGACTTTCCTGTGAGGTTTCCAGTCCCCGTGCTTTTCCTAACCTGCCTAGCAGGTGGCACATGTCAGCCTGTCACTCCTGACTGGTGTAAGGAGACGGGCCATTTCAGTTTCCGTTTTGGCTGTTCTCCCCCACACTCTGGGGTCGGGTTCTGAAGGGAAAGCTGGGCCCCACCTCCTTACTCTTAGAGATGATAAACCCCCTTGGAAGTTTTCATGGTCATTTGAATTTTTGTCTCTCTGACTCTGCTATCTCCTCCCCTTTCTGGGTCAGAGTGCAGTGAACTAAAAATGGCTGTGGCTTTCTCTCTTCTGGGTTCCTCAGTTTGAGAGAGAGAAAACAGGCCCTCTTTTGGCACCATTACACAGCCCCCCAGATTCACTCATCAGCCAGAAGTAACACCTGGTCTTCTGGTCTCCCCCTTCCAGGACAGATGAGTCTTCTGGTTCTTTAAGGTCAGTCATCACTAAAAGCCTCTGTCTGCTTATTGGGGGTTTGTAGCTTGTATTCAGCAGTCTGCATTTGTTAATTAAAACCCCAGTTGGAACTCAGCTGAGCTGTATTCACTCGCTCCGCTTGGAGAGTGCTGCTAGTTCTACCACAGGGAGGTTTTGCAGCTCAGACTGTCATGGGGGAGGGGCTCTCAGCGCGGTTCTGCAGTTTTTACTCAGAGATTTTATGCTGTGGTCTCAGGCACTCCTCCCAATTCAGGTTGGTGTACAATGTGTGGACAGTCACAGTTCTCTCCCAGCAGTTATTCCAAATTATTTACTAGTTGTTACTGGTTGTTTATTAGTTGATTCAGGGGACTAACTAAATTCCACTCCTCTCTGTGTTGCCAACTTGCCCCTCCCCTGTCTGAATTGATTGTTTTTTGTATGTTGAACTGCCTTTGCATTCCTGGCATGAATCCCACTTGATCATGGTGTATATTCTTTTTAATATGCATTGGATTAAGTTTGTTGGTGTTCTGTTAAGAATGTCTGCATCTATATTCATAAGGGACATTGATTTGTAATTTTCTTTTCTGTGTGATGTATTTACCAGGTTTTGGTATCAGAGTAAAGTGGTCTTATAGAAAGAATTAGGAAGTGTTCCCTCCTCTTGAATTATTTGGAAGAAATTGAAAATGATCAGCATTAATTCATTAAATGTTTGGTGGAATTTGCCGGTGAAGCCAACTGGTCCTAGACTTTTACTTGGTAGAAGGCTTTTGATTATGGGTTCAATCTCTGTACTTCTTATAAATTTATTGATGTTTTCTGTTTTTTCTTTAGTCAGTTTGGATAATTGATAAATTTATAGGAACTTTTCCATTCTTCTGGATTATCTACTTTGTTGATATACAGTTGTTCTTAATATTCTCTTATAGTCCTTTTTCTTTCTGTTGTGGTCACTGGTGATATTACCTTTTTCCTTTCAGATTTTAGTTATTTGCCTATTTTCTCTTTTTGTCTTTGATAATCTAGGTAAAGGTTTGTCAATTTTATTGGCTTTTTGAAAGAACAAACTTTTTTTGTTTATTCTCTCAATTGTTTTTCTATCCTCTATTTTATTTATCTTTTCTGTAATCTTAATTATTTCCTTTCCTTGGCCATCTTTGGTTTACCTTACTCTTGTTTTTCCAAACTTATTGTAAAAGTCATTTGTCATTTTTTACTTTCATTCTGATTTGATTTGACTTTAGAGCTATATATATTTGGAAACTATACTCTAAGGATCCATTAGATACAATTTTGGTATATGTACAGTTTGGGTTTGTAGAGCATAATTTTTGTATTTTATTCTTCTCTTTAGCAGGTTTTTCTTAAGGTCACTTTGGTACATGATATGCTTGCATGGGATTTCATTAGATATGCTGAATGAATTTCAGCATGTAGAAGAATCATCAGGAGTAATGAAGGTGCTATATCTGTGATGGTGGTTGCTGGGGACCAGGGTTCAAAAATTGTGGCAATATTGAGGAAGGAATCAGAGAAAGGAAAAATATTTTATTTTCTCCTCATATACTTTCAGGTCTTTGAATAAAACTGGCAAGTGGTTATGCTTATAGCATAATATAGATGCAAAATCCTCAACAAAATATTGGAAAACTGAATCCATCAGCACATTAAAAGAATTATACACTATAATCAAGTGGTTTTTTTCCTCAGGTCTGCAAGGGTGGTTCAACACAAGAAAGTCAATTATTTTAATACACCACATTAACAAATTGATAGAGGAAAACCACATGATCATCTTGATTGGTGCAGAAAAGGTATTTGACAAAATCCAGCATCCTTTTTGAGAAAAACACTTTGAAAGATTGGAATAGAAGGAAACTTCCTCTACATGATAAAGAGCATATATGAAAAACCCACAGCTAACATCATGTTCAATGGTGAAAGATGGAAAGCTTTCCCACTCAAATCTGAAACAAGACAAGGATGCCCGTTGTCACCACTATTATTCAACATTGCATTATAAGTTCTAGAGACAGCCCTTAGGCAAGAACAAGAAATAAAAGTCACCCAGATTGGAAATGAAGACGTAAAACTTTCACTCTTTCCGGGTGATATGATCCTATATTTAGAAACTCCTGAAAAATCTACAGCAGAGCTATGAGACCTAATAATGGGTTCAGAAATGTTGTGGGATACAAAATCAACATGCAAAAGTCAGTAGTGTTTCTGTCACTAATAATGAGCAATCAGAGGAGGAAATCAAGAAAAAAGTTCCATTTATACCAGCAACTAAAAGAATCAAATATCTAGGAATAAACTTAACCTAAGATGTAAAGGACTTGTATACAGGAAACTAAAAAAAAAACATTGCTAAAAGAAATAAAAAGAGACATCAATATATGGAAGGTCTATTTGTGCCCATGGAATGGAAGACTAAATATCGTTAAGATGTCAGTTCTACCCAAATTGATTTACAGATTCAGTAAAATATCAATCAAAATTCTAACAGCTTACTTTGCAGAAATGGAAAAGCCAATTATAAAATTTATTTGGAAGGGTAAGGTGCCCTAAATAGCCAAAGACTTCTTGAAAAGGAAGAACAAAATTGGAGGACTCAACTTCCTGACTGTAAAGCATATTACAAAGCTACAGTGCTCAAAACAGCATGGTATAGCAATAAAGGTGCATATATTGACCAATGAAATTGAATTGAGGGTTTAGAAATAGACCTTCATATCTATGGTCAATTGATTTTTGACAAGGCTGCCAAGTCCACTCAACTGGGACAGAACATTCACTTCAGCAAATAGTGCTGGGAGAACTTGGCATCCATAGTCAAAGGAATGAAAGATCCCTCACACCTTATACAGAGATTAAGTCAAAATGGATCAAAGACCAAAATGTAAGAGCCAGGGCTGTAAAACTCCTGGAAGAAAATTTAGGTAAGCATCTTCAAGATCTTGTGGTAAACAACAGTTTCTTAGACTTTACACTAAAAGCACAAGCAACAAAAGAAAAAAATAGATAGTGGGGCCTTCTCAAACTTAAAATATTTGCACATCAAAGGAGTTTGTCAAGGAATTTGAAAAGACAACTTACACAATGGGGAGAAAATATTTGGAAACCTCATACCTGTTAAGGGTTTAATATCCAGTATATATAAAAATATCCTATAACTCAACAATAAAAAATGAACAACCCAATTAAAAATGTGCAGAAGACTTGAATAGACAGTTTCCAAAACAAGAGATACAGATTGTTAAAAAGGACATGAAAAGATGCTCAACATCACTAGCTATTAGTGTAATGCAAATCAAAACCGCAATGAGATATCATGTCACACCTACTAGAATGGCTGCTGTTTCAAAAACAGAAAACTACAAGTGTTGGAGAGGATGTGGAGAAATAGAATACTTACTCACTGCTGGTGGGAATGTAAAATGGTACAGCTGCTGCGTAAGACAGTTTGGCATTTCCTCAGGAAGCTAAGTATAGAACTACCATATGATCCAGCAATCCTGCTATTAGTTATATACTCAGAAGAACTTAAAGCAGGGACACAAACATACATTTTCACGCTGATGTTCATAGTGGCATTCGCAATTGCCAAAAGACAGAAGCAACCGATCCATCAATCGATGAATGGATTAACAAAATATGGTGAATACATAGGATGGAATATTATTCAGCTGTAAGAATTATGTCTTGATGTATGCCTCAACACAGATAGACCTTCAGGACATTATTTTGAGTGAAATAAGCCAGACACAGAAAGACAACTATTGTATGATCTAACTAATATGAACTAATTATATTAAGCAAACTCATAGCATTAAAATCTAAAATATTCTTCACCAGGAGATAGAGTGAGGGTAGAGAATGGGAAGCTGATGCTTAATTTATGCAGAATATTTAATTAGGTTGATAATAAATTTTCAGAAATTGGTAGAGTCATTAACACATTATTGTGCATGTAATTAAGAGCACTAAATTATGGGTGTGATTGTGGTTGAAAGGGGAAGTTTTGGGTCGTGTATGTCACTAGAAGGAAGGCCAGAGGATAAAACATGGGACTGTGTGACACAGTGAACCCTGTTGTGGATGATAACCATGGTTAATAGTACAAATCTAAGTATTTTCTTTCATGAACTAAAACAAATGTACATCCCTATTATAAGGTGTTAACACTAGGGTGATATATGGGAAAAATACACATAATGCAAACTATGAATTATAGTTAACAGTAAAATCTTAATAATCTTCCATCAGTTCTAACAAAAGTACCAAACCAGTGCTAAGTGTCAATAATAGGGAGGTATAAGAGGTATGGGAGTTTTCTTTTTGAAGTAATAAAAATGTTCTAAAATTGACCAAGGTGATGAATGCACAATTCTGTGATTCTAATGAGAGCCACTGATTGTATAACTTGGATGGATTGTATGGTTTGTGACTACATCTCAATAAAACTTTTTTTAAAAAAGGAAGACTCTCTAGGTTATATCTAGGACTGGACTTTTTGGGTAGTAGAATACAACAACGTTCTTAAAATAGTCATTGAGGCCTTATGTGACCTATTTCTCCCATAATGCCTGTAGTTTTGTCTTCTATTTTTCTTTCCCTTTCTCACTGTGCTCCAGCAACTCTAGCTTTCTCATTGTCCCTCAAATGCTCTAGACATGTTCCTGCCTAAGATCCTTTAAATGGTCATATATCATCCTTGGACACTCTGCTACCAGATATTTAGGTAGTTCATAACCTCAGCTCCTTCAAAGCATCAGTCACTTCTCTGGGGATGGGTATTATCTTTGTGGAAAGATTTAAAAATACTCCGTATTTTCAAAGGTTATGGATTATTCTGGTTTCCTAATTCTTAATAAATCTGTATAGGTATGTTTTATTTTTCTAAGAATTTGTTATTATTGTCATTACATAACCAAAATTAAAATATTTGACTTTCCCATAAATCTTCCTTTTATTTACCTTTAGACCACTGAAAAAGGAGTTTCTACTATATGATATATATGATGTCATATTATATGATGTATATAACATATATGATATATTCAAGGTAAAATCGATTTGATTTCAATTTGATCCTTGAGGTATGTCCAGGTTTGTTTTGTTTTGTTTTGTTTTGTTTTTATACCATCAACTTATAATGTTCTCTTATGCAGTATTCTGTTTTCATCCTATGTGACAATTATAGAAGATAGCCTGGAGAAAAAAATGAACTACAGATATCTTTTTCATTTCCAAGTTCTTTCAGGAAGTATCTACTATTAGAGTCCTGTGAAATATAAGCAAAATATAAATAAAGTTACATAATGAAATTTGGGATGGTGGAAGTCCTGGCATTAAGCGCTGCTCTGGGTCATAAGAAATGCCTGCAGAATTTCACAATATTTCAAAGGGAAATAGTGATAAGATCCACATAAAAAAAAACTGAAAGTATACCAGGTACTGCAGTTATGCTAACTAAATCAGGAAGATAAATTAAGACATTTAACTGTAAAATGAGATTGCAAGTCATAAATATAAATACTGCAGCTAACAAAAATAAAGATGTGGAAAATATAGGAAAATTTCAAGGGATTGCCATGGGGCTTTGTGGGAACACAGTTTTAGGGCACAATAGAAACTGTCAGCAAATGATCCCTTTATTAGTTGCACAGAATACAGAGTCCAGAAAGGACAAATAATTTCCTTGTCACTTACATAGCAGAGAATCCAAAAGATCAGGGGAAGAAATGCTGTCCTGGCTCGTTGCCCAGGGTGGCCAAAAACTGTTCTAGAATGGGGTCAGTAAGATGGCAGCTCCACATACCCCACTTTGTATTGGAGAAAAGAGAGAAATCTCTACTGTTTGAGTATGGTTTTAACCTCCTGGGGTGGAGGGGGCCCTGCCACTGAAAATTCCTGTTCCAATAAGCATCTGGGGCTGCTTGTTCCCTGTTTCCAGGTTTAAGATCTGGTGGCAGCTTTTCGTTAGGCTTAACATCTCCCTCAGGTTGTGGAATGGCACAAGAGAAAAGAAGGTGGAGGTAGCGGAAGGCCAGTCGAGAGGCTGGCTGCTGAGTGTGTTTGTGACTTCATTAGAGAAGGATGTGGGGATAGGTGAGGTCAGAGTAATGGACACCTAACAGGTGTCTGTGATTCCCCTAACAGTTGGCATGTTCAATAATTTCCTCAATCAGAAAGACAGACTTTAAATAAGAATAAAATATTCTTTCGGAGAATGCAAGTGTTTTCTAATAAGGATATAGTAAAATTGCAAATGGAAGATGACTAGAATATAGTTGCTAAAGTTGGTGACTTTATAACCAATTAGAAGTTATAGGTGTTATGCACATTCTATCATTTCATGGATTTCAGAGGAGAGTATATACATTGCCAGCATAAATACCCATTCTTTCAAAGACACACTATGGCCATATCAAGTGGAGGAGCAGAGATTGATGAAACCATCTTCTATGCTGTTATTCCTGGAGGATCCTTCTGCAACTCCAGGGAACATGTTCTGAAGTGACTCCTCAGCAGACTATGAAATTGGCTTTCATTATTAAAAGGAATGTTAAAGGTAGAACACATGGTAAGTACCCTGAGTCAGGGCAATTAAATTGTCCAAGTCAGGGGAAGTAAGTAACCCCTGGATATGAGATTCCAATTTTTTGGTTCCATATTCCCTCCAGCATGTTGGTCTCACTCCTTTACTAGTCTCTCCTGAAAGCATATTCTTATTAAAATCCCTTGAACTTGAATCCTCATATCATGGTCTACTTGTACAGAATCTGACCTATAAAAGTATCCTAAGACGCTTTTATCATACCAGTTAGTATTTGTGTTTTAAGTTAAAGAGATGCATCTGTAATAATGGAATTAAATCTACTCACAGAGATGAAAGAATGGGTTCCCAAAGACGCAGAAAATTATGTGACATGATTACCACATATGCTTAAAAGAGCTGTCCTATGGGGAAGGCATGGGCAGGAAACATGAACTAGCCCCTGACCCCCAATAATTAATAGATAGATAGATAGATAGTTTCAGTATGTGTTGCTTATGACTTTTATGTAAGTATCCCATGTTGGCAAGTGGCACTGGATGGGTCTCCTTGATTACACTGGATGACAGCTGCCCAAAATGGCTGTTAAATTGTTGGTAGATTTTAGAGCAGACGTCCTAGAAGATTAGTGAAGACCACTCCAGGCACTGATCCATGAGCGTTAACAGTGGCAGAGTGTACTGTGCGTGGGATGGGATAAGGAAGTATGTAACACTGGTTCTAGAACAATGGCTGGATTAGATGTCTGTGTGAAGTTTTAAGAATACCTCCTGCAAAGAATTATGCTACCAAAGGAGGTGAGAGTGGGCATGCTTTGTCTGCATAATGAATGCCGTTAACAGACAGATCTCATTTATACAATCACAGTTAGCACTGAGGATCTCATCTGACAATGGTGGAGTGTGTTAGAAGAATCAATGCTTGCCTCTCAAATAAGCGACAGTGTATGTGGCTAAAAGCTCAGAGGTTGAACAATAAACCATGTCTCTATATCAGATAGACACTCTGAAAATGAGAAAGAAATTGATGGATATCAAAGTGCTGAGGTGAATACTCCACCCAAAGCAAATATGAGGGCAAAAGGAACACGTCATGTGTAAGACAGGATACAAAGGCCCAAGATGCTCCTGAGCAGGAAGTAGCCACTGGTATATTTTTAGGTGAAGAGCAGTATCTTGAGGGATTTAAAAATGCCATTATTTGAGGACAGACATTTTGCTTCTGGTTGTCTTGCTCTTCTTTAAACTAGTCTTCCTCCATCATTGGAGAGGCAAGAAGCCACGGCCAGTTGTTGGGTGTTAATTAGGGAAAGACGAAGAGGCTGTCTTGAGCTCATGTCTACAGAAGCAAAGAAGAAACCTTGTAGCCACTGTTAAATTTCAGATGTTTGGGGAGTAAAGCCTCAGCTGGTCGTAAAATGTGCACTGCTTGGTTCCATGATCAAATGTGCCACTGGATAGTAGAGCAGAACTGAGGCTAGAACCCTGCTCCTCATCTGCCCACCAGGTTATGGCTGTTAAGAGCATATTCATTGCTCTTGAAAGGGGGCGAGTGGGGGTTGGAGAGTGAAGAAGGAAGCCTGGCATCTACATAGCAGCAGCCTGACCAAAGAGTTGCTCTGTTAGCTAGGAATTCATATGATTATCAATAACACAATAACATGCTCCTTCAAGCTGTGAGCCTGTGGGATGCCTCAGTCACTGGCAGTTGTCACTTGGGCTTTCATAGCTTGAAGAAGATAATTGCTGTTCATTGTGTCCATTGAGTAGACGTTTTCTGGCAGGCAAGGAACAGCATACAGTCTCTGGACTTGATTATATATATATAATTCTTTTTTCTTTTGAATTACAGTGGTCTTCTTTGAGCCACAAGTGGCACTTCTGTTGTTATCCTGCAGGAGGGCCTTCTGAATCACACTCTAGGGCAAGTATTTACACTGTGCACGGACTTCCCTGTGTGGGGAGGTTTCTGTATATCTAGCTTCCAGTTCTCTTCTAGTTATTAAGCAGTGAGATTCTGTCCAAGGCCTGGTAAATTTGTCAAAACAGAAGTAGTAGGAATTGTATTAGATTACAGCAAGCGTTTTCGGAAACAGAACATAAAGGTCCAATTTGGGTTTTCCAATCCATCTTCTACAAAGCAGTGAGACATAGTGACAGATGTTACCTTCTCTTTCTCTCTCTCCCTCTCTCCCTCTTCTCCTTTCTTTTTCCACACAGACACAAAGATATACCCATATATGCAGAATAGACCATATTTAATGAGCAGCAACATTAAAACTGCTAGAGAACCTTAGGTTAATTTCTGCCATGTGTTTTGAAGTTTTAAGTCATTGACTATTCCTTATTTCATAAATATTACATTCCCTTTTTCCTCATACGTAATTTCAGTTTGAACATACTCAGTGTGCACATTTTTCTCTTTTAACTCCCACAGCAATCCAGTGAAGGTGGGTATTATTCTTCCCATTTTAAAGAGGCTTGTAAAGGCTACGTGGCATCCCTAAAGTCATATAGATTGTAAGTGACAAATGTAGGATTCAAATTTGGTGCTTGTCCCATGTCACCACAGCTGCTAGTCATTTCAAAGCCCCAGTGTCCTCTACTATGAAATCTCCACACCATATGGCTCTCTGAAAACCTATTACAAATGCAAGGATCCCTGAAGGCAAATTCATACAATCCAACAATTCCACTCTTCACCAGGTGTCTCTTTTAGAAATGCACATCCATCCTTATCAAGAATGATTGATTTGCATCTCAGAATCTGCACTTTCACTGGGCCTTTTTCAAGTGCTCATAAATCCTCAAACACCTCTGAACAGAACAGAGAAGTTCCACTCCTTCAATCCAGAGAAGACACCACAAGGCATGACGGGATGATGGTCATCGTTACTAACCTTATACCTGGGGTGACCACATAATTTATCTAAAACAGAACTCTTTTAAGAATGAAACAGCACTATAAATAACAATACTAGGATGTAAACAGATATAAACTATAACTCTCCTGGTCACATCGGGAAATAGAAATTCTTCTATTTAAATCATTTTAGCATACACCATAATTTTAGAGCCTATGAAGCAGAGGATAAGCACATTCTGATCATTGTCCCCATATTTTCTCTTTTTCTACCTGAAAAATGAGGTACTAAAAATTTTATGGGGTTGATCTAAGAATTAAGACATTTTATTTGATCCATTTGTTCCAGTCAGCATACACACATACACACACACACAAATGGCTCTTCAAATCCTCTTAAAGTTCAAGTAAAGTGAAATGCCATGCATAAGTCAGTTAGTTTGAATTGGTAGAAAATCATCAAAATGAAAAAAAATCATCAAAATAAAGTGTAGTAAGGAAGCAGATTTTGGATTCTTACCAATTGTTTAAAAGCCAAGTCTTTCTGTGGACTCATAAGTCTTGTTCTTGTTCAAAGCCCTTTCTTAGGCTCAGTAGTTCTTACCAGGTAAACCTGTTTTATTTTGTTTTCTTTTGTTCTTCCTTTACTTATCCTGCCCCCTTGCCTTTTAACAATTGCTGTATACATTGCTCAAATATTAGTACTGACTTTTCTCAGTGGTTAAGTAGGAGTATCAAGGACTTTTTATGGTTCAGACGAAACAGCCTGCTTAAGTTTTAGCATCAGAGAGCCCTGAGACCAACCCTAGTTCACTCATTTTCCATCTTGTGACATCGGCCACATTATTGAGCCTTAGTTTTCTCATATATAAAATTAATAAAATAGTACCTAATTCAAGTACAATTACAAGAGTCCATGTAATAATTAGTATAGCTAAAAAAATAGCATAGCAAAGAAGTTGGCACTGTTAAAATAAGCCTTTTACTATGGCTTAAAAAAGAATCAGGGCATCCTCTCTTGAGGGACCTAGAAGAAAAACTTTCTAGGGAGGTAAAATTAGGATAGGCCCTAATTCCTTCCCAGTCCTACATTTTAAGTCATAATTGACCCTGTAAGTGGAACTTTATGGTTCCCTTATTGCCATTAACTCTCCGTGTATAGTTACAGAAAAAAACTCCCTAGTTAGGACCTATATAATAACTTTTTATATCTAAAACACTGTTAACCTGTCAGCATAATTAGATATTTTGTAAAAGTGAGACACAAACCAATGGAAAATTCTGAAAGTTTTGCTTACCCTTTATTTGATAAGACAGAGAATGCCTTTTACTATGTTCAAGCTTGACAATGGTCTTTGCAGGTTGTGAATTTCATGATGCTATGTTATTATCCAATTAAGCATCTTTACTCCTGCTAGATTCAATAGAAAAATCCTGTTGAATACAGGTAAAGTAGATTCACCAAGCTGCTTTTTTTTAATAAGAGGAGTTGTGAATTTACAGAACAATCATTCATAAAACACAGGATTCCCATATACCACCTTATTAGTAACACCTTTCATTGGTGTGGTACATTTGTTACAATTGATGAACACACATTTGTATAATTGTGCTATTGTACTGTTAGCTATAGTCCATGATTCAGCTCAGGGCTGATTGATGTGTTGTGCAGTTCCATGGACTTTTTAAAAAAATTTTTTGTTCTAGTACTATATGTACAACCTAACGTTTCCCCTTTTAACCTTTTCTATTTCCCAAATATAAACTCTGTACATTTTAAGCCTTAACTCCCTTTTCCCTACCTCATCCCCCGGTAACCTATATTCTAGAGTCTAACTCTATGAGTTTTCTTATTCAAATTATTCCATATTAGTGAGATCATACATTATTTATTCTTTTGTGTCTGACATACTTCACTAAAATGATGTCTTCAAGGTGGAACCTTGACATGGTAGCCATTCTAGTGGTTGTAATGGTATCTTATTGTGGTTTTGATTTGTATTCCCCTGGTGGCTAATGATATTGAGCATTTTCATGTGTTTTTTGTCCATTTGTATATATTCTTTGAAGAAATGTCTATTCATGTTTTTTGTCCATTTTTTAATTGGGTTATTTCTCTTTTTGTTGTTAAGTTGAAGCATTTCTTCATGTTTATTAAACCCTTATCAGATATGAGGTTTCCAAATATTTTCTTCCATTGTGTAGATTGTCCTTTTACTTTCATGATAAAGTCCTTTGAGACACAAGTGTTTTTAATTTTGATGAGGTCCCATTTATTTATCATTGTTGTTGCTGCTTGTGCTTTGGGTGTAAAGTCTAAGAAAGCATTACATAATACAAGGTCTTGAAAATGCTTTTCTGCATTTTCTTCTAGGAGTTTTAAAGTTCTGGCTCTTTTACTTAGGTCTTTGATACATTTGAGTTCACTTTTGTTTATGGTGTGAGGAAGAGGTTCCCCTTCATTCTTTTGCAAATGGAGATCCAGTTTTCCCAGCACCATTTGTTGAAGAGACTATTCTTTCCCATTTGAGTGGTCTTTGCCCTGTTGTCAAAAATCTATTGGCCATAAATGTGAGCTCTCAATTTGACTCCATTTGTCTATATGTTTGTTCTTATGCCAGAACCATGTTGCTTTGATTACTGTGGCTTTGTAATAAGTTTTAAGATCGGGAAGTGTGAGTCCTCCAACTTCATTCTTCATTCAGCTTTCCAAAGCTGCACTTTCTTGTCCTGCCCAGCAGGACTTCAGCTTTCCTCTGCAACTCTGAGAAAGCACACTGCCTTTAAGTTTCCTCCACCACCTTTGTTAGTGGCATATTGGAACAGTGTTTGCCCTAAGATCCAGGCTCCCAACAATCTGAATTTGCTAATCAGAAGCTGTGATCAGCAATTGGCCCATGCCTACCCCTGATCTTGAGCAGATGAATTTTTATTTCCCTTTCTGGTACCAGCAAGCTACATCAGAGGCCTGACCCCATTGCTGCCTGCCACAAGATGGAGGATGGAAGCTGGCAACTGCCATGCAGAGAGAGCAGTTTACTAGGTGTTTACTGTAATTTATCAGACTCTTCCTCTTGCTCTTCCCTGGATGCTATATAGTTTTCTACTGGACTCTGGAGTTTTGAAATAGATTATTTAGTTTCTGTCTGTATAATGGTTATTCTGGTGGAGGGGCTGATTCCTGGAGCTTCCTACTCTGCCATCTTCCTCCAATCCTCCCACCAGGCTGCTTGGAGGGGACTGAGTCTATTCTGTCTAAATCAGGTTTGGACCCTCCTAAAGCATTTTTGCTTAGATGTTACTATTCCTGTTTTAGATTAAGAGATAACATTTTGGAGCTGGCAGAGAAAATATAACCCTCTTAAGAATGAGGAAATAGAGGTAGGGAACAGTGTATAAGTAGAATATCTTTCCCCATGTCACAGCGAATAAATAGCAGAACCGCTGCTTTATTCCTACAACAATCTCTAAAACAAAACTTGGTGCAAATGATAAGTAAAAACTATGACACATACCAAGAACAATAAAGTTCTTACAAATCTCATAGACTGGTAAAACTTTGCAGAAAACACACATAATTAAAATAATAACAGTAAGAACATATTGTGGCCCTGCATAGGGCCTGTATGTACAAATGTATTTTCATACTGGATTGGTTTATTCATAAAATAGTTCATTTTATTGTTCACAGTAATCCATAAGCCAAGCATAATTATCCCCATCTTACAGAGGAAAATATAGAGGTCATAGAGTCAAAGGTGGTAGACTAATCAGTGAGAAAGCCTGGATTTTTTTAAATTCAATTTTATAGAGATATATTCACAAACCATACAGTCATCTACAGTGTACAATCAGTTGTTCACAGTACCAGTATATAGTTGTGTATTCATCACCACAATTTTTGAACATTTTCTTTACCACACACAAACAAAGAATAAGAATAAAAATTAAAGCAAAAAAGAACACCAAAAATATCTCAAACTCCCACATCCCTCTCTATTATTCATTTACTTTTTGTTCTCATTTTTCTAGTCATCTGTCCATACATTTGATAAAGGGAGTGTGAGCCACAAGGTTTTCATAATCACACAGTTACACAGTATAAGCTATATAGTTATACAATCATCTATAAAAATCAAGGCTACTGGGTTGCAGTTCAACAGTTTCAAGTATTTCCTTCTAGCTATTCCAATACACTAAAAACTAAAAAGGGCTATCTATATAATGCATAAGAATAATCTCCAGAATGACCTCTGGACTCTACTTGAAATCTCTCAGCCACTGAAACTTTATTTTGTTTCATTTCTCTTCCCCCTTTTGGTCCAAGAAGTCTTTCTCAATGCTATGATACCAGGGGCAAACTCATCTCCACAAATCATGTTCCACGTTACCAGGGAAATTTATACCCCTGGGAGTTATGTCCCACATAAGGAGAAGGGCAGTGATTTTACCTACAGAATTGGCTTAGAGAGAGAGGCCACGTCTGAGCAACAAAAGAGGTTCTCTGGTGATGACTCTTAGGCCCAATTATCAGTAGGCTTAACCTCTCCTTTTCAGTAACAAGCTTCATAATGGCAAGCCCCAAGATCGACGTCGTAGCCTTCTAAATTGATAGTTTACAGTAGAAAGCCTGGATTTTAACTTAGCATCTGCTCAACTCCAGGACCCATTCTTAATTGTCAAGGACAAACCTACATATACATATCTCAAATCTTCTTCTCAAGTTGGGACCTGCTTCCCAACCCATACTTTTCTTTTCTCTCTAATCTTATTCAGCCTCCTTGCCTTTAAGTAACTGTAAACATCTATATTATTTCTAGATCCTGACTTTGGAATAATTTAAAGTCTCCCCAGTTCATCCAATGTAGGCAAGGTCTTTCTGTTTAAAAGATTTTATGCTTATCATTTTGTTAGTCCTGGGACATCATGCAGAGAACTCACAGGCTGATGTGAGAAAGCTGGCTGAATCTTCAAAGTGACTTCCATTTCCTGTCAAATTGGCATGACCAAGTTTTCCTTACTCACCTTATAAAATTAGAAAACTGGATAAAAAATATGAAACAGTGGTTTCTAGACATTGGGCATCAGTCAGTGCAGGGGAGTAATCTATGGGAGAAGGGAAACAAATGAGACCTACAATTGTTCCAGCTCTCTGCCTGCCTATAGAGATTTTCCAGAGTACAGTATAAGGATGAAGAACCCAAGCACGGCCCAGTAGTTTTGCTAAGTTTGGAAGACATATTTCAAAGGCCATGGAGACCGAGATGAGGAGAATTTGTAGGTCAAATACTGGAGTGGATGGTACTACACTGAAAAAAGAGCTCTGAAGATGGGTAGAGAGCACCGTCTAGTCTTTAGCTGAGTACTAATCTGTGCAAGCATGTGAAGAAACTAACCATTGCCAGAAAAAGAAATCACTATAATGGAGTAAGTGGAATAATTCCCAGAAAAAACACAGGACTGAGAATAGTTTATTTTCCTACTAGTCAGAGTGGAAATATTTCCTAATATATGGGGCGTTGGTTAGGGCTCTCAGAAAAATATTGTCTTATAATGCTGCCAGATTAGCCCTAGACTAAAGGCTACCCTCAACCTATGCTAAAAAGCTGACAAGCGAAGTTCAAAGAGATTGCACTGATTTCAAGTAACTCCAGAATAAAGGCAAATAATATTTAAGGAATACAACAAAATTGAAACCCAGTAATGTAAAACTCAGTATGTCCAATATCCAATTAAAAAAACTACCAGGCATAAGAAACAGTAAAATTTAATCCATAGCCAGGAGAATAATCAATCTAAAGAAACAGATCCAAAAATGACACAGATGATAGAATGAGAAAACAAGGCTATTTTATAAATTTACTCCATATCTTTAAGAAAGTAAATGAAAACATGAACATGTCAAGGAAAGAAGTGAAAGATAGAAAAAAGATTGAAATCTAACTTTTAGAGATGAAAAACGTAATATCTGAAAAGAAAAACATAGTAGATGGGAATACCAGCAGATGAAACATATCAAATGGAAAGATCAGTGGGCTTGAAGATATAACAATAGAAACTTCAAAATAAAACAGAAAAAAATAATGATAAAAAGAATTCAGAGAGCATTAGTGACCTGGGACAATAACAAGAGGTCTAAAATTCATGTAGTTGAAGCTGAAGAAAGTGAGAACAGAGAAATTATTTGAAATTTTTTTGTAAAAAAATTCCAAATTTGATGAAAATTAAAAACTAAAAAGGCAAGAGCTCAGCAAAACCAAGCAGAAAACAATAACAGGAAGAAAGCCACAAGACACAGATTGCTTAAAACCACTGATAAAGAAAAAAATCTTAAAAACAATGAAGGGGAAAAAGTGTCAAAAGTGTTGAGAAATCAATAAAAGCCTCAAGAGGGGGCCAATGGTCTGATGTCTTCAGTCTGCCAGGAGTGGGCAGGGGCAACACTCAACAATTTTGCCTCCCTCACTACTAGACAAACAGGTCAATTTGTGCCAGCAGTCGCAAGTCTGGCACATAGTGGCAGCCTCTATAGTCATAAATTCTATGATGGTAATTGTGTTGCCACGCTGAGTGTAATGATGAATCGGGGTGATAATGGTGGGCATCTTGGCAGTACAGTCTCCATCAGCAGCTCGATTCCGGTTAGTCCTAGAGAATTATCCCTTATCATGGGTGTGTCCCTGATTGACATAAACTGTTCAATCAGCAGATGCATCTTGTTTCCATATTTCTTAACCCCCAAAACTGTTGTCTTTAACTGTGAGTCTATAGTTTTAAAAATGGCAGATGAAATGAGTAGGGCAGTGGTAACAGTCCAACAATCAGTAAAAATA
The DNA here is from genome assembly GCF_015220235.1 of Choloepus didactylus. Classification (NCBI taxonomy): domain Eukaryota; kingdom Metazoa; phylum Chordata; class Mammalia; order Pilosa; family Megalonychidae; genus Choloepus; species Choloepus didactylus. Next base: position 56,477,221 of record NC_051326.1, read on the forward strand.
CAACAAGGTTCATTAAGAGGAATATTAGTCCTAACTACAAGAAAGGTCTTGAATTCTGCCAGTGAGGAAAGTGACTATGTCTGCTGTTAGTGCTACATAGCTGACACTGAGGCTGAACAGCCATGGCAACCAAATGGGCACCATCAGGTTTGCAGCTTAGTTGAACCCTCAGGAAACTAGATCCAAATATTTAGGAGAAACTCTGTGAATGGAGGTCCTTATTGAGCCAACAGCTTTGCTTCAGATGCTGGAGTAGAAGATAAAATTTCTGCAAAGTGTTCCCAAAAGGATAACTGCCATTTTTCATGGCAAGATGCTGCTGGGGCCAGGCCAGCTGCCTTCTTGAACATAGTTCCATTTGGCAAGTGTAGTCTTTTGGGCCCTTCCAACCTTTTTAGACATTGCATCTGTGTTCACCCACCTCAGAATGAGATTTTCAGGTCACAAAGTCACAGGGCTCCATGGGTTAGGGATTCGGGATTTTTTGTTTGTTTGTTCTTTATAACAAAATGAGTGAGTTTAAAAAACAATCATGCATAAAATACAGGACTCCCTTATACTACCCCACCAACAACAATTGGTGTGGAACATTGGTATGGAACATTTGTTACAATCGATGATAACAATTTTCTTATAATTGTACTATTTTTTAAACAAGTTTCCTTTGTTACAATTAATGAAAGATTATGAAAATATTTCTATATATTCCCCATTATTTTCTTTAGGTGTATTTTTGCCTATGTACCACCATATTGTTACTACCTTGTATTAGTATCATACATTTGTTATAATTCATAAAAAATCTTCTTACTTGTACTATTAAGTATAACCCATCATCTACAATAGGGTTCACTTTGTACAGACCCATGTTTTATCTTTTAATTGTTAGTCTAGTAATATATATAAAACCTAAAGTTCCCCTTTTAACCTATGTAGTTCAGTGCTGTTGATTACATTCACAATAGTGTGCTACCATCACCACCATCCATTTCCAAACCTTTACCATCACCCTAAACAGAAATCCTGTACAAGTTAAGCATCAAGTCCCCATTCTCTAACTCCAATCTATCTCCTGGAAACCTATATTCTAGTTTCTAACTCTATTAGTTTGCTTATTATAATTAATTCATAACAGTGGGGTCATACAATATTTGTCCTTTTGTATCTGGCTTATTTCACTCTAAATAAGGAGCTAAGGTTCATCCATGTTGTCACATGTATCAGGGCCTCATTCCTTTTATGGCTGAATAATATTCCATAGTTTATATACACCACATTTTGTTTATCCATTCATCAGTTGATGGACACTTGGGTTGCTTCCATTTTTTGGCAATTGTGAATAATGCCGCTATGAACATCAGTGTGCAGCTATCTGTTTGAGTATCTGCTTTCAATTCTACCATACCTAGTGTCAGCGTTGCTGGATCATATGTTAATTCTGTACTCAACTTCCCGAGGAACTGCCAAACTGTCTCTCACAGCTGCTGCACCCTTTTCCATTCCCACCAGCAATGAATGAGTGTTCCTATTTCTCCACATCACATCCTCTCCAACACTTGTAGTTTTCTGTTTTTTTAATACTGGCCATTCTAGTAGGTGTGAATGGGTATTTCCTTATGGTTTTGCATTTCCAGCATAGCCAGTGATGTCAAGCATTTTTTCATGTGCTTTTTAGCCATTTGTATTCCCTCTTTGGAGAAATATTGATTTAAATCTTTTGTCCATTTTTTATTGGGTTTTTTTTTTTTTAATTGTTGAGTTTTAGGATTTTTTATATATATTCTGGATGTTTAACCCATAACAGATATGTGGTTTCCAAAATATTTTCTTCCATTAGGTAGTTTGTCTTCTCATTTTCTTAACAAAGTCCTTTGATGCACAAAAGTTTTTAATTTGGAGGATCAGTCCAATTTATGTTTTTCTATTGTAGCTTGTGCTTTGGGTATAAAGTCTAAGAAACCATTGCCTACTACAATATCTTGAACATTCCTGCATTTTCTTCTGGGAGTTTTATAGTTCTGGTTCTTATATTTGGGTCTTTGATCCATTTTGAGTTCATTTTGGTATGTAGTGTTATATAGTGGTCCTCTTTCATTATTTTGCATATAGATATTCAGTTCTCCCAGCACCATTTGTTGAAGACACTATTTCCCATTTGATTGGATTTGGCAGCCTGGACAAAAATCAGTTAGCCATAAATGTAGGGGGTCTATTTCTGAACTCTAAATTTGAGTCCATTGGTCAGTACATCTCTCCTATGCCAATACCATGCTGTTTTGACCACTGTAGCTTTGTAAAACACTTTAAAGTCTGGAAATGTAAGTCCTCTAACTTTGTTCTTTTCTTTTCAAAAATTTTTGACCATTTAGATCCCTTTACCCTTCTGAATAAATTTGATAATTGGCTTTTCTATTTCTGCAGAGAAGACTGTTGGAATTTTGATTGGGATTGTGTTGAATCTATAAACCTGGGTAGAAATGACATCTTAATAAAAGATAGTCTTCCAATCCATGAACATGGAATGTTCTTCCATTTATTCAGGTCTTTGATTTCTTTTAGCAACGTTTTGTAGTTTTCTTGGTACAGTCCTTAACATCCTTGGTTAAATGTATCCCCAGATACTTGATTCTTTTAGTTGATATTGTAAATGGAAGCTTTTTTTCTTAATTCCTCCTCAGGTTGTTCATTATTAATGTAGAGAAACACTATTGAGTTTTTTTTGTATTGAACTTGTATTCTGCAACTTGGTTGAACTCGTTTATTAGTTCTAGCAGCTTTGTTGTAGATTTATCAGGAGTTTTGGTATATAGGATTATATCATCTGCAAATAGTGAAAGTTTTACTTCCACTTTTCCAATTTGGATGCGGTTTATTTCTTTTCCTTGCCTAACTGCTCTTGCTAGAACTTCTACCCCAATGTTGAATAACAGTAGTGACAGCGGACATCCTTCTGTTGTTCCGCATCTTAGAGGGAAAGCTTTTAGTCTCTCACCCTTAAGTATGATATTAGTTTTGGATTTTCATAATGTCCTTTATCATAGTGAGGAAGTTTCCTTCTATTCCTATCTTTCAAAGTGTTTTTATCAAGAAAGGATGCTGTATTTTGTCAAATGCCTTTTCTGTGTCAATTAAAATCATTATGTGGTTTTTTCCCCTCAATATGTTAATGTGATATATTACATTAATTGATTTTCTTTAATTGAACCACCCTTGCATGTCTAGGGTAAAACCCACTTGATCATAGTATATAATTCTTTTAATATGTCATTGGGATAAAGGGGCAAGATGGCAGACTGGTGAGCTGTATGTTTTAGTTACTCCTCCAGGAAAGTAGGTAGAAAGCCAGGAACTGCGTGGACTGGACACCACAGAGCAATCTGACTTTGGGCATACTTCATACAACACTCATGAAAACGTGGAACTGCTGAGATCAGCGAAATCTGTAAGTTTTTGCGGCCAGGGGACCCGCGCCCCTCCCTGCCAGGCTCAGTCCCGGGGGAGGAGGGGCTGTCAGCTCCGGGAAGGAGAAGGGAGAACTGCAGTGACAGCCCTTATCGGAAACTCATTCTACTGATCCAAACTCCAAACATAGATAGACTGAGACCAGACACCAGAGAATCGGAGAGCAGCCAGCCCAGCAGAGAGGAGACAGGCATAGAAAAAAAACAACACGAAAAACTCCAAAATAAAAGCGGAGGATTTTTGGAGTTCTGGTGAACATAGAAAGGGGAAGGGCCCTGAGGCGCATATGCAAATCCCGAAGAAAAGCTGATCTCTCTGCCCTGTGGACCTTTCCTTAATGGCCCTGGTTGCTTTGTCTCTTAGCATTTCAATAACCCATTAGATCTCTGAGGAGGGCCCGTTTTTTTTTTTTTTTGTTTTTTTTTTTTCTTTAATCTTTTTTTCTTTTTCTAAAACAATTACTCTAAGAAGCCCAATACAGAAAGCTTCAAAGACTTACTATTTGGGCAGGTCAAGTCAAGAGCAGAACTAGGAGAGCTCTGAGACAAAACACAATAACCCAGTGGCTGAGAAAATTCACTAAACACCACAACTTCCCAAGAAAAGGGGGGTGTCCGCTCACAGCCATCATCCTGGTGGACAGGAAACACTCCTGCCCATCGCCAGCCCCATAGCCCAGAACTGCCCCAGACAACCCAGTGTGACGGAAGTGCTTGAAATAACAGGCACACACCACAAAACTGGGCGTGGACATTAGCCTTCCCTGCAACCTCAGCTGATTGTCCCAGAGTTGGGAAGGTAGAGCAGTGTGAATTAACAAAGCCCCATTCAGCCATCATTTCAACAGACTGGGAGCCTCCCTACACAGCCCAGCAGCCCAGAACTGCCCTGGGGGGACGGCACTCACCTGTGACATAGCACAGTCATCCCTCAACAGAGGACCCGGGGTGCACGGCCTGGAAGAGGGGCCCACTTGCAAGTCTCAGGAGCCATATGCCAATACCAAGGACTTGTGGGCCAGCGGCAGAGACAAACTGTGGCAGGACTGAACTGAAGGATTAGACTATTGCAGCAGCTTTAAAACTCTAGGATCACCAGGGAGATTTGATTGTTAGAGCCACCCCCCCCCTCCCTGACTGCCAAGAAACACGCCCCATATACAGGGCAGGCAACACCAACTACACACACAAGCTTGGTACACCAATTGGACCCCACAAGACTCACTCCCCCACTCACCAAAAAGGCTAAGCAGGGGAGAACTGGCTTGTGGAGAACAGGTGTCTCTTGGACGCCACCTGCTGGTTAGTTAGAGAAAGTGTACTCCACGAAGCTGTAGATCTGATAAATTAGAGATAAGGACTTCAATTGGTCTACAAATCCTAAAAGAACCCTATCAAGTTCAGCAAATGCCACGAGGGCAAAAACAAGAGAAAATTATAAAGCATATGAAAAAACCAGACGATATGGATAACCCAAGCCCAAGCACCCAAATCAAAAGACCAGAAGAGACACAGCACCTAGAGCAGCTACTCAAAGAACTAAAGATGAACAATGAGACCATAGTACGGGAGATAAAGGAAATCAAGAAGACCCTAGAAGAGCATAAAGAAGACATTGCAAGACTAAATAAAAAAAATGGATGATCTTATGGAAATTAAAGAAACTGTTGACCAAATTAAAAAGATTCTGGACACTCATAGTACAAGACTAGAGGAAGTTGAACAATGAATCAGTGACCTGGAAGATGACAGAATGGAAAATGAAAGCATAAAAGAAAGAATGGGGAAAAAAAATTGAAAAAATCGAAATGGACCTCAGGGATATGATAGATAATATGAAACGTCCAAATATAAGACTCATTGGTGTCCCAGAAGGGGAAGAAAAGGGTAAAGGTCTAGGAAGAGTATTCAAAGAAATAGTTGGGGAAAACTTCCCAAATCTTCTAAACAACATAAATACACAAATCATAAATGCTCAGCGAACTCCAAATAGAATAAATCCAAATAAACCCACTCCAAGACATATACTGATCACACTATCAAACACAGAAGAGAAGGAGCAAGTTCTGAAAGCAGCAAGAGAAAAGCAATTCACCACATACAAAGGAAACAGCATAAGACTAAGTAGTGACTACTCAGCAGCCACCATGGAGGCAAGAAGGCAGTGGCACGATATATTTAAAATTCTGAGTGAGAAAAATTTCCAGCCAAGAATACTTTATCCAGCAAAGCTCTCCTTCAAATTTGAGGGAGAGCTTAAATTTTTCACAGACAAACAAATGCTGAGAGAATTTGCTAACAAGAGACCTGCCCTACTGGAGATACTCAAGGGAGCCCTACAGACAGAGAAACAAAGAAAGGACAGAGAGACTTGGAGAAAGGTTCAGTACTAAAGAGATTCGGTATGGGTACAATAAAGGATATTAATAGACAGAGGGGAAAAATATGACAAACATAAACAAAAGGATAAGATGGCTGATTCAAGAAATGCCTTCACGGTTTTAACGTTGAATGTAAATGGATTAAACTCCCCAATTAAAAGATATAGATTCGCAGAATGGATCAAAAAAAAGAACCATCAATATGTTGCATACAAGAGACTCATCTTAGACACAAGGACACAAAGAAAGTGAAAGTGAAAGGATGGAAAAAAATATTTCATGCAAGCTACAGCCAAAAGAAAGCAGGTGTAGCAATATTAATCTCAGATAAAATAGACTTCAAATGCAGGGATGTTTTGAGAGACAAAGAAGGCCACTACGTACTAATAAAAGGGGCAATTCAGCAAGAAGAAATAACAATCGTAAATGTCTATGCACCCAATCAAGGTGCCACAAAATACATGAGAGAAACACTGGCAAAACTAAAGGAAGCAATTGATGTTTCCACAATAATTGTGGGAGACTTCAACACATCACTCTCTCCTATAGATAGATCAACCAGACAGAAGACCAATAAGGAAATTGAAAACCTAAACCATCTGATAAATGAATTAGATTTAACAGACATATACAGGACATTACATCCCAAATCACCAGGATACACATACTTTTCTAGTGCTCATGGAACTTTCTCCAGAACAGATCATATGCTGGGACATAAAACAAGCCTCAATAAATTTAAAAAGATTGAAATTATTCAAAGCACATTCTCTGACCACAATGGAATACAATTAGAAGTCAATAACCATCAGAGACTTAGAAAATTCACAAATACCTGGAGGTTAAACAACACACTCCTAAACAATCAGTGGGTTAAAGAAGAAATAGCAAGAGAAATTGCTAAATATATAGAGACGAATGAAAATGAGAACACAACATACCAAAACCTATGGGATGCAGCAAAAGCAGTGCTAAGGGGGAAATTTATAGCACTAAACGCATATATTAAAAAGGAAGAAAGAGCCAAAATCAAAGAACTAATGGATCAACTGAAGAAGCTAGAAAATGAACAGCAAACCAATCCTAAACCAAGTACAAGAAAAGAAATAACAAGGATTAAAGCAGAAATAAATGACATACAGAATAAAAAAACAATAGAGAGGATAAATATCACCAAAAGTTGGTTCTTTGAGAAGATCAACAAGATTGACAAGCCCCTAGCTAGACTGACAAAATCAAAAAGAGAGAAGACCCATATAAACAAAATAATGAATGAAAAAGGTGACATAACTGCAGATCCTGAAGAAATTAAAAAAATTATAAGAGGATACTATGAACAACTTTATGGTAACAAACTGGATAATGTAGACGAAATGGACAATTTCCTGGAAACATATGAACAACCTAGACTGACCAGAGAAGAAATAGAAGACCTCAACCAACCCATCACAAGCAAAGAGATCCAATCAGTCATCAAAAATCTTCCCACAAATAAATGCCCAGGGCCAGATGGCTTCACAGGGGAATTCTACCAAACTTTCCAGAAAGAACTGACACCAATCTTACTCAAACTCTTTCAAAACATTGAAGAAAATGGAACACTACCTAACTCAGTTTATGAAGCTAACATCAATCTAATACCAAAACCAGGCAAAGATGTTACAAAAAAGGAAAACTACCAGCCAATCTCCCTAATGAATATAGATGCAAAAATCCTCAACAAAATACTTGCAAATCGAATCCAAAGACACATTAAAAAAATCATACACCATGACCAAGTGGGGTTTATTCCAGGCATACAAGGATGGTTCAATATAAGAAAATCAATCAATGTATTACAACACATTAACAAGTCAAAAGGGAAAAATCAATTGATCATCTCAATAGATGCTGAAAAAGCATTTGACAAAATCCAACATCCCTTTTTGATAAAAACACTTCAAAAGGTAGGAATTGAAGGAAACTTCCTCAACATGATAAAGAGCATATATGAAAAACCCACCACCAGCATAGTACTCAATGGTGAGAGACTGAAAGCCTTCCCTCTAAGATCAGGAACAAGACAAGGATGCCCGCTATCACCACTGTTATTCAACATTGTGCTGGAAGTGCTAGCCAGGGCAATCCGGCAAGACAAAGAAATAAAAGGCATCCAAATTGGAAAAGAAGAAGTAAAACTGTCATTGTTTGCAGATGATATGATCTTATATCTAGAAAACCCTGAGAAATCGACGATACAGCTACTAGAGCTAATAAACAAATTTAGCAAAGTAGCGGGATACAAGGTTAATGCACATAAGTCAGTAATGTTTCTATATGCTAGAAATGAACAAACTGAAGAGACACTCAAGAAAAAGATACCATTTTCAATAGCAGCTAAAAAAATCAAGTACCTAGGAATAAACTTAACCAAAGATGTAAAAGACCTATACAAAGAAAACTACATAACTCTACTAAAAGAAATAGAAGGGGACCTTAAAAGATGGAAAAATATTCCATGTTCATGGATAGGAAGACTAAATGTCATTAAGATGTCAATTCTACCCAAACTCATCTACAGATTCAATGCAATCCCAATCAAAATTCCAACAACCTACTTTGCAGACTTGGAAAAGCTAGTTATCAAATTCATTTGGAACGGGAAGATGCCTCGAATTGCTAAAGACACTCTAAAAAAGAAAAACGAAGTGGGAGGACTTACACTCCCTGACTTTGAAGCTTATTATAAAGCCACAGTTGCCAAAACAGCATGGTACTGGCACAAAGATAGACATATAGATCAATGGAATCGAATTGAGAATTCGGAGATAGACCCTCAGATCTATGGCCGACTGATCTTTGATAAGGCCCCCAAAGTCACTGAACTGAGTCATAATGGTCTTTTCAACAAATGGGGCTGGGAGAGTTGGATATCCATATCCAAAAGAATGAAAGAGGACCCCTACCTCACCCCCTACACAAAAATTAACTCAAAATGGACCAAAGATCTCAATATAAAAGAAAGTACCATAAAACTCCTAGAAGATAATGTAGGAAAACATCTTCAAGACCTTGTATTAGGCGGCCACTTCCTAGACTTTACACCCAAAGCACAAGCAACAAAAGAGAAAATAGATAAATGGGAACTCCTCAAGCTTAGAAGTTTCTGCACCTCAAAGGAATTTCTCAAAAAGGTAAAGAGGCAGCCAACTCAATGGGAAAAAATTTTTGGAAACCATGTATCTGACAAAAGACTGATATCTTGCATATATAAAGAAATCCTACAACTCAATGACAATAGTACAGTCGGCCCAATTATAAAATGGGCAAAAGATATGAAAAGACAGTTCTCTGAAGAGGAAATACAAATGGCCAATAAACACATGAAAAATTGTTCAGCTTCACTAGCTATTAGAGAGATGCAAATTAAGACCACAATGAGATACCATCTAACACCGATTAGAATGGCTGCCATTAAACAAACAGGAAACTACAAATGCTGGAGGGGATGTGGAGAAATTGGAACTCTTATTCACTGTTGGTGGGACTGTATAATGGTTCAGCCACTCTGGAAGTCAGTCTGGCAGTTCCTTAGAAAACTAGATATAGAGTTACCATTCGATCCAGCGATTGCACTTCTCGGTATATACCCGGAAGATCGGAAAGCAGTGACACGAACAGATATCTGCACGCAATGTTCATAGCAGCATTATTCAGAATTGCCAAAAGATGGAAACAACCCAAATGTCCTTCAACAGATGAGTGGATAAATAAAATGTGGTATATACACACGATGGAATACTACGCGGCAGTAAGAAGGAATGATCTCGTGAAACATATGACAACATGGATGAACCTTGAAGACATAATGCTGAGCGAAATAAGCCAGGCACAAAAAGAGAAATATTATATGCTACCACTAATGTGAACTTTGAAAAATGTAAAACAAATGGTTTATAATGTAGAATGTAGGGGAACTAGCAATAGAGAGCAATTAAGGAAGGGGGAACAATAATCCAAGAAGAACAGATAAGCTATTTAACGTTCTGGGGATGCCCAGGAATGACTATGGTCTGTTAATTTCTGATGGATACAGTAGGAGCAAGTTCACAGAAATGTTGCTATATTAGGTAACTTTCTTGGGGTAAAGTAGGAACATTTTGGAAGTTAAGCAGTTATCTTAGGTTAGTTGTCTTTTTCTTACTCCCTTGTTATGGTCTCTTTGAAATGTTCTTTTATTGTATGTTTGTTTTCTTTTTAACTTTTTTTTCATACAGTTGATTTAAAAAAGAAGGGAAAGTTAAAAAAAAAAAAAAAAAGAAAAGAAAAACAAGGGAAAAAAAAAAGATGTAGTGCTCCCTTGAGGAGCCTGTGGAGAATGCAGGGGTATTCGCCTACCCCACCTCCATGGTTGCTAACATGACCACAGACATAGGGGACTGGTGGTTTGATGGGTTGAGCCCTCTACCACAGGTTTTACCCTTGGGAAGACGGTTGCTGCAAAGGAGAGGCTAGGCCTCCCTATGGTTGTGCCTAAGAGCCTCCTCCCGAATGCCTCTTTGTTGCTCAGATGTGGCCCTGTCTCTCTAGCTAAGCCAACTTGAAAGGTGAAATCACTGCCCTCCCCCCTACGTGGGATCAGACACCCAGGGGAGTGAATCTCCCTGGCAACGTGGAATATGACTCCCGGGGAGGAATGTAGACCTGGCATCGTGGGATGGAGAACATCTTCTTGACCAAAAGGGGGATGTGAAAGGAAATGAAATAAGCTTCAGTGGCAGAGAGAATCCAAAAGGAGCCAAGAGGTCACTGTGGTGGGCACTCTTACGCACACTTTAGACAACCCTTTTTAGGTTCTAAAGAATTGGGGTAGCTGGTGGTGGATACCTGAAACTATCAAACTACAACCCAGAATCCATGAATCTCGAAGACAGTTGTATAAAAATGTAGCTTATGAGGGGTGACAATGGGATTGGGAAAGCCATAAGGACCACACTCCACTTTGTCTAGTTTATGGATGGATGAGTAGAAAAATAGGGGAAGGAAACAAACAGACAAAGGTACCCAGTGTTCTTTTTTACTTCAATTGCTCTTTTTCACTCTAATTATTATTCTTGTTATTCTTGTGTGTGTGCTAATGCAGGTGTCAGGGATTGATTTGGGTGATGAATGTACAACTATGTAATGGTACTGTGAACAATCGAAAGTACGATTTGTTTTGTATGACTGCGTGGTATATCAATATATCTCAATAAAATGAAGATTAAAAAAAAAAAAAAGACATAATGCTGAGCAAAATAAGCCAGGCACAAAAAGAGAGATATTGTATGTTACCACTAATGTGAATTCTGTGAAAAATGTACAATGTTTTATACTGTAGAATGTAGGGGACCTAGAGATACCAATTAGTGGAGGGGGAATGATAATCTAATAAGAACAGATAAACTATGGAGGGTAATCTCAATGTTATGGGAATGCTCAGGAATGATTAGGGTTTGTAAACTTTCTTGGATATAGTAAGATCATGTTGGAAGCAATAGAATTATTTTAGGTTTTTTTTTTCTCTTATTCCTTTGTTTTCTTAGGGGTTGTTAATTTTCTTGGGGTATGGTAGGAACATGTTTGAAGCAATGTAGTTATTTTAGATTATTTGTTTTTCTTACTCCTCTGTTTGGACATGGTTTATTAATTTTCTTGGAGTATGGTAGGAACATATTGGAAGCAAAGTAGTTATTTTAGGTTATTTGTTTTCCTTAATCCATTGCTTTGTTTGAAATGTTGTGGGGTTTTTTTGGTTGTTGTTTGCCTGTTTGTTTTTAATTTTTTGATAAGCAAAGTTAAAAAATTGAAAAAAAATCAGTAGAAAAATGGGAGTAAAAACTAAATGACAAATAGGGTGGGATGGGGGGATGGTTTGGGTATTCTCTTTTCACTTTTATTTTTTATTCTTATTCTGATTCTTTCTGATGTAAGGAAAATGTTCAGAAATATATTGTGGTGATGAACACGTAACTATATGATCATACTGTGAACAGTTGATTGTATACCATGGATGACTGTATGGTTTGTGAATATATTTCAATAAAACTGAATTAAAAAAAAATATGTCATTGGACTTGATTTGCAAGCATTTGCAAGTATTTTGCATCTATATTCATGAGAATACTTGTTTGGAGTTTTCTTTTCTTGTGGTATCTTTAACTGGCTTTAGTATTAGGGTGATGTCAGTCTCATAGAATGAATTAGGGAGTGTTGCCTCCAATTCAATTTTTTGTAAGAGTTTGAGCAGAATTAGAGTTAAGTCTTCTTGGAATGTTTGGTAGAATTCCCCTGTAAAGCCATCTGGTCCTGGGCTTTTATTTGTTTGGAGGTTTTTGATTACTGATTCAATCTCTTTACTTGTAGTTAATCTCTTGAGATCTTCTGTTTCTTATACAGTGAGTGTAGGTTGTTCATGCATTTCTAGGAATTTGTCCATTTTGTCTAAGTTTTCTAATTTGTTGGCATACGGTTGTTCATAGTTTCCTCTTACGATTCTTTAATTCTGTGAGGTTAGTAGTAATGTCCCCACTCTCATTACTAATTTATATTTTGCATCTTCTCTCTATTTTTCTTTATCAGTCCAACTAATGGTTTGTTGATTTTACTGATCTTCTCAAAGAATCAACTTTTGGTTTTGGCAATTCTCTCTATATTCTATTCTCAATTTCATTTATTTCTGCTTTAATCTTTGTTATTGCTTTTGCTCTGCTTGCTTTGGGATTAGTTTACTGTTCTTTTTCTTGTTCCTCCATGTATGCAGTTATGTCCTTGATTTTAGCTGTTTCTTATATTTTAATGTGTTTAGGGATATACATTTCCCTGTCAGCATTGCCTTTGCTGCATCTACTTCTGCTTTTCCAATTTGGATGCCATTTATGTCTTTTCCTTGCCTAACTGCTCTATCTAGAACTTCTACCACAAGAACTTCTTGTAACATATATCAAATATATAGATTTTTTTATATATTGTGTTCTCATTTTCATTTGTCCAGAAATATTTACTGATTTCTCTTGCAATTTCTTCCTTAATCCACTGATTGTTTAAGACCGTGTTGTTTAACTTCCATTGATTTGTGGATTTTCCAGTTCTCTACCTGTTATTGTTTTTCAGCTTCATTCCATTATGGGCAGAGAAACTGCTTTGAATAATTTCAGTCTTTTTAAATTTATTGAGCCTTGTTTTGTGACCCAACATGTGGTTTCTCCTGGAGAATGATCCATGCACACTTGAGAAAATTATATATTCTGCTGTTTTAGGGTGCTTTGTTCTGTATATAATTATTAGGGCTAGTTCATTTATCATATTATTCAGGTTCTCTTTTTCCTTATTGATCCTCTGTCTAGATGTTCTATCTATTGATGAGAATGGTGTATTTAATGAGAATGGTGTATTATTGTACATATTTTGAGACACCCTGGTTAGGTGTGTAAATATTTATGATTTTTATTTCTTTTGGTGGATTGCCCGTTTATTAATATATAGTGTCCTTCTTTGTCTCTTATATCAGTTTTGCGTTTAAAGTCTATTTTGTCTGATATTATTATAACTACCCCAGCTCTTTTTCTGTTACAATTTGCATACAATATCTTTCTCCAGGCTTTTACTTTCAACCTACTTGTGTCTTTGTGTCTAAGATGAGTCTCTTATAAACAGCATATAGTTGGAGCATGCTTTTTTTTTTTTTTAAATCTCTTCTGCTAATCTCTCTTTTGATTTGGGAGTTTAATCTGTTAACATTCAGTATTATTATAAAGGAAGTACTTCAACCATCTTATCCTTTAGTTTTTATATCTCTTTTTTTTTTCTTTATTCTTTCTTTTTTAGTTACCCTTTAGATAATCTTCATTCTATCACACTACTCCAAGCTACTCTCCTGTCTTAACCTTTTAACCTACAGAACTACATTTAGGTGCCTTACTGATGAACTCTCTCAGTTTCTGTTTATCTGTGAATATTTTAAACTCTCCCTCATTTTTGAAAGTCATTTTTGCCAGATAAAGTATTTTGGGCTGGCAGTTTTTCTTTCAGTACCTTAAATACATCATATGCCTGCCTTCTTTCTTCCATGGTTCTGATCAGAAATTGGCACCTAGTTTTATTATGGAACCCTTGTATGTAACAAATTGCTTTTCTCAATAAAGAATACAAAAAAAAATACAAGATTTTATTTTACTTTCATTTATTTCTATATATTTCATTATGAGGCTCAAGGTTCTGAGCAATATTGTTTTCCTTCTTCCTGAAGAACTTCTTGTAACATTTCTTGCAGGGGAGTTTTGCTGATGGTAAATGTCCTTAGTTTTTGTTTGTCTAAGAAATTTTGTGTCTTCCTTTCATTTTTGAAGGACAGTTTTGCTGGCTATAAAATTCAAGTTGGTGGATTTTTTTTTTGTCTTTCAACACATTAAATATTTCATTCTACTCTCTCCTTGTTTACATGGTTTCTGACAGGAAATCCACTGTAATTCTTACCCTTATTCTATATATAAGTTGTTTTTCCTTTTCCCTGAAATCTTTCTTTCAAGATTTTGTCTTTGTTTCTGGTTTTCTGCAGTTTGAATATGAAATGCCAAGGTCTAGATTTTTGCATTTTTATCCTGCTTTGGTTTCTCTGAAATTCCTGGATTTGTGATTTGCGGGACACTGATTACGTGCTTCAACTTGGCGGGCCTGGGCTGGGGGACCGGATCCACCCCTGGGGAGGGTAGTGGGCACGGGTGACAGCGCCCTCTACAGCCCCCCCGGGCCTGGGAAAGTGAGGCCGGAGGCAGGCCCCATTTCCTCTCCCAAAATACCAGTGTTAGGGGAGGCTTGCCGGAGGGAACCGCCTTTTCCCCACCCCCTTATCTTGCCCAGACACTCCCCGTTGCCGGTGCAACTCCCATTACCACCAGTGCGCATACATTGTTGCCAGACACCGTTACCGGAGCAACTCTCGCCCCTTTTCAATCAACCTCCGCGCCCTCTCAGAACCAATCCAAGCCTTTAACCCCTACAGCTACCCCGCCCTCTAAACCGCCCGATATAAACTTGTACTCTCCCCTAATAAAGCTCTCTCTCTTGGTTTTCTTCATCCTAAAAGAAACGTGTCCCGCCTGTTCCTTTCTCGCCGCCCTCCATACTTTGCACGCCTCCCGCCGGGGACCTGGCCAAGTCCCCCGCCTCGCCCTCGCCTCCGGGAAAGAGCCCCCGCCGCCGGTACCCTCGGAGCAATCCTGGGAGCCTAGGATTTAGCAACCGGCCGCCACCCTCCCCCAGACGAGTCAACTGCGACCGCAACTGGCGCCCAACGTGGGGCCCCTGGAATTAAAAGTCCTCTCTACGCAGCGGTCCAGTAAAACCACCCGCTCGCCCGGACGCCTCTCCAGCTCCCCTTCTCCTCGCCTGCAAAGTAAGGGCCGCCTCTCCCTCGCCGCCCCGCGGAGCCGCCTCTCCCTCGCCGCTCCACGTCTGGGGCCGCCTCTCCCACGCCGCTCCGCGCCCGGGCCGCTCTTCCTTTCCCGCATTAACCTAACTCTTGCCCCCGACTACCTTTCGTCTTCTCTTCCTATATCCCCCCCATTCCTCCTAACACTCTTCCTCCAGTAGCTTTCCCTCTTCCCCTCCATTACTTTGCTGTGGTCCTCTGTGTCTTTGTTTCTTTGTTTAGCGCGGTGTGCCTCTTTGCAACCACCCCCCCCCAAACTGCTCTCGCTACTAGAGGGTCCTGCCTTCTATTCTCACCGTCTCCTTCAGCCTCGCGGCCACGGTTTACCTCATTTTCTTTACTCTATAATCAACCCCCCTTTTTTCTTTTCTCACTCCGCTATGGGTAATCGTCTATCTGCACGCCAAGCACCCCAAGTTCGCGCTCTGGCGGGTCTCCTAGACACACATCGCTGTAAAGTATCTGTCCGGCAGCTGCAGGTATACTGGGACCTCCTGCTGCCCTTTAACCCATGGCTCACCACTTGCCATCTTTGGGACCCTGTTACTTATGATCGCCTTATTGATCGGGTCACCAACGCCATGGAACATGAGAGCAAGCGCTTCCCTCCCGGCTTGCTCCCCACCTTAATAACCGTCCGCTCCTGCCTTCAAGGCTCCCTTCCCCCTAATCGAGGCCCCATTAAATCCAAGGAGGCCCTATCAACCCAGTCTACAGATTCAGACAGCGATACTAATGTAGACCACGATTCGGACACAGAATCCTTAGTCGAGCAAATTAACAACGCGCTCGAAGTTGCCCCCCAAAAACAAAGCAATACTAAGCCTCGCCAAGATGGCGAACTTCCTCCTTCTTCTTCCATCGAGGGGAGGAAGTGCTCCGGCGATGACGTCAGCCCTAAGCTGGGCCGGAAACCGCATGCGCTTTACCCCGCCCTTTCACAGGATGGAGCTAGTCCACCATCTTATGCCTTAGCCACTCCCACCGCGCCGCCGTCTTGTGACGCTTGGGGCCTCCCACTTCCGCCTCCCCCTTCGGCGAGCTCCCCCTCGGAGCCGCTACCGGCAGCTGCCGCCGCTCCTCCCACCCTGCCGACTAACAACCCCTGGCTGCCTTCTACACCTCAAGGCAACCCTTGGGGCAACGCTCCCCCTACCCCCACTCCCGCGCCAAGCCCTCTGCAAGCGCGTCCTCCTTTCTCTCGTGCTTTTCGCTGCTTTCCTCTTAACCTTACCCCCACACCACAGAAACCGTATGACTGGTATCCCATTGACTCTGATACTATCAAGCAGCTTCGCAGGGCCGTCAAGGAAGACGGGTTAGGTAGCCCATACGCTTCCCAATTACTACAGGATATCGCCATGAACTTTTGCCTCCCCCAAGACTGGGCCTCGCTTGCCCGTTCCATTCTTAACCCCGGCCAGTTTGTAGATTGGCGTGCTCACTTCCAGGCGGAAGCAGCTAAGCAAAGCGAGCAAGACGCAGCCACTGGAGTCTATCATCACCCCGAAGCCTACTTGGGCACGGGAGCGTTTATAAATGCATCCGCCTATATTAATGCGCCTGCCGCCTTTTGGCCTATCCTTCGGGGAATCGCCTTGCGAGCTTTTGCCAACTGTTCCGCCTGTCGGCCTACTAAATTCACCAAGCTCCTCCAGGAGCCAAATGAGCCTTTTGCCACCTTTGTCTCTAGGGTTGAGGAAACCTGCGCTCGAAAGGTTAATGATCCCCAGGCCCAACTGGCTCTCGCTCGAGAACTCATTCTCGAGGGAGCCAATCCCCCTTGCAAGCAGGCTGTTCTTCCCTTGCGGGAGAAGAGCCTATGCGATTGGATACTCGCCTGCAGCGCCTTTGACCCAGCTGCCGCGTCCCTAGCCCAGGCTGTCTCTGGCGCTGTCACTGCCGCCTTAGCCGCCACCACCGGTTGTTTTAAGTGCGGGCAGAGCGGTCATTTTGCCCGGGAGTGCCCCAATGCAGAAGTCAACCGCCCGCCTTTCATGCAGCGTAATGGGCGCCCCCCTCCCACTCCTTGCCCACGCTGCCAGCGTGGCTATCACTGGGCGCGCGATTGCAAGAGCAGCCCCAGAGATCTTAGCAAGGATAGCTTAAAAAACCTCTGCTATCCCTGGTGCCCTGACGGCAGTCAGCGCCAGGGCACTGAGCAAGCTTTAAACTCCAAGCGGGGCAAGCCTCAGCCCCGCCCCTAAGAGGCAGCGTGCCGGCCGGTTCTAATAAAACTAATCACTTCACCGGCAGTAAAACGCTTCTCTGGACAGTCCCTATCACCCCAGAAAAGCCTACTCGTAAGTTAAGAATAGAGGGGCAATGGTACACGGGCACGCTCGATTCAGGGGCAGAGGTCTCTTGCATGCCCGCTCAGTATGCCACCATGTGCATGGTTCTCGATGGTCCCTCAGTAGTGGGAGCCACTGGTACCTCCACCTCTCTTCAGGCCATAGGGCCCATTAAGTGGGAGGATGAAGAGGGCCACTCAGGCACCTTCCGCCCGTTATTTCTACACACCATAGACCAAATTTTATGGGGCCGTGACATCCTCGCCGCCTCTGGGGCAGTGCTTACCATGCAGCCCCCCCAATAATGTGCGCCACTGCTCGTTTAACACCTCCAGCGCCCGTTCCTCTGCAGTGGGATACTGAGGAACCTATATGGGTGGAGCAGTGGCCCCTTCCCACGCATATTCTCATAAAAAAAGAGGCTGCAAACCAACCAGGCCAAAATACTGCATTAAAAACACCCTCTGGCATAAGTCCCAACCAAATCATTAACCCCCTTTTTCCACAGCCCCCCAGCCGCACCTCGAGTACAAGCAGCACACCCGAAAACCGTACCTCGGCTGCAAACAACGCATCGCCAGCCCCACCACCCCGACCTCCTCTACCCCCCTCTCGCTACTCCTCTCGCTACTCTTCTCCCCTCCTCGGCCTTATCCAAGCGGCCTTCACCTCAGTGAATTCCTCCAACCCTAATCTTACCTCCTCTTGTTGGCTTTGCCTCTCCACTTCCTCCCCCCTGTATGAACCAATTGCCTCCAACCTCTCCTTTTCAGAAAACACAGAGAACAGCCCCTCGGAATGCAATTGGAATACCTCTGCCGTCCCCCTAACCTTTCATTCAGTCTCCTTTACAGGAAAGTGCATCCGCCCTCGCTCAAGTAACTCTCCCAACCTCACAGCTTGTGCCGACTACTCATCTCCCAGCAGCTCTGCAAAATTTCTTATCCCTCATAACTCCTCCCAATGGCTCTGCTCCTCTACAGGACTTACCCCCTGTCTTAACGTGCAAACCCTCAATACAACTAATGAAACTTGCCTCCTAATTGTCCTTATCCCTAGGGTCCTATACCACAGCGAGGAAGACTTCTTCCTCCGCCTGGAAACAACTGCAGCTTCTGCCCCACTGCAAAAGCGAGAGCCCATCACCGTCCTCATGATTGCCTCCCTCCTAGGTCTTGCAGGCGCTGGCACCGGAATCGCTGCATTAGCCAGTCAAGACTCCGCCCTAACTCACCTCTGGGCGGCTGTTGACGAGGACATTCGTCACCTACAAGACGCTATTTCCCATCTTAAAAATTCTGTCAATTCCCTCTCTGAGGTAGTGCTCCAAAACCGCCGAGGTCTCGACCTTCTCCTCCTCAAAGAAGGAGGCCTCTGCGCCGCCCTAGGAGAAGAGTGCTGTGTATATGCCAATTCCACAGGTCTCGCCGAGGACAGCCTAAAAAAGGTCCAAGAGGGACTAGAACAACGCAAAAAAGACCGTGAAGCCACCAGCTATTGGTCCCACATCTTTACCCCCCTCCTCCCATACCTCCTCCCTCTCCTCGGCCCCCTACTAATGATTATTCTAGCTCTCACCTTAGGACCCTGCATTATCCGCAGAATTGTCCAGCTTGTAAGGAAACAAACGGATGCTATTTTTTCCTCGTTCGTGCAAGTCCAGTACCAGCGACTCGCCACCTCTGACGCTCCCTACTCCAAGATGACAACCAACCCTCCGCGACCTCACTGCCACCGGTCAACCCGCCGACTGCGAGGCCCTTCTCGATCGCCTGAACATCGCACCAACCTCGAGCTCCAGCTTCTCTGAACCTCCAACTTTAAACCCCCCACCCTCGTCCATCCCGCAAGCAGCAAGGCCCCTGTCGAGCGCCCGGGCGCCACACCAACGCCGAGCTCCAGCCTCGCTGAGCCACCGTCAACCCCTTTTCCCCTCCCCGACCTCCCCCTTCCCTCATCCCTTAGCGGACCTCTCCGGTAAGCTTCTTCCTTTAATTAGAAAAGAAGGGGGAAATGCGGGACACTGATTACGTGCTTCAACTTGGTGGGCCTGGGCTGGGGGACCGGATCCACCCCTGGGGAGGGTAGTGGGCACGGGCGACAGCGCCCTCTACAGCCCCCCGGGCCTGGGAAAGTGAGGCCGGAGGCAGGCCCCATTTCCTCTCCCAAAATACCAGTGTTAGGGGAGGCTTGCCGGAGGGAACCGCCTTTTCCCCACCCCCTTATCTTGCCCAGACACTCCCCGTTGCCGGTGCAACTCCCATTACCACCAGTGCGCATACATTGTTGCCAGACACCGTTACCGGAGCAACTCTCGCCCCTTTTCAATCAACCTCCGCGCCCTCTCAGAACCAATCCAAGCCTTTAACCCCTACAGCTACCCCGCCCTCTAAACCGCCCGATATAAACTTGTACTCTCCCCTAATAAAGCTCTCTCTCTTGGTTTTCTTCATCCTAAAAGAAACGTGTCCCGCCTGTTCCTTTCTCGCCGCCCTCCATACTTTGCACGCCTCCCGCCGGGGACCTGGCCAAGTCCCCCGCCTCGCCCTCGCCTCCGGGAAAGAGCCCCCGCCGCCGGTACCCTCGGAGCAATCCTGGGAGCCTAGGATTTAGCAACCGGCCGCCACCCTCCCCCAGACGAGTCAACTGCGACCGCAGTGATTGGGTGC
This sequence comes from Choloepus didactylus, assembly GCF_015220235.1. Taxonomy (NCBI): domain Eukaryota; kingdom Metazoa; phylum Chordata; class Mammalia; order Pilosa; family Megalonychidae; genus Choloepus; species Choloepus didactylus. Next base: position 56,497,474 of record NC_051326.1, read on the forward strand.
CTGTCATTAATTTTGGAAAGTTCTCAGACATTATTAGTTCAAATATTTCTGCTTCCTTCTTTCTCTCCTTACCTTTTGGTATTACTCTTAGCATATGTCACAATGTTTTGAACTTGTTCCACAGGTCTTAGATATTCTGTTATGTTTTTTCATTCTTTTGTTCCTTGCATTTCAGCTTTGGAAGCTTCTATTGATGAATGTTCTATTGACGATTCTTTCTTTGACCATGTGCAATATACTGGTAAGCCTGTAAATGGCATTCTTCCTTTCTGTTACAGTATTTTTGATTCCTAGCTTTTTTTTTTTACTATTTCTTAGAGTTTCCATCTCCCTGCTTATGTTAGCCATCTGCCACTGCATGTTGGCTGCTTTTTCCATTAAAGCCCTTAACTTATTAATTATAGTTATTTTAAAATTTCTTACCTGATAAATCCAACATCTGTGTCATATGTGAATATGGTTCTGATACTTGCTTTGTACCTTCAGCCTGTGTTTTTTCTTGCCTTTTACTACGATTCTTAATGTTTTTTTTGAAAGCTTCACATGGTGCATGAGATAAAACGAACTAAGATAACTAACTCTTCACTGAGAGGTATTATGTTACTCTGATAGTTGTTGGGCTGTGTTTAATGTTTTCTGTAGCTAGTTGGTGCCAGAGGCTTGAAATTCCTCTATTGTTTGTGTTGTTTCCCTTGTTGACTTTGGACTTCCCTACATCCTCTTCCTCAGAGAGGTCTGTGTCTTGAATTTCTTTTAGCTGTATTCCACTGTTATGAAACTGCAGTGAAGCCTTTCTAGTGTGGTGGCAAGGTTGGGGGAGTAGGTAGAATTCTATGGATCTGATTAAATTTCAGCCTTGTGTCCCTTCTGTGACTCTCATAAGTGTCTCCTAGCATTCACCTCCCCCTTAGGTGAGATAGGCTAAAGGGGGCTAGAGTGGAAGAAAAGCCCTTCTTCCACATGGGAAAAAGCTCTGATAAAGTCTTTTCCCATGGAAAGTAGGCCTTTTTTACTGGAGAAAGCTCTGGGCTTATATCACAAGGATTGTTCTTCCCCTCCTCATACCAAAGCCCAGAGATAATCTTCCTCAGTTCTTCACCATGAAAAACTGGTGGGATTCTGAAAGTTAAAACTCACAAATATATGGGAACTTCTCCATGACTGCCATTCCTAGGAGTTTCTCATTTTCACACTCAAGTTTCTAGCACTTTATCAAAATTCCCATTTTAATGTTCCAACCAGTTTATGGCTCCAGCAACTTCTGTTCCAGATAAGCAGACTTTCTGGATTCCATTATCTCTCCAGATTTGGGGGTGAGGATTTTCCCTCTGTTCTCTGATGAGTCCAAGAAATGTCAATTTTTACTTTGTTCAGGTTTTTCTTGCTGTAAGGACAGGAGTGACAACTTTGAAGCTCTTTCCATGTCAGAGCTGAAACTGGAATTCCTAGAAATCACAATCTTTAGCAATAGGCTACAAGTAAACCTCCCCATCTTTTGCCCAAGGGGAAGACATTACCTTTATTTTACTATACGTCAAACAAATTGCTCTCTGCTTTGGAGGGAGATATATTTCTATCTTCCAAAGCTGATCACTATATAACTGGCCTTGGAAAGATAATACAGAACAAAAGTTATCAGTGTGTTTTCTTGTAAGATATGCAGAATTACAAAATAACCATGGAGAATTATTTCCCAAAGGTCAATACTGGACACTAAAATGGAATCATAAAAATTAATCAATCCAAAACAGGTCATAAAAAGAGGTAAAATGCAACAAAGAAGTAATAGAAATCACATAGGAACATGGTAAATTTAAACCCAACCGTATCAGTAACTACATTAAATGTAAATAGTATAAATCCTCAAATGAAAGACAACAATTGTCACATTGATTAAAAAAATGAAAACCAAATGTATACTTTGTACAAGAAACCAATTTTGAATATAATGATACAGGCTAGAGAGAAGGTATGTCAATGGAGGGGGATATGAGGGAGGGGTATGGGATTCTTGTTGTTGTTGTTTCTCCTTTTTTATTTTTTTGTTCTGTATTCTTTTATTTTTTTTTCCTCTTCTTTCTTTACAGAAGAAATGGAAATGTTATAGATGTGGTGGTAAATACAGAACTATGTGATTATACCCAGAGCCATTGATTTTTCACTTAGGATGGATTGTATGGTCTATGGATAAAACTGTTTAAAAATAAATGGAAAGATACAAGTGCAGGAAAAGATATGGAGTGAGAGGTATACCTATTCACTGTTGATAGGGAAGTAGAAGGGTGCAGCTCCTCTGGAGGGCAGTGTGTGGTTCCACAGGAGGCTAAGTATAGGGTTGCCATATGATCCTGCAGCCCTATTATTTGGTATATACTTGAAAGAACTGAAAGCTGGAACACAAATAGGCATTTGCACACTGGTATTTATGAGGACAGTATTCATGATGTTCAATGGATGGAGGTAGCCTAAGAGTACATGGATAGGTGAACGGAAGGTCCAACCCTGGTATATACACACAATGGAATATTGAGTGGCTGCAAGAAGGAATGAAGTTGTGAAGCCTGTAACTAGGTGAATGAAACTTTAGGACATAATGTTGTGTGATATAAGCCAGAAATGAAAGGACAAATATTGAAAGGCCTACTAATCAAAACTAACAATAATGAGCAAATGCTGAGAATTGAATTTGAGAGCATAGGTTATCGGGATAGAATGTGGTTGGGCAAATGATGCTGGAGTACAGAATGATCAATAAGACTTATTGTAAAGGTTCCTAAACTGTAAGCAGTCATATCTATTCCTGAATTTTAACTGTTATTTAAGAGATGTTTATTTGGTACAAAATTTGTATTCTATATAGCACACTATCTAATTTAACCTCTATGGTCAGTTTATTTAAACAACATAATTAAATGGAACTTAGAATAGGGAATAAGATCTTGTTATTCTGTACAGGTTAATGTGACACCTTGATACATCCCAGAGTATTTTGGGCAGAAAAAGAAAAAAAAAAAAATATATATATATATATATATATATATATTTATATATGCAAAGTCCCCTTGAAGGACTAGGAAAAAATGTGGAAATATTAAACTTCCCCACCTGCGGAGTTCCAGATATTCTCACAAGCATTAGGGACTCCCTACTTGATAAATCAAGCCCTCAATCTTGGGGCTTGCCCTTATAAAACTTATTCCTACAAAGAAGCAGCTAAGCCTAATTATAATTATGCCTAAGAATAACCCCCAGAGTACCTCTTTTGTTGTTCAGATGTGGCCTCTCTTTCTCAGCTAACCTGCAGATAAACTCACTAACCGCCCCCCACCCCCATGTGAGACATGACTCCCAGGGGTGTAAGTCTTCCTGGCAATGTGGAACGTGACTCCCAGGGATGAGCCTGGCCCTGGCATCCTGGGGTTGAGAAAGCTTCTTGGACCAAAAGGGGAAAGAGAAATGAAACAAAATAAAATTTCAGTGGCTAAGAAATTTCAAATAGAATCCAGAGGTCATGCTGGTGGTTATTCTTATCCATGATACAGATATTCCTTTTTAATTCCTAGGATATTAGAATAGGTAGAAGGAAATACCTGAATCTGTTGAACTGTAATCCAGTAGACTTGATTCTTGATGATGATTGTATAACTACATAGCTTTTATCATGGGATCATGTGATTGTGAAAACCTTATGACTGATACTCCCTTTATTCAGGGTATGGGCAGATGAGTAATAAAGTGGAGACAAAAACATATAAATAAAAGGAGGGGATGGGGATATGGGAAGTTTGGGGTGTTCTTTTTTATTTCTATTTTTTTTTCTTTATTTTGGAGTAATGAAAATGTTCTAAAATTGATTGTAGTGATGAATGCACAACTATATGATGATACTGTGTGCCATTGATTGTATACTTTGGATGATTATATGATATGTGAATATATCTCAATAAAATTGTTTTAAAAAAAGACCCTGAGCCTTAACCTCCCAAAGCCACTCCTGGATTCTTGACTCTCAGAAACTGTGAAAAATATTCATAAACACTTGTTGTATTAAGGCAGTATATTTGGGAGCAATTTTAATGCAGCAATAGATAACTACTAAACTTAACTTGTGACATACACAAATATTGACTAAAATTGGATCCCAGACCTAAATTAAGACCTAAAAAACTGTAAAACACTCAGAAGAAAATATAAGCAAACTTCTTACTGATGTTAATTTTAAACAAAGGTATCTTGGAAAAATATAAAAGTAAAAGATGTAAACATAATAATAAATTGGACTTCTTTAAATTAAATACCTTTTTAGTTTGAAAGATGCTAATAAAGAAATTAAAAGTTAAGTCACAGACATGGAGAATCATATTTGAATAACAGCTATCAGATAAAGGGCCTTGTTAGAACACTTACAACTCAATGATCAGAAAACAAACAGCTCAATTAAAAGAAAATGGTCAAAGTATTTGCACAGACATCTCACCAAAGACAATCCACAAATGTCAAATGAGCATATACAAACATGCGTAACATCATTAGCATTTATGAAATACAAGTTAATACCACAGTGAATACCTAGATATTATGAATTCTCAGCAGGAGTAATATCAACTTCATGGGAGTGAAAATTGTTTCTTGGGCAGAAGAATGAAAAAGCGTACTCTTTTTATGTATAAAGCACAGCTATCCAGGCAGCACATAGACAGATATGCAGTATATCTGTAGTATTAAAATTTCATGAGAGTAACCACATGTCACATTTAACAAAGTCTTCAAAGTAGTCATTGTAAACATGTTCAAAGAACTAATGAATAATTAAAAGAGACCATGATTAAAGAAAAATAGGCATTATTACAATGTCACATCAAACAGAGAATATCAATTAAGAGAAATTGTAAAAAGAAAAGAACCAAATGGAAATTCTAGAATTGGAAACAATAAATAAAAAATTCACCAGAAGGTCTTAAAAGTAGATTTGAACTAGCAGAGGAAGGAATTAGTGAATTTGAAGATGAATTGGTGGAGATGATGAGATGTTGTATTCCAAAGAGCAAAGGCAAAAAAAAAAAAAAAAAACAGAGCCTCAGAGAGAGGGTAAGCACATTAAGCACATTAACATATATGTAATTGGAGCACAAGAAAGAGAAGAATGAGAGAAAGGAACAGAAAAATATTCAAAGAAATAATAGCTGAAAACTTCCCAAATTATTGATAAATAATCTATACATCCAGATTGCTCAACACTCTGAGTAGGATAAAAAGAAAAGATCCACAGACACACCATAGTAAAAATTCTGAAATCCAAAGACAAGGAGAAAATCCTGAAAACAGCAAAAGAAAAATGACTCATTGATTACAAGGTAACCCAAATATGATTTACACCTGACTTATCATCAGAAACAATGGGGGTCAGCCCATTGTATGAATCCCCCTGGCAACATGGGAAATGACTCCTGGGGATGAGCCTGGACCCAGCACTGTGGGATTGAGAGGATCTTCTTGACCAAAAGGGGGAGAGAGATGAAGTAAAGTAGGGTTCCAGTGGCTGAGAGATTTCAAATGGAGTCGAGAGGTCACTCTGGAGGGTATTCCTATGTGCTATATAGATAACACCTTTCAGTCTTTAGTGTGTTAGAATGGCTAGAGGGAAATACCTGAAGCTGTCCAACTGCACCCAGTGACCTTGATTCTTGAAGACAATTGTATAACTATGTAGATTACATAATGTGACTGTGTGACTTTGAAAACCTTGTGGCTCGCACTCCCTTTATCCAGTATATGGACAGATGAGTGGAAAAATGGTGACAAAAATTAGATGAAGAATATGGTGGAATGGAGGAAATGGAAAGATTTAGGTATTCTTTTTTTGCTTTTATTTTAATTTTGGAGTAAGGAAAAGGTTCAAAAATTAATTCTTGTGATGAATGCACAACTGTATGATGGTGCTGTGAATAACTGATTATACACTGTGGATGACTGTAGGGTGTGTGAATATATCTCAGTTAAACTGTATTAAAAAAGTAAGTGAACAATGGGGAGAGGACGGGAATGGGATGTTTGGGATATTCTTTTTTATTTTAATTGTCATTTTATTTTTTGGAGTAATGAAAACATTCAAAGTTTGATTGTGGTGATGAAAGCACAACTATATGCTTAATACTGTGAACAAGTGAATGTACACTTTGAATGATTGTATGTTATGTGATTATACCTCATTAAAATTTCATTAAAAAAAACCCAGTAGAAAATTGGTAAAGGATATGAACAAACAGGTCACAGAAAAGGACATAGACATGGCTTAAAAACATGGAAGAATTTTTAACCTCACACACATAAGAGAAATACAAATTAAAGCTATGCTGAGGTGCCATTATTTAGATTTGCAGAAATTCTAAAGCTTAATATCATCCTAAGTTATCTAAACTCTGTAGCTGAGGCATTCTGGTAGATTGATAATAGGAGTATATATTAGTTTGACATCCGTAGATGGTAGTTTGGTAATAGCTATCAAAAATATAAAGTTGCATACTAAATTTGCATTTTAAATATATTTGTGCATATGTGAAATTATGTGTACAAGACTGTTGATTGTCACACTTTTTTGTAACAATAAGCATAAGTAATTTTAGTGTCCATCAAAAAAATAAATAAATAAAATGGGGTCAGAAAGCAGGGGGCTAAAATATCCAAAGTATTTAAAGGAAAAAAGAAAAAAAATCACTGTCAACCAAGAATCCTATATCCAGCAAAGCCATGTTTCAAAAAGTTAAGATGAAATAAATACATTCCTAGATAGACAGAAAGTGAGAAAATTTTTGGCTAGGAGACCCATCTTAATACTTAGTGGCAAAAGGTTTATTGCTTTCCCCTTAAGATAAAGAGTAAGACAAGGATGTCCATAGTCCCTTTATTGATAATAGCCAAAAATGGAAATATTCCAAATGTCCATCAACTAATGAACAGAATAGTGGCATGCCTATAAATGCAAAACTATGCAGGACAGATTGGAGTGGGGAGGAGAGGGAGAGAAAGAGGGAGGGTGGGAGAGAAGAAGGGGAAGGAGGGGGAGGTGGAGTAGAAGGGAAGGGAAGAAGAAACACAATGTGCTGTAAGTGAAAGAAACCCAATATACATCTACATACTGTATAATTCCATTTACATGATGTTCTTGAAAAGGCAAAACTATAGTGATAGCATTATAGTTACAGAAACAGTGGTTGCCCAGAATCAGGATATAAAGAGAGGGGATTGAGACAAAGGAACATTAGGAAATTTCTTATGTGCCTTGCTTATTTCACTGAACATGATGTTTTCAAGGTTCTTACATGTTGCAGCATGTTTTACAACCTCCTTCTTACAGCCAAATAATATCCCATTGTGTATGCACCCCTTTTTGTTTATCCGTTCATTTATCGACGGATACTAGTGTTGTCGCCACTTCTTGGCTATTGTGAATAATGCCGCTATAAACACTGGTGACCCTGTTTTCACTCTCTTTGGCTATATACATAGAAGTGAAATTGCTGTGTCATATGGTAATTCTATTTTCAATTTTCTGATGAACTGCCATATTGCTTTCCACAGTGACTGCACCATTATACATTCTCACCAACAAATGCACTAGAATTTGAATTCTTCCATTTTCTCTCCAACACTTGTGGGTATGAAGTGGTATTTCATTGTGGTTTTCATTTGCATTTTCTTAATGGTTAATAATGTTGATCATCTTTTCATGTGTTTATTGGCCATTAGTGTATCTTCTTTGGAGAAATAATTTTTCAAGACATTTGCCCATTTTTTAATTGAGTTGTTTGTATTTTTGTTGCTGCATTGTAAAAATTATTTATATATTCTGGATATTAAGCCCTTATCCAATATGTCATTTGAAACTATTTTCTCTCAGTCTGTAGGTTGTTGTTCTACTTTCTTGATTATTTCCTTTGATGCACAAAAGTTTCTCATTTTGATGAAATTGAACATGTACTATTTCTTATTTTGCTCATGCTTTTGGTGTCACATCCAGGAATGCACTGCCAAATCTCAGATCATGGAAAATTTGCTCCTATGTTATCTACTGTGGTGGTTTGACACTGTTTGTAACCTAAAAAAAAGAAAACATGTTCTTAAATCTAATCCTTTCCTGTGACTGTTAACCCATTGTAAATTGAACCTTTTGATGAGGTTACTGTTGTTAAGAAGGTGTGACCCACCTCAGTCAGGATGGGTCTTTATCCAATTACTGAAGTCCATTATAAGAGAATGCAATTCAGACATGGAGCAGCCATTGCCATGTGACAGAGAAGCCAAGTATCACCAGCAGCCAGCCCCGGTATGTCACAATGTTAGGGGAGAAAGCATCCCTTTGATGATGCCTTGATTTGTACTTTCTTTTAGCCTCAAAACTGTAAGCAAATGAATTCCCATCATTTAACCCAAGCCATTTCATGGTATTTGCTTGAGCAGCCTAGGAGACTAAAGCATCTACCAAGTCTTATAGTTTTCACTCTTATATTTAGGTTTTTGATCCATCTTGAGTTTCGTATATGACGTAAGGTAGGACTCTAACTGAAGTCTTCTACCTATAGGTGTCCAGTTTTTCCAACACCATTTATTGAAGAGACTGTTCTTTCCCCACTGCAGTACTTAGCACCCTTGTTGAAATTCAGTTGGCCAAAGATGTGTTGTTCTATTTCTGGACATTCAACTTTGTTCCTTTGATCCATTTGTCAGAATTTCTAAATAGAAAGGGATTGGGTGTTTTCACCTTGAAAATATTAGATTCATCCTTGGTTCCTTTCTTACTATGTACTCATAACAAATCCATCAGCAATCTTAGAAACTCTACAAAACATATCTGTAAAATGACCGTGTCGTGCCATTTCCACTGTTTCTTCTCTGATTTAAATCTCCATCATTTCTCACTTGGATTATTGCAGTTGCCTCTTGATTAATCTCCCTGCTTCTGTGCTTGCTCCCCTACCCCTACCCCATTCATTCCATTCTCAACAGAGCAGCGAGAGTGGTTCTTTTAAAATGAAAATCCAATCATCACCTCTCTGTCCAAAAGCTTCTCTTGGCTTTCCATTTCACTCAAGTGTGAACTACGCAGTCCTTAAAATGGCCTATCAGGTCCTTTAAGACATGTGCCACCCACCTTCTTCCATTATACATACATTATCTCTCTAACCTCATCTCCTATACTTCTCCTCCTTACTCACTATGTTCCATGCAACTGGACTTCTGGAAATTTTTTGCACTCCCCAGAAGCACTCCTCATGTAAGGCTTTTTGGACTTGCTGTTTGCTCCAACCTCATAGCAGTGTAATTCTCTCCGTCACCTCTTTCAGGTCTTTTCTCCAAAATTGTTGGTGGAAATGCTCTGCATCTTCATTTGTGTCATTAATTAAAGCCATGGATTCTATTCCTGAAAAAAAAATACACAGATGTCTTATTCTCCATAACTTCGACTTCAGGAATCCCAAGAAGCTTACGCCTATTTCCCAAAGTTTCAAATGATTGCGGTAAATCATTATAAAATCATGAAGGCATCTACTTTCACAGAAACACACATAAACATATACGCACACAAAGGTTTAATTTATGAGGCTGCCTGAAATCTTGTTAAAAAAGAACACTGCTCTCGTTTTCATAATGAAAGTCAATGGGAAAAATCTGACTCACTTTACAGAAGTGAGTCTTTTCTCCAGGCAACTTTTCAGAAATACCTGAATCAGTAGCAACCTCAATGATGTGGCAGTGTTTCTCAGTATAAACCTACCTGTTTCCAAAGAAACTTTCTTTTTCAGTAGCTCTCTGCAGCTGAGAAAATGCTAAAAACCATTGGGGAAACCTATTACCTGATGCTAATAGGGTTTCAGAAAGAAGCAGGCACTGTTACTAATATCCTCATTCTGGACTCATAGATAAGAGCCCTTTCTATGCTGAGCTCTGTTATAAGTGAAATTTCTCATCCTTGCTGCAGATAAGATGTCCCTGGTTATTGAAAGCATTCCTGAGCTTCCATTTAACAAGTTATGAATGGAGTAGTCTGTGCTGCAAACTCTGAGAAGCTGTGTATCATCTTCTTCCCCAGACTCTCTCTCACCTCTGCATTTTTATCCTCCCAAGTCATGAAACTACAATAGTGATAACATACTCCTTCACCCTCCATAAACCCACCCTGTAGATTGGGACATTAATTTTAACGGTGTTCCACTTGGGGCCCACTAATGCACAGATGACTCTCTGTGTCCATTCAGGATGGTCTAATGCCAGTTTTTGATGATGCAAACATTCTCTGGTTGATGCCACAAACTGAGCCTCATTGTAAATGACAAAGGGCACTTTCCCCACTGGGCACAGGGCAATCCATGCTGCCTTTATGAAAATTAGTTTGCTATTCTATCAAAATGAATTCTCATCTTTTCTTTCCTGTACTCCATCCTTTCCCACTCTCCCACATCCAATGACCTACTAACTTGACTCCTGCCCCTATCTTACTTCCTGCAGTTTCACTTTAATTTGGTGCTTTGGGTTGAATTGTGTCCCACCAAAAGATATGTTCAAGTCCTTACCTCTGATCTCATGAATGTAGCTCTATTTGGAAAGAAGGCCTTCGAAGATTAAGATGAGGCCAAACTGAATTAGGGATGGGTCCTACTCCAATACAACTGGTGTCTTGATAAGAAGAAGACAATTTGGACACAGAGAGAGAAAGGTACAAGAGAGAGCTCCATGTGAAAACTGAGGCAGAGATTGAAGATGTGCAACTACAAGCCAAGAAACCCCAAGGATTGCCAGCAAACCACCAGAAACTAGGAAGAAGTAGGAAGAGGCATGGAAGGATTCTATCCTACAGGTTTCAGAGGGAACGTGTCCCTGTCAACACCTTGATTTTGGACTCCTAGCCTCCAGTATTGTGAGACAATTAATTTCTGTTCTTTTAAGCTAAGAAGTTTGTGGGAATTTTTTATGGCAGCCCTAGGAAACCAGTGAACTTCGTATCTCATGTTACCATATGTTGGTAAATAACCACAGGAAGATCAGGCAAGAGGCCATAATTGAGAGCTACCTAGAGACTTAGTTTCACCTTTCTTAGTAATTTTTGTTGTTTTTCTTGTTGTTGTAATTTGCCTATACCTTTATTTCAGGCCTTCTCATATAGTGTTGTATTTTTTTTTTTTTACAACTGTTAAATTGAAAACCTCAGTGTTAGAGATCAGCTTAATCTTTTTGATCTACAGAAACTACCTTCTCAGGACATTATCTTAAATTTAATAGTTTCTTGATAAATATTTATTTGTATGGATGAATGTGTATCCAGTTTACCAAGTGGGCTAAATTCGGTGGCAGTACTAATATTGAAAGATTTTTTTTCTCCAATATACCATCAAACAATCTCTGCCAGATCACATTATATATAATTACTTTAGATGATTAAGAGTCAAAATCAGCTATTTTTAAAGTCTAGTACAGTCTAATTCGAAACATCCAGTTCAAAACTTCTCCCTTTCCCGAGTCTCAGAAGAAAGGGAAATATAATTTGTTCTGCTTCTCCTCTTTCCCACCATTGTACTACTTCCAGGTGTAGTCCAGGAACAGTGCAAACAGTAGGGCACAGGAAGAGAGACAAGGTATTGATTTAGGTCATAAATTTGGTAGTTCTCTCTTGCTACACTGGATGGCCATGACACTCTTGCTAGGCAGCTGTCTAATTGCTCCTCTTTCATGGAATGCATTAGTGAATTCTTTGGAGCCCATTATGGAGTCTTTTGTGCTTCCCAGTTCCTTACATGAGTAAAGCTATCTTGAATTGGTTTCCCTTAAGATCACACTTTTATGCTCCCCTAATATCTAACAATGGAAGCCTGGAAGCGGCCCTCCGGAGGAGGGCTGAATCATGTAATCTAGCCTGGCTCAAGACCAGCCACCTTCAGCAACATCTGCTTCCCAGTAGAGATATATACTTCCTTGCCATGACAAAGATTGGAAGGACAAGCTGCCCATAATTTCTCTCTATCCATGTCGTGCCGTTTTCTCCAGTCATGGAACAGGAACCAGCCAATATATTGTTCTCAGCATCGGACATAAAGTATTAAAGACAAAATAGGACTTTGGGGAAGATGGCAGGGTAGGAAGCTCCAGGAATCATTTATCCCACCAAAATTATTAAACATGCAGAAACTGTCTAAAACAATTATTTTGAAACTCGAGAGGCCAGAAAACTGCACAGGAACCAGGGAAGAATAGGAGGAAAAAGCAGATAAATTACGGTAAAGAACTGTAAATTGCTTTCTCTACATGGCGGCTACCAGTGTCCATCCCACACTCTCAGAGAAGGCTCCCTTGGGGTCCAGTTCCTGGCTAACTGCTTGTGACAAAAAGGTATGTAAAAATCCACTTCCTGCAGCACAAGGATGGGCACAGCTGATTGCTGATCATGGCTTTTGATTGGTGAATTCAAATCGCTGGTCCCAGCTCTGAGGGCAGCTGTTGCTTCAACCCACCCCAGGCGAAGATGGCAGCAGCCATTGTTTCAACTATGTCACAACAAAGGTGGCAGCAGCCATTGTGTCAACCGTCCCAGGACAGGGGCAGAGGCCATGGAGATTTAAAGATGTAGCACTTCCTCAGGGCTGCAGGAGCCAGTTATCTGAAGGGCTGTATTTGATGGGCAGGCCAGGAAAGCACAGCTCTCAGGAGTTGTCAGGGAAATTTGGTGCCCTTCCTGCTCCCCCCCTCCCCAGGGAATTCTGGAGCGGGTCTTTGCCCCTTCATGGGTCTCCGGCCCTGTTTGGGCTGGGAAAAAGTAACTTGGGAAAGTACTTGCCAGGGTGACCCTCCTCCCAGAATTTGCCCTCCAGGCAAAGGCAGCTTGAAACAAGAAAAGGAGTGTAAAAAACTATAGAGGCAGACAGTCTGGGGCAAAGGCCTGCTGGTAAAAATATCTCGGAAAGGGAGGTCTGTTTCCTGGGAAACAGAGGGGACAACAAAACTCCTGCAAATAGGTGAATTCCAAAACAACTAACAAGCAAAACCCCAGTACAAGACAGAGGCCTAGAAAGACAGGTAAATCCCTGGACAGTGCATTTGCCCTGGGCTGAACTTTCTGATAGGAGGTTTGAAGCTCAAGAAAATCTCTTTCTGAGCACCAGCCAGTTACAACAACAACTGACACCCCAGGGAATAAATCACAGAGTTAACATTTTAAAACATTAAAATGTACAATGTGCAAAAAAGGAGTGGAAGACAAATAAAGAAACAGGAAATGGTGGCCATCCAAAGGAAGAGGACAAAAATACAGAAAACACCGATGAAGAACACAAGGTTGTGGAAATTCCAAACAAAGCCTTTAAAAATGAATGATCTTAAAAATGCTCAAGGAGATGAAAAACATACAGAGAAAAACCAAAGGATATCAGAAAGACAATGAGTAAGTAATATGAGAGTCTTGGTAAAGAGAGAGAAATTTTAAAAAGGAACCAAACAAAATTACTGGACTTGAAGACTAAATAACTGAAATGAAAAATGCCCAAGAGGATTTCAAGAGCAGATTGGAGCTGGTAGAAGAAAAAATCAGTGAATTCAAAGATAAGACACTTGAAATGACTCAGGCTGAGAGCAAAAAGAATAAAATAATTACTAAAAGGGAAAATACTCTAAGACACCTCCAGGACACCAACAAGCATATCAATATATACATTATAGGGGACTCAGAAAGATGAGGGAGAGAGAGAGGCCAAAAGAATATTCAAACGATGAATGGCAGAGGACTTCCCAAATTTAGCAAAAGATATTAGTATACACATCCAAGAAGCTCAGAGAACACCAAACAGGATAAACATAAAGATACACCCTGTTCCGGTTTGCTAAAGCTGCTATTATGCAAAATGGCAGAAATGGATTGGCTTTTATAAAGGGGGTTTATTTGGTCACAAAGTTACAGGCTCAAGACCACAAAGTGTCCAAAGTAAGATACCAACAATAGGGTATCTTCACCAGAGAAAGGCCATTGGCTTCCGGAAAACCTCTGTTAGCTGGGAAGGCATGTGGCTGGCATCTGCTGGCTCCCAGGTTGCATTTCAAAATGGCATTCTCCAAAGCATCAGTTTTCAATGGCCGTTTTCAAAGCATCTGCCTCAGCTGCAGCTCCTCTTCAAAATATCACTTTCAGTTGCTTTGAAGTCCTTCTGTCTATGAACTCCTTTATACAACTCCAGTGATCCAATTAACACCCACCCTGAATGGGCAGCGTAACACCTCCATGGAAATTATCTGATCAAACATTTCACTCACAGTTGATTGAGTCACATCTCCATGGAAACACTCAAAGGATTCCAATCTAATCAACACTAATATGTCTGCCCCCACAAGATTACATCAAAGATAATGGTGTTTGGGAGGACATAATACATCCAAAATGGCATACACCCCTTCATATTGATCACACTATCAAATGCAAATGACAAAGAGAGTTCTGAACACTGCAAGAGAAAAGCAATGTGTTACGTACAAGGGAGTCCCAATTAGATTGGGTGTGGATTTCTAATCAGAAACCTTTGAGGTTAAGAAGGCAGTGGGTTGAAATGCTTAAAGTGCTGAAGGAGAACATCCACCAGCCTAACATTTTATATCCAGTGAGGCTCTCTTTCAAAAATGAGGGTGAGATTAAGACATTTTTAGATAAATAAAAGCTGAGGGATATCATCACCAATACATTGGCCCTAAAAGCAATTCTAAAGTAAGCTCTTAAGACTGAAAGGAAAGGACACTAGCCAGTAGTTCAAAGCAGCATAAACAAGACAATAAAGGTAACCATTTGGGTAATTATAAATGCCAGTATTCTTCTATTTCATTGCTTGGTATGTAATACCACTTCTTATTTCCTACTGGTGCTATACTGCAAATGTGTAAAAAAATAATGATAAATCTAGGTTTTGGACATATGATGTACAAACATGTAAGTGGTAAGAAGTACAAAAAATGGTGAAGGGACAGAGGGGTATAAGAAAAGTATATTTGCATGCTATTGAACTTAAGTTGGAATCAAAACCAAATATAATTGTTATATATTAAGGATGTTACATTTTAACCCCATGGTAACCACAAGGAAAACAGATGAAAAATATATCTGGATAGAAATAAGAAGGCACTCAGTATGGTATAGCACACACACACACACACACAAATAAATATAGAAATAGTCATTAATGGAAGTAAGGAATAAATAGGTATAAGACCTTAAAAAGCTAAATAGCAAAATGGCAGAAAAAAGTCCTGTAGCATCAGTAGTGACTTTAAGTGTAAATGAATTAAACTCTCTAGTCAAAACAAAGAGATTGGCTAAGTGAGTAAAAATGCATGACCTACCTATATGCTGTCTGTAGGAGATTCATGTTAAAGTCAAAGATACAAATTGGTTGAGGGTGAAAGGATGGAAAAATATATACCATGTAATCAGTAATAATGAGAGAGCCAGGGTGGCTATATCAATATTGGATAAAATGGACTTCAAGTCAAAAACTGTTATGAGGAACAAAGATGGTCATTATATACTGATAAAAGGGACAATTCAATAGGAAGATGTAACAATTATAAATATATATGCACCTAGCAGCAGAACCCCAGAAAGTATAAAGCAAATTCTGAGAGATTTGAAAGTAGAAATTGACATTTTTCCATTACTAGTAAGAGACTTTAACACACCACTCTCAATAATGGATAGAACATGTATTCAGAATATCAATAACGATACACTGAACCAAGTTGACCTAACATATATCTATAGAACCCTGCTCCACATGAAAATGAAATACACATTCTTCTTGAGGGCACATGGATCAATCTCCAGGATAGACCAAATGTTGGGTCACAAAACAAGTCTCAATAAATTGAAAAATATTGAAATCATACCATGTATGTTTTCTGATCACAAAAGAATGAAGCTAGAAATCAGTAACACAGGGAGAAAGAGAAAGTGCACAAATATGTGGCAATTAAACATCATAGTCTTAAACAACAGATGGGTTAAAGAGAAATCACAAACAACATTAGGAAATATCTTGAGGTGAATGAAGATGAAAATACAACATACCAGAACTTAGGGGATGCAGCAAAGGGAGTGCTGAGAGGGAATGTTATTGCTCTAAATGATTACATGAGTAAAACAGAAAGACTTCAAATCGGACACCTAACCTCAAAACTGATGAACTAGAAAAAAGAGCAAACTAAGCCCAAAGTGAGCAGAAGGAAAGAAATAGCAAAGATTAGAGTGGAGATAAATGAAATGGAAAACAAACAAGCAAACAAACAAAAAACAATGAGAGAATCATCAAAACGAAAAGTTGGTTCTTCAGAAAGATGAATAAAATTGACCAACCTTTATCTAAACTAACAAAGAAAAAGAGAGGATACAAATAATAAACATCAGAAATGAAAAAGGGACATTACTACCAACCCTGCTGAAATAAAAAGTCTGTAAGAGGATACTATGAACAATGTATGTCAATAAATTAGATAGCCTAGATGAAATGGACAAATTCTTAGAAACATAACAAATTACTAGTAAAGAGATTGAATCAGTAAACAAAAACTTCTTAACAATGAAAAACCCATTACCTGATGGCTTCACAGGGGAATTCTACCAAACATTACAAGAAGACTTAATTCAAATTCTGTTCACTTACAGAAAATTGAACATGAGGTTACACTCCCTAACTCATTCTGTGAGGCCAACATCACCCTCATAACAAAGCCAGATAGATACCCCAAGAAAAGAATACTACAGACCAAAATTTGTTATGAATATAGCTGCAAAAATCCTTAAGAAAATACTAGTAAACCAGGATCAAATGGGATTTATCCCTGGTATGCAAGTTTTGTTCAACATAACAAAGTCAACAATTGTAATACATCACGTTAACAAAACGAAGGGGGAAAAAGGAAAATGTGATTATCTGAATCAAACCAGAAAAGGTATTTGACAAAATACAGCACCCTTTCTTGATATAAACACTTAGAACACTAGGAATAGAAGCAAACTTCCTGAACACGATAAAGGGCATTTATGAAAAGCCCACAGCTAAAATCCTTCTGAATGGTGAATGACTGAAAGCTTTACCTTGAAGATCAGGAAAAAGACAAGGATGCTGTATTACTAACGGTTCTCTAGGGAAACAGAATCAATGAGAGGTGTCTCTGACTATCAAATTGTAAAGGTAACTCACACAACTGTGGGTATGCAAGAGTCCAAACTCCATAGAGTAGTCAGCAAACTGTCAACTCCAAGGAAGATGTCCCATGAACTCCTCAGGAAATGAACCGGCAACTTCGACGAACTCCTCAGGAAATGAACTGGGATTGACGAACGTGTTCGATGAACTCCTCAGGAAACGAACCAGCAACTTCGATGAACTCCTCGGGAAATGCTTCACTGGGCACCCGAAGAAGAAGTGAAGGTCCTCTGTCTGTCTTGCTTATAAGTCTTCAACTGATTAATTGGATTAAATCCAGCCAATTGCATTCTCTCATTGTGGAAGGCACGCCCTTTGGTGAGTCATCAGTCACAGCTGCAGTCAATTGACTGATGATTTAATAAACCAGCCTGTTGGTTTATTAACCAGCCACAAACATCCTCACAGCAATTGTTAGGCCAATGTTTACTTGACCAGACAGCTGGGTACTATCACCTGGCCAAGTTGACACATGAACCTAACCATCACAGATGCCCACTGTCATCACTGTTAGTCAATATTTAAATAGCATCCAAACTGGAAAGGAAGAAGAAAACTTTCTCTGCTTACAGATGATATGATCCTATATACAGAAAATCCTGAAAAATCCACAGCAAAGCTCCTAGAGCTAATAAATGAATTCAGCAAAGTGGCAGTGTACAAGATTAACACCCCCAAATCAGTATTGTTTCTGTTCACAAGAAATGAAAAATTGGAACAAGAAATCAATTAAAAAAATTCTATTCAAAATAACTATTAAAAGAATCAAATATCTCATAATAAATCTAACCAAGGTTGTAAAGGCCTTGCACATAGACAACTACAAAACATTAATAAAACAAATTAAATAAGACTTAAATAAATGGAAGGATATTCCATGTTTATGGAATAAATATCATTAAGATGTCAATGCTACCTGAAGTAATATATAGATTCAACACAATCCCAATCAAAACTCTAACAGCTTTCTTTGCAGAAATGGAAAAAGCAGTCATCAAATTTATTTGAAAAAGTAAGGGACCCCAAATAGTTAAAGCCATCTTGAATGAAGTTGGAGGACTCACACTTTCCAATATTAAAACACATTACAAAGCCACAGCAATCAAATCAGCATTGTACGGGCACAAGGTCAGACATACAGACAATGGAATTGAATTGCTTAGTGTCTTACCAGGATGAAATTAACATTTCATCTGGCTGCATTCCTTTCTGGGGGCTCTATGAAAGAATCTGTTTCCAGGCTTGTTTAGATTGTTGGCAGAATTGAGTTCCATGTGGTTGCAGGACTGGCATCACTGATTCCTTGCTAGTTATCAGCAGGGAATTGTTCTCAGCTTTTAGAGTCTGCCCACATTCTATGACTTATAGCCCCATATCCTCTTCAAAACCCTCAATGGCTTTTTCTAATATCTCTGATCTCCCCTTTGGCCTCATCTCCCCTGCTTCCTTCTACTCCATCTTTCTGACTCTATCTAGAGAAACTTTTTGCTGTTAATGGCTCAAGTGATTATACTGAACCCATCTGGATAATTCAGGACAATCCGTAACTTTAATTATACCTACAGGCCCCTTTACACCAATACGTTCAATAGTGAAGTATAAGAAGGGAATCTGTAGAATTCTGCCTACCACAGGGAGTGACTTCCAGAGGAGCAAAAGTCTAAATTGAGACCTGAAGACAAAGAGGTGGGAGGAAAAAGGTGGAAGAGAGTGCTCCAGAAAAAGTTGGCACATACATAGACCCAGAGACACCGTGGTCTATTAAGGGAACTGAAAATGAAGAATACAGGGTGCAAGGTGAAAGATGATAAGAGACAGACTCATAAGCAAGAGCCATATCATAAAGAGGTGTGTATCCCATCCTAAGGAGCTCAGTCTTCATCCTCAGCCTCCCCTCCACTGGTTATTGCAATCTTTTCCCCATATGTGGATCATTATCTCTAGATTTTTAATTTCATCCTTTCAGGTTCTCTACTAGCAATACTTTCTCCCTCCTACATTTTGAAAGATTGTTTATTAGCAGAGCTTGAGTAAAAGTGCTTCCACTTAGTTCTCAGCTAACCAAGAAATTCCATCCATGACATTAACCAAGTACCCTGATAAGCGAGTTTCACCAAGCAGAGAATGAAATGATTATCTGTTAAGCTATTGTAATACTTGAAATTATCCCTTTTTACAGTGAGATCTAGAAAGGTGAGAGACTTGCCTAACTTTACACTCTAAGAGAAAAAAATTAATTACATTTCCACCGGTTCTTTATTATTTGGGAGAGAGGAGTGGGCAGTAAATTATAGTTACAGTTTTCTTCTAATTTTTAATATAATATAAATTCATCATAAAAATTGCAAATAGATTGTTATTAAATTATAACCTGCTATACATGTTATTAAATGATAGGTAAATTATTATGTTATATTGAGATATGTTGAAGAGCTATATTGTTAAATTATGGAGAGATAAATACACATAGATTTAAAAGGAAATTTAGAGTAATTTCTTAATTTTTCCATTCTTCATTTGATATATTCTTCTGTTCTTTTGCCTAATTTGAATTTCTTTCTTTTTTTTTTCTTACTTAGATCTGTCGGCATTTTATATACTTTATCATTTTCTTTAAAGAGACAACTCTTGACCTCTCACCTCTATCTTCTTGTGAGAGTACCCTCATGCCCCTCTGCATGTGTACTTAATAAATTTTCTGCCTGCCTACTCTATCTGTGCTTTGCCCTTGAATTCATTCTCGCAGCATGGCCAAGAACCCAGGAACCGAATCTGGCAACATATTTTGGCAAGCCAGCCAGGAAACACTTCTCTCTGATCATCTGGACTGGTGAGCTTGGAAGTGGATCCTCCCAATCAAGCCTTCAGATGAGCCTTCAGCCCCAGCTAACACTAACACTATGCTATAACCTCATGAAAGATTTTGAGCTGAAGTCACCCAGAACCAAATGAAGATGTTGGAGTCTGATGGAGCAGACACACACCCTGCGTGGCAAGAAGCTCACATTGTTAGAGGCACAGGGCAATTGAGACAACAGAGGGACAGCAAGTTCACATCTCACATCTCAGGCTTGCTCCAGGAATAGAACAGGGAATCACCCCTGTCATAGAAGATACGTTTAGCTCTCCCTCCTTCTCTCCCTCCCTCCTTCTCTCTCTCCACTCTCACAATATAATGTCCTTATGACAAGATACCACCACAGCTGAACAGGATGAAAAAGATTTAGCTGTAATGGCAGCTGTTAGCAATATAGCACCGAGACTTTTAAAATACAAGGTCAGTAAGAACCTGACCCATTGGCTTGAGCTCATCTTGAGGCCATAGTTCTCGTATACAGTGGGATTATTCCAAGAACTCACCTACCATGGAGAACAGACACATCAAGGGCAGATGGAAACGGGCAGGAGACCTGGACTGTAGAACAGCATTATCCTACCCTAGCTGTGTGATCATGAGCACAACCTATAATTTTCCTAGACCTCAGTTTTCTCTTTTTCAAATATAAGTATATTATCCTAGATAGTCATCTCTCTAAGGTAATTTTCAGCTCCAAATTATGTTTGTATTTCCCATGATATCATGTTTTGAAATCTTTTTTTTTTTTTTTTGGTACCATAACAAATCTCTTGTGAAGTGTTACAGCTTAATGCTTAAGAGTGTGGGCTCTGAAGTCCAACAGACCTGAGTGCAAAGCCCAGGGCTGCCACTTTCTGTGACAATGGGCAAGGTGCTAACCTCTCTGAGCTTCTGTTTTCCCTTCTAAAAAGGGGATAATAGTATCCCTTATTATAATAGGATTGTTGTGAAGATAAATCAGATAATAAATATAAATCATCTAGCACAGAGTCTAGCACATTGTAAGCTATAAATAAATGTTGCTGTTACATGAAACAATTACCCTTGCCTCATTGGCTCCTTGTCTCACATCATGAAACTCTCCCAAACAAACCCTATCCAAGGAACTGTGTCTACTCTGAGCTTCACAGTCTAGTCTAGTATGGATCGCGATCTGCACTTACACAGAAATCAAAAACCTGTTTAAAATAGATTATTTGCTTATATGAGAAAATGGAAGGAAGGTTATCTGAGATTTTATTCTGCTATTAAAATTATGCCCCCTACTTGCTTATCAAATTTAAAAAAATAAAGTTTAAAAGGTACATTTTAAAGGGAAGGGAAGAAAAAAAGAAGTGAATGCCTACTATTAAAATTCTACTTATAGAAAGATTGAGGACCAGAACTTATATACTACATAAGAGTTAATTTAAAACAAATTATTAGAAAACATATTATGATAAAAAATTATTAGCAAGTTCATTTTGGTTAGCTTTGGATTTCCCAAATCACAGAACCACTTCAAGTACAGAAAATAGAACTTTGGGATAGTGGAATGACTGTTTTTTAAAAGCCTGTTCTGCAACCAAGTAGCCCTGATTCCTGAAGACAACTGTGTAATTATGTAGCTTACATGATGTGACCATGTGACTGTGAAAACCCTTGGCTCACACTCCCTTATCCAGTTTATGGGCAGTTAAGTAGAAAAATGGGGACAAAATTAAATGAAAAATAGGGTGGGATGGGGGGGTTGGGATGTCTTAGGTGTTCTTTTCCTACTTTTATTTGTATTCTTATTTTTACTTTTTTTGCAGTAATGAAAATGTTCAAAACTGGATTGTGGTGATGAATGCACAACTATATGAGGGTACTGTGAACAATTGTTTGTACGCTGTGGATGATTGTATAGTATGTGAATACATCTCAATAAAAGTGAATTTAAAAAAGAGACAACTCTTGATGGTACTTATATATTTTAAATTTAATTTTTTCCAGTGCATTGATGTCTGCTTTTGTCTTAAATATATAATTCCACTTTCTTTTCATAAATTTGATACTGTTCTCTCATTAATTATTTGAACTAAATGCTTTATTATCTTTAGGATTTATTCATACAGATATTTAAGATTATATATATATATACCTTAGAGTAGACTATTTATGCTTATTAAGTGTTCATACATAATACTCTCAATGCTATTTTTTTAATAATCTGTAATTGAATATTGTTTAAAATTTCCTCTTTGATCCAATACTTAAGAGGATATTTCCATATTTTAAAATTTCAAAATGATTAAGACTTTTGTTTCCCATTTATTAATATTTTAATTTATCCATTCTTGAATTGTTCATGTCTATTCATCTTTTAGTTGACTATTATATGCCTTTAAATTACTTTTTTCAAAAATGATTTCTGTGACTTATTTTCTAAATGTTCCCATTTCCGCTATTGCATTTATAATTTTCTTGGTTTTCTATTGTCACATTAAAAATTATCCCACATTTGGTGGATTTAAACAAGAAGCATTTTTCATGTCACAATTTCTGTGGGCCATGAGTCTGGGAACAGCGTGGCTGGGTCGTCTCAGTGTCTCACAAGGCAGCTGTCAAGGCACAGCGTGGGGCTTCAGTGCAATCTGAGCCTTGAGGTCCTTACCAAGATCACATGGAGGTTGGCAGAATTCCTTTCCTTACGGTTTTAGGACTCATGGTGGTTTGCTTCTTCAAGGCTAGCAGGAGAATCTCTGTCTAGAAAGGTTCAAGGCTTTTAAGGGCCTTCACCTGATTGAGTCAGACCCAACCAATATAATCTCTCTTTTGATTAACTCAGAACTGACTTAGGACCTGAAGTACATCTGGAAAATTCCCCCTCCCTTGCCATATAATGTAATCTAACCACAGAAGTGACATAGATGATGTTCACAGGTCTCTCCCACACTCAAGGAGAGGGAACATACAGGGTGTGTATAAGAAGAAGTGGGATTCTAAGAGCCATCTTAGAATTCTGCCTACCACATCATTTATTTTGTTCATTTCTCTTTTTAAGATAAGTCTTTGCCATTTCATCTCAGTTTTGCCACTTTCTCTGGTGTTTTGATCCTGTTTTATAGATTTCATAATATCTCCCTAAAGGTTGATAGGAACACTTAGCCTTGACTGAGAGACTCATGCCAGGCCCTGGCTGTATTCTGTCCCTTTTACAGGACCGCTGAGTCCCTCCTGTATTTCCGACATTGCTCCTATCCTAACATGTCTATGGAGTAGAATCTTTCATGTTTTAGATTCCGTCTTATTATTTCCAGATAATCTTTGACTGTTGCTTGTGCACTAATAAAGTTCCCTTTAAATACTGTTGCAAACTTACCGTTTTGATTATGAAAAACATACAGTTCTTTTTGGTTGATACTGGCTACTTTACTTCTAAGCTGAAGAATGACAGAGTTCACCCTCATTTCTGTGACTGCTACCATCTGAAAATCTATGGAATAATGCAGCAGCAGCTAGGGAGGAAAGCACTGCTGGCTTCCTTCTGGGCTTGGCACTTGTTCTATATATGACCTTGGGAGAGTTACTTAGCCTCCCTGTATCTCAGTTACTTCAGCTCTAATATGGTGACAATACAATCTACCTCTGGGAACTCTTAGGAGGATCAATGATCTAATCTATCAGGTAACGCTCGCTCCTACCTTGGTATGGGTTACATAATGCATGTACAGTCCCCATGGTTAAACCCTAACTTACCCTGGGGTGCCTGTCTTGAAAACCAACCCCATTCTTTATTTCATCTAACTGCAACTCTACAATGCATTAGCAAGTAAAGTAGATTCATCGAAGATTTCAAAGACAGAGTTTTTAAAAGAGGTTTGATACATGCAGCAACACTTTTTCTATATTCCCACTACATAATTCTCCATTCAAAATTGCTTTCCAGCTGCCAGCAGCTTCATCTCAGAGAAAGCTCCTCCCATCCCTACTTAACCATACATCTGACTCCACTAGCATATCTCATAGACTGTCAGAAAAAATGTGCAAAACCTAGAAATAAGGCAAAGAGGTGGGTGCAATGATCTTTCAATGGCATATAGGAACAGAGGCCACTCAAGAATTATGCACAAAATGTACCAAGTTTAAGTCACTGCTTCTTATCAGTTAAAGGCCCCAGACCTTGTGATATTGCATGTTAACTTGTAAATTTTTTACCTGATAAGAGACATAAATAATTTCTCTCTGGTATAATACATAACTCCAAAGGTGGAAGGCCGTGATGGACATTAACCAGTTTTGCATTTAACTCAGCAATCTTTCTCTAACAATGTCTATATTCATATCTAGCTTCTTAAATGCTTTTTAAATCAGTTGTAACATCCTACTGGTTCCTCCGTTAATTAATGAATTAAATGAAATTTTTGACATGTGCTTATTTTATATTTGCTTGAAACCCATAACTGACATTTTTTGAAAATTATGTATTAATTTCCCTTAACAGAAATTAAGAAAAAACAAAAAACCTTGAAATTAGCCTTACAACCTCCATTCCTTAAAGCACCTCCTCAACCAACTATTGGCTTTATAATTAGCCCGTACTGATTTCAGTCACTTTTGGGGGACCCTTTAGAGATTCCACCGCTAAGGGGAGAAAAGTGTTCTCCTTATCATCATTTCATTATTTTCTCTGTCATATTTCCATAATTATCCCATAATGTTAAAAGGTCTTGCCTTTCCGAACTCCTTTTTCATCCTGTTATTACTGCCTGCTTAAGGCCCTTTCCTCTCTAAATTGAGATGGTTGCAATTCCACCCCCTTCTCCCATCTTTGTTGCCTCCACCCTGGATTTTTAACACCACTACCCATTGCCAAGTGGCACTGGTAGCTCAGAAGTTTACTCATTTCATGTTTGAGGCAGATAAACCATGTGCTGGTTCTCTAACGAGCTTCTCAAGGTAACCTATGCCCTTGACTTCCTACTAATCCCAATCCAGTCCTAGGAACAACCTTAAAAGCAGCTGAGCTACATGAAAGTACCAAACTACATTTGGTGGTTAAAGCAAAAAGGAACTAAATCTAAGGAACAGTTTACTATCCATGGGAATTGCTCCTGCCCTATACTGTGTGTGCATGTGTGTGTGTGTGTGTGTGTGTGTGTGCGTGTGTGTATTTCAGCTTTATAACCTGGGTTGGAGTAGGGGGTAAAATGAGGTTTTTGTGTGTGGTTTAGTCTATTTCTTCAAACATTCTGAATTATAATTAGCTTTGATTTTTACATCTATTCATAATGATAGCAGAGGGCAACGCACAACAGAAAGGGGGTTGCAAGCTTTCCACTTAGCAATTAATTCTATTATTAAATGCTAAGAAAAAAATAAGTGCCTGCCAGCTGTAGCTTTATTATGTTTTCCCAGAAATAATAATGAGAAGGCTGTGAAAGTATATTATTTATTTCTCCTCCCCACCCCCCTGCTTGTAGCATAAGAAGGAGAAGAATAAAAACCACGGATGGTTGTTCCTTCCATGTGAAAATAAAATTACTCGGCTATGAGAAAGTGGCTTGGACAGAGCATAAAACTGAGACTAGGATTCTTAATTGTATTTTTATTTTTATTGATTTGTTTTAAAAAGGAGCATCTATTCTGGGACAGAAACTATGCTGAGCAAAAGGGGGATTAAAAATATGGAAGATGTGGAGCCTTTTCTGTAGGACGTCGCAGCCTGAGAGGAATAAGAGACATGCAAACACCTGAATTAAAATAAAAACATGGTAAATGCTATAGTAGAGGAATAGTAGTGATCTGTGAGCACAGAGGAGAGGTGGCTATTATCAGTGGAGAGGTGGAGATATCAGTCATCAGTCATCAAATAGCTAACTGCGTGCCTTCTGCTAGCACCATGCCCGACAAATTAAAGTTTCTCAATGAATGTGGATCGAATCAGAATCTGACCTAGATTCCTGCTGCAATCCAGCTTTTCTTCAGAACATGATTAAACAAAGAATGAGGTTATCTTGTGCTTTTTGATTCACCCTTAGGTTTTAATATGGGGAAGCAAGCAGTGTACTGCACTGGCCGAGAGGTACAAATCAGTGTTCGTAAAAGAGGAACAAGTTCAAAACTCAGAATTCTTACCAATTTGGGTCTTACTCCAAGGGATTTAAATTAACACTGTTTTATTTGCCTGGGACATAAATAGTAAACTGTGACATTTTGGGAAGGGTGTTGAAGCTAAATTAATCAGGTCCTAAAATTTTAACCTCTTGCATCTACTAACTGTGTGACCTTGAATATTTTACTTCCCCTCTAATCCTTAGTTTTATTATCTATAAATTAGGTGTAAATATTCCTCTTTTAGAAGATACTATGAAGGTTAAGTACTATGTGGAAGAATGTCTGGCATATTGTAGCTTTTCAACAACTATTTTTAATCTGGGAAGTCTTATCTTGTTATTGTGGATTACAAAGCAGGTTTGTGTTGAACACAGCTTGGCTTTTTCCATTTTACTACTTGGTTGTGTGGGTGCTGCCTACAAATTGTCCTTAATGACAGAAAGTTAGGCATTCAAATGTTAAATCCCCTAATTGAGAATATTTCTTCTTTTAGTCAGCCCAATACAATGTCAGTTGTAAGAGCTTATGAGTCAAGAATTTTTAATTCTCCTAGATTCCAGTTCAACCCCATGGTGATAAAAATTTTGCAAAGTGTGAGTGCCACTATTTTTGCTTTAAGCCAGAAAGTTACTCTCTAAGCCAGGGCTTGCAAGTTGGCAACACTTGTGCAAAATTTGTCCTGAAAACATAATGCTTTTGGCAGGCACAGCATTTTTTGTTTTGCTTTCAATTAAATTGGCATGACTTTGAGTGTGGAGGGGGGTGGCCTTTTCACTTTGTCATGAAAGTGAACTATCCGGTCTCTTGGGTCTGGTTTGTTTCACATAAAATGTCACCTGCCAGTTCCTGTAGGGCATTTGAAATTATGGCCACTATTCTAAACCATGCTCACATCTACCTGAATAATAGAAGAACCTACCCATACGGGTTGAGGGGATGGTCAATTTACTGCAAAGACAATCATCTCCAAATTGATTTTCCTGTCCCAAGTCGTTCTCCCTTTATTACCAACTCTGCACTGAAAGTGATTGATCCTTCAGAAATGTATTTAATAATTTTATTACTTCCCTGATTAAGACCTCAGACTATTCTCTCGCATCAACGGTTCCATCCTCCCTGTCCATCCTCATGCACTGCTACTGTATGCTCCAGCCACGCTAAACTACTTTCCCTTCTTTAAAGATGCCCTGCATGTTCATAACTACTTAATTTTGCAAATACTTTTTTCTCTGCTTGGGATGCCCTTCTCAGAATTTTGCACTTAGCAGGCCTTCTTCCAGATACAATAATAAAACATTGAAAAGTGTTTCCTGATTAGCAAATCGAGAAGCTGATGTCTCCTTATTCTGAACTCTCAGAACAGTTTTTATTTTTTTAAACAAAAACTCCCCCTTCCCCCATCCCCCCTTGCCCCCGCAAAGTATTCATCATGGTTCTCATGGAAGACAGAACCAACAGATTTTACACACACTATATATATATCACACAAACATATACACACACACACACACACACATACACACATTTACATGCATACATATATATGTACATATATACATGTATACAATATACATATACATACACACATATATATGATGAAGTTTTGGATGAATTCCCCAGGAGCTGACTGGCTGAAGTAGAGAGAAAATCTTTTTGACTGCTGAAATTATCAGTTCTCCTTTAAGATCTTCCACTGATTGGTTGAGAATTCTCTCATTGCTCTTTCAAGGCAATATATTTTGTTGATTTTAGATGTCATCAAGCATAGATGCAATGAACTGGATAATTATGCAAATCCATGGAAAATACTTGCAGTGAAAATCAGGCCAGAACTTTCTTGACCAAGCAACTGGACACCATAACCTAGCCAAATTGACACATGAACTTAACCATTAAAGTCCACCTCTTGTCAACTTTGTACCCATACACATCTCTTTAAACCATATTTAATCTCTAAATAAAAACAATAACAGTCATACTTTTGCCTAACATAACCCAACTGCCCTGCATACAACTGGAAACACACTAACCGTTTCTCCAGAAGAGGATGCACCTCCTTGGGTAATATTCACTCTTAAACTTGATATCCTGTAACTTTACTATTATGAAATAAATTTAATGCAACTTATGTTATATGAGAAAGGAATATGTTAGGGAAAAACAGGTATTTCCTTTATTGTATCTATGCAAACATTTATAACACAAAGAAGAAACACTCCTAACCATGATAGTCCTCATTTCTGTAACTGGTCATGTGGTCATAGTTTATATTTATAACTTATATTCTTCCCCAATTCATTCCATATTCCCTTTGCCCTGGGCAAGCTCTTTAGTCATGGTTCTTTCCTTAGTGTGCTAACCTAAATCTTCATTCCTGAAAGGTGTGGGCCATTAGCTGCAGTCCTGTCAAAATTGGGTTATTGCGGGTTTTTTAGCTATTATAGTTACTTCCTACTTTGCCTGTTGATTCAGAGGCATGAGGAGCCCAAAGTGTATGGGTGGCAGTCTTAACTTGCAGTTCAATGGAATCGTGTGTGTCTAAGTGGAAGCCCTCCTCCTTTTGGAACTAAGACCTGTAGACCAGCAGAGCATAACATCATGAGGATAGGAAGCAAAAATGTTTCTAGTGGATCACTAGTGATAATAATGTATGGTGCTACTCCCATTTCTACCTCTTGATTCCTGGACTCCTTAATACTGGCTGTGGGAGAAAGAGCTCCATAGATTGAATACTGATTTTGTGTATATACAGCCTCCTGGAGAACATGACCCCAGGCTTACAAGGTATTACCACCCAGTTGGCACTGTAATTGAGTTTTCAAAAAGTCATTC
This sequence comes from Choloepus didactylus, assembly GCF_015220235.1. Taxonomy (NCBI): domain Eukaryota; kingdom Metazoa; phylum Chordata; class Mammalia; order Pilosa; family Megalonychidae; genus Choloepus; species Choloepus didactylus. The sequence continues at coordinate 56,526,466 of NC_051326.1, forward strand.
CACCTTTCTATCAATCCAGCTGCTTCAGCATGATGGGGAACATGGTAAGACCAGTGAATTCTGTGAGCTTGTGCTCATTACTGTACTTCATTTGTTGTGAAGTGGGTTCCTTGAGTGAAAGCAATGCTGTGTGGAATACCATGATGGTGGATTAGACATTCTATAAGTCCATGGGTGGTAGTTTCGGTGGAAACATTGCATGTAGGTAAGGTAAATCAGTAGTCTGACTATGTGTCTGCTCCAATTAAAACAAAATGACAAAATGCTGCCTCTTCCATGGTGGAAATTGCCCAAATGTCATCAACTTGCTACCAGGTAGGAGGCAGAACACCTTGGGGAATGGTGCTTTGTCAGGGAATGAGTTTTGGTCTTTGCTGCTGGCAGACTGGGCACTCTTCAGTGACTGTAGCCAGGTTGGCCTTGGTAAGTAGAAGTCCACATTGCTGAGCCCATGCATAGCCTCCATCCCTGCCACTATGGCCACTTTGTCATGAGCCCACTGGGCAATGACAGGAGTGACTGGGGAAAGAGGCTAACTGGTATTCACAAAATGGGTCACCCTATCCCCTTGATTATTAAAATCCTCTTCTGCTGAAGTCACCCTCTGGTGAGCATTCACATGGGACTCATATTTTCATGATTTTCACCCACTCAGAAAGGTCTACCCACATACCACTCCATATACCTTTGTGTCACCAAGTTTCCAATCATGTTCCTTCCAAGTCCCTGACCATCCAGCTAAACCAGTGGCCACAATCCATGAATTGATATATGAATACACCTCTGGACATTTCTCCTTCCAAGCAAAATGAACAACCAGTGCACTGCTTGAAGTTATGCCCACTGGGGGGATTTCCCTTTACCACTGTCCTTCAGGGATGTCCCAGAAAGGGGCTGCAGTGCTGCAGCTATCCACTTTTGGATGGTACCTGTATATCGTGCAAAATCATCTGTAAATTAGGCCTGAGTTTTCTCTTCCCCAGTTAACTGATCTTGGGGAAAACTCCACAGGGCCATGAGTGAGCTGGGAAAGATAAGGTAACGTGACAGAAGTAGGGGCCATGGGCATTTGGGCCACTTCCTCGTGTAAATGACTTGTGCCTTGGGGTCTTTTCAAGCTCAGTCTCATATATTCCACCTCCATTTGATGATGGAGTACTGCTGTGCTCGCCCAATTTTATGGATTGGTGGGTCAGACAACACCCAGCCCCTGATGGGAAACTAAGGTCTAAAGTAATTTGGTGGCCCAAGCAGTCAGTCTCTACTAAGGTCCAGTATTAGGCCAAAAGCTGTTTCCCAAAGGGAGTGTAATTATGTGCAGAGGGTGGCAGGGATTTGCTCCAAAATCCTAATGGCCTGCGCTATGATTCTCATATTGAGTCTTGCCAATGGCCCCAAACAGCATCTCTATTTGTCATTGAAACTTCCAGTACTGTAGGATCTGCTGTATCATATGAACCAAGTGGCAGAGCAGCTTGCACCACAGCCTGGACCTGTGCAGAGCCTCCTCTTGTTCCAGTAGCCATTCATAACTAGTAGCTTTTCAAGTCACTCATCAGATGGGCCAGAGTAGCACACCCAAATGAGGAAAATGCCAGTGAAAACAAACTGATTGTGGTGGTCTTTACTAACAGGTGTCTAGAAAAAAAAGCATTTCTCAGATGAATAGCTGCATACCTGGTACTAGGGGAGTGTTAATTTGCTTAAACAATGATACCATACATGAAACAGCAGTTGCAACTGGAGTCACTACCTGGTTAAGTTTACAAACACTGACTGTCATTTTCCAAGAGGCATCTTCTTTTTCTGCACAGGTCAAAGAGGAGATTTGAATAGGGGTGTGGTGGGAATAACCACACTGCATCCTTTGAGTCTTTGATGGCGGCACTAATCTCTGCAATCTCTCCACGAATGCAGTATTGCTTTTGATATTATTACTTTACTAAGAAGAGGCAGTTCTAGTGGCTTTCAGTTGGCTTTTCCTACCATAATAGCTCTCACTCCACAAGTCAGGGAACAAGCCAGTTACCTGAATATGTCTATTCCAATTATGCATCCTATCACTAGAGAAATAACCTCTAATCTCCTATCTCTGAAAACTTACTATTTCTAATCATCTCTTATAAGTGATATCATAAAACTTTTGTTCTTATGTGTCTTGTTTGTTTCCCTGAGCATAATGTTTTCAAGGTTCTTCCATGTTGCGGCATGTCTTGTACTTTTCTCTCTCTTATAGTCAAATAATACCATTGTGTGTAGGGAACATAGTTTGTTTATACAGTCATTTGTTGATGGGCATTTGGGTTGTTGCCAGCTTTTGGCTATTGTGAATAATGTTATTATAAACATTGGTGTACAAGTATCTGTTTGGGGCCCTGTTTTCACACTGGTTAGGTATACACCTAGAAGTGAGATTGTTGAGTCAAATGATAATTCCATATTTAACTTTTTGAGGAATTACCATATTGTTTTCTACAGTGGCTGTACCCTTTTATATTCCCCAAAACCAGGCACTAGAGTTCCATTTTTCCTACTTGTTTTTCTTATGATGGTCGTTTTATAATGTAATTATTTCTTCATTTTTCTGCTTCTTTATAAGTTCTTTGACAGGTATCACTGCAGCATCATGTAGCACAGGACCTGGTCCACATGATGCTTGTGGCAGACAGGCTAATTGCCTATCACCTGTCCATTTTTGCTTCTCTCTCTTGTATTGGAAACCTAATTTTATTCAAAGGAGAAATAAGGCCAGCTAAGAGTATGGTCAACCAGAATTCTGGCTGAAGAATTGCGGCCAAAGATTAAGTCAAAATGTTAGTAGGAGACAGCTCTTTGTCCTTCACCCTGCAATTTGAATGCACTGCCATTAAATGCAGTACTCATCGTGCAATTATGAGGACAAAAGCCACACCTAAGGATGGTGATACAGGAAGACTAAGGAGTTGGGGTCCCTGATGCAATTCTTAGATAGCTTCACTAGGCTTGAATTCTTACCTCCATATTTCTTATTATAAAAGAAAAATATATCTCTATATGCTTAAACCAGTGTTAGTTGAGCTTTCAAGTATTTCAGCCCAATACATTCCCAATTGATAGAATGGCCAGTACATTTTATTGAAGAAAATATTTATTTGCTCACTAATTCATCAAATATTTATTAAACATCTGCTATCTTTGGGGCAGTGAACAAGACAGAGAAATTCTTACCATACTGGGGTTTACACTCTAGTAGGGGAAATAGGCAATGAATTAAGATGCAAATAAATTAATAACAGAATAAACTATAATGCCAAATAATTACAAAGTAAATGTCTTTATGAAAATCTTATGAAGAAAAATAAAACAGGATAAGGCAATAGAAAGTGATGAGAGATGGAGAGCAGTTTTAGATGGGGAGACAGGTTGGACAAAAAGGACATAAAGAAGTGGTGACATTTGAAATAAAAGAATGAGCTCTATGTCTGTCTCTGGGAACCACAAGCCCAAATGGCTTGAGGCATGAATTTGTTCCTGGAAGAGCAAGACTTCTAATAAAGCTGAAAAGGGTAGAGTGAGATAAAGGATGGAAATGACATCAGAAAGAAAGGCAAGAGGACATTCAGGGAAGATAGTGAAGTAAGGAGCTCCAGGAGTCAGTCCTCCCACAAAAACACTATTAAACAGCAGGAACTGTCTTAAAAACTATTTTCAAACTCCACAGCCAGAAGAACACTGTACAGCATGCATGGAAGAACAGGAGAAAGAGACTGTAAATTGCTCTCTCTGCATGTGGCTACTGGCACCAGTCCCCCACCTCTGGAACAGACCATCACAGGGTACAGCCCCTGGCTAGCTGCTACTAACAGAAAGGGACATAAAAACCTCTTCACCCAAAATAGAGCTGTGCACAGTGGATCACTGAACACGGCTTTTGATTAGCCAATTTGGCTCACTTGGTCCTGGCTCTGAGAGCAGCTGTTGTTTCAAGCCACCTGGGATAAAAGTGGCAGCAGCCATTGTTTCAACCCTACCCCAGACAATGGTAGTAGAAGCCATCGTTTCAATCTAAACCAGACAGGGGTGGAGGTGGTGGAGATTTAAGGATGCAGGGCTTCCTCAGGGCTCTGTGGGAAAATTAGGTGAAGGGCTGCATTTTCCTGGCCAGAAAAGCTCAGCTTTGGGGAATCATCAGAAAAGTTCTGGTATCCTTCCTGATCCCCCCACACCCAACCCCAGGGCTTGTTAGAACTGGGTTTGCACTTCTTCATGGGTCTCTGGCCCAGTACTGGCTGGGAAAGACTGAATTGGGAACGTGCTCCCTGGGGAGGCCCTCCTCCAAGAATTTGCCCTCCAGGTAAAAGCAGCATAAGACAACAAAAGTAGTGTAAAAAGCTACAGAGGCAGGTGGTCTGGGACAAAGGCCTGCTGGCAACACATGCCTGGGAGAGGATAGATTCACTGGGAAACACATAGGACAACCAAACTCCTGTAAACAGGGAAACTCCAAAAGAAGTAACAGGCAAAAGCCAGTACAACACAGAGGCCCACCAGGAAGGGAAAAACTGCACAATGCATTCACCTTGTAGACTCTCCTGACAGGAAGGATGAAGCTCAGGAATATCTCTGTCTTAGCACCAGCTACATACACAACTAGGAAATAGACATTGCAGGGAGTAATCACAGTTAACATTTTGAAATATAAAAATGTACAGTGTGCAAAAAGAGTACAAGACAAACAAACAGGAATGATAGCTCTTCCAAAGGAAGAGATGAAAATACAGAAAACACAAATGAAGAAGATAAGACTGTGGACATACCAAACAAAGCTTTAAAAAAAGGGGGCTGAAAAATGCTTAAGGAGGTGAAGGGAGGCACAGAGAAAGAACTAAAGGATACCAGGAAAACAATGAATGAACAGTATGAGAGCCAGTAAAAAGATAGGAATTTTAAAAAGGAACCAAACAGAACAAATAGATTTGAAGACCACTGTAACTGAAATGAAAAATGTCCAGGATAGTTTCAAGAGCAGGATGGAGCTAGAAGAAGAAAGAATCAGTGAACTTAAAGATAAGACAATTGAAATGAGTCAGACTAAGGGACAGAAAACAGAAATGTTAAAAGGTAAAATAGCTTTTGACAATATGGGACACAATCAAGCACACCAACAAATGTGTTATGGGAGTAACAGAAGGAAAAAAAAAAAAAGAGAAAGGGGCAGCAGGAATATTCAGAGACTTAATGACAGAGAACTTCCAAAACTTAGAAAAGACATGAATATAAACAACCAAGAAGCTCAGAGAACACCAAACAGGATAAACATGAAGAAAAGTACACCCTATCTTATGTTGATTACATTATCAAATACAAAAGACAAGGAGAGAGTTCTGAAAGCTGCAAGAGAAAAGCAACATGCAAGAGTACTTACTTACAGCACCCATTAAGATTGAGTGCTGATTTCTCATCAGAAACCATGGAAGCAAGAAAGCAGTGGATTGAAATACTTGAGAGTACTGAGTGAAAAATTGCCAGCCAAGAATTTTATATCAGGTGAGACTCTCTTTCAAAAATGAGGGAGATATTAAAACATTCTCAGATAAACAAAAGCTGAGAGAGTTCATCACTCCCTGACCTACAAGCAATATTAAAGGTAGTTCCTCAGACTGAAAGGAAAGGACAACTAGACAGAGATTCAAAGTAATACAAAGAAATAAAGACCTGTCATAAAGGTAACCATTGGGTAATTATAAATGCCAGTATTGTTGCATTGTAGTGAAGAAGCTCCACTTCTTATTTCCTACAGGTGACAGAATGCAAATGCATAAAATGTAATGATAAGTCTAGGTTTGGGAGCATAAAATGTTCAAAGATAGAAGTGGTAACAAATCTAAAAAATGGTGGGAGGGGCAGCAGGATATAAGGAAAGTAAACATGCATACTATTGAAATTAAGTTGGTGTTTCAGTTTGCTAAAGCTGCCAGAATGCAATATACCAGAAATGGATTGGGGATTTATTAACTTGCAATTTACAGTTCTTAGACGATGAAAAGTTCCCAATTGTGGCATCAACAGGATGGTATCTGGACTCTGAAGACAGGCTGCTGGCATTCAGGACACCCCCGTCACATAGGAAGGCAAATAGCTGGCATCTTCTGATCCTTCACTCCTGGGTTCCATTGCTTTCAATTCAGGATTTCAATAGCCTCCTCTCTGAGCATCTGTGGGTCCTCTCTTAGCATCTCTGGGGTTTTTCTCTAAGCTCTCTCAAAACTTCTCTGGGTGTTTCTCTCTCTGAGCTCTCTTGGCTTTTTCTGTCTTTTATACGAATAAAGGACTCCAGTAAAAAGATTAAGCTTACCCTGGATGGGGTGGGTCACATCTCAATTGAAACAACCTAACCAAAAGGTCCAACCTATAATATATCTGCACCCATAGGAGTGGATTAAAAGAACATGGCACTTTCTGGGGTACAGTTGAGCTTCAAACCAGCACAGTTGGTATGAAACAAAATATAATTGTGATAGATGTAGGATGTTAAGTTTTAATGCTATGGTAACCACAAGGGAAACAGATAAAAATATATATTCAGATAAAAATAAGGCACTTAATACAGTACAACACAGGGAAGAAAATAAATGTAAGAGTAGGCGTTAGTGGAAGTGATGGATAGAAAAGGTATAAGACTTTCAAAGGCTAAATAGCAAAGTGGCAGAAGAAAGACCTGCATTACCAGTAGTGACTTGAAATGTAAATGGATTAAACTTTCCAGTCAAAAGGAAGAGATTGGCAGAATGAATACAAAACCATGACCCAACTATATACTGTGTGCAAAAGACTCACCTTAAATACAAAGATACAAGCAGGTTGACAAAAGAATGGAAAAAAAATAAACCACACAAGTCATAACCAAAAGAGAACTGGGGTGTTTATACTAATATTGGCAGAGTGCAAGATCAACACCCCAAAATTAGTAGTGTTTATATAAACAAGCAATAAAGAATCAGAAGAAGAAATCAAGAAAAACTTCCATCCACAATAACAATTAAAAGAATCAAATATCTGGGAATAAATCTAACCAAGAATTTAAAGAAATTGCAGACAGAAAATTATAAAACATTGATAAAAAGAAATAAAAGAACATCTAAATAAATGGAAGAATATTCCATATTCATGGATTGGAAGACTAAATATCATTTACATGTCAAAATTCTTCAAAGCAATTTATAGATTCAATTCAATTCCAATCAAAATTTCAACTACCTTCTTTGCAGAAATGGAAAAACCAGTCATTGAGTTTATATGGAACGGTAAGGGACTCTGAATAGCTAAAGCCATTTTGATAAAGGAGAATGAAGTTGGAGGACTCACACTTCCCAATATTAAAGCATATTACAAAGCCACAGTAATCAAAACAGCATAGTATGGCACAAGGACAGACATATAGACCAATACAACAGAATTGAGATCTCAGAAATCAGCCCTCACATTTATGGCCAACTAATTTTTGACATGCTGACAAAGACCTCTCAATTGAGAAAGCATAGTCTCTTCAACAAATGATGCTGGGAAAATTGGATCTTCATTTGCAAAAAATAAGGAGTACCACTACTTCACAGCATATATAAAAATCAACTCTAAATATATCAGAGACCTAATCATAAGAGCTAAAACTATCAAATGCCTAAAAGAAAATGTAGGGAATCATCTTCAGAACCTTGTGTTAAGCAATGGTTTCTTAGACTTTACACCTAAAGCACAAATAACCAAAGAAAAAAATAAATAAATAAGAACTCACCAAAATCCAAACCTTCTCTTGCTCAAAGGACTTTCTCAGAAAAGTAAAAGTTAACCCACACAGTGGGAAAAAATATTTGGAAACCACATATCTGATGAAGGGTTAATATCCAGTAGTATAAAGAAATCCTTCAACTTAATAACAAAAAGGCAAATAACCCAATTAAAAATGGGCCAAAGACTTGAACAGACATCTCTCCAAAGAGGAAGCACCAAAATATATATTTTAATATGATTAAAAGGGAAATGATAGATTGTATATATGATAAAAGAATAAAACTTTTTTGTAAAGCCATAGAACTATACTACCCAAACTGTGAGCCTAAGTTAAACCATGGACTTTAATTAATAGTACAATAAAAATGTTATCATCAATTTTAACAAATATTCTGTACCAATGGAAGGTGGTGGTGGTGAGGTGCTATATGGGATTCATGTATTTTGTGCATGATTGTTCTGTAAACCCACAACTTCTCTAATAATGGGGAAAAAAAGAAAGGCAAGCAGTGGATGATGGAGGCAATATAGGCCTTAGATTGAACTTTGAATTATCCTCTAAGTGTAATAAGAAGACATGGGAGGGTTTTTATTGGGAATTGATTAATTATTTGATTTATAGTTTCCATGATTATTCTGCTGTTTAGAAAACTGATTGTGAAGGGAGGCAATATTGGAAGCATGAGATAAATGTAGAGGCTATTATATTTTTTAGTGAAGAGATGATAGAGGTAGTGGAAAGTGGGCTTACTAACATGGGTAAAAGAGGTGATTCTCAGATTTTGTCATAACTTCTTGAGTGAACTTTAATGACTTTTTCAAAGATAAGGGAGATTTGAAATTTGAAATGAAGAAATCAATTTATCTTGACCATGTTACATTTGAGATATCAATTAGATAATCAAACAGAGATGCCAGGTAGGAAGTTAAAGATCAGCAGACAATTCAGGGCTGGAAATATAATTTTGGGATTCATCAGCACACATATAAAGACATGGAACTGGAGAAGATCGCCTAAGGGGTTAGAGAAGAGAAGGATGAGATGATCCTAGGGTACACCAACTGTTAGAGGTCTCAGGGAGAAGAAGAAGCTAATAAAGGAAACAAAAAAGGAAAGATCAATGAAGGAACAAGAAATCAAATGGATATGAAGACCTGGAAAGAAAGTGCAGAAAGTGCTTCAGGAATAAGGAGATAAATTTATTCATCAGGTCAAATAGATGAAGATTGCGAATTGATCACTGATTCCTTGACGAGAATAGTTTCAGTGGATTGATAGTGACCAAAGCCTGAATGAAATTGATTGATTTAAAAATTAAAGACAGGGAAGTAAAGAAGCAAGTATAGAAAATATTCTCAAGGAATGATGACATCAAAAGAGAGAAGAGAAATAAAGTGATACTCAGAGGGATAAGTGGGGTCTAAGTATTTTCTTTTTTCAATTAGAAAGTATTAAAAATATTTCCTGCTTACCATCTAGAAAAAGTGATCATTATGATGCAAAAGAGGGAACATGACTTCAAGAGCAAAGTCTTTGAAGAGGATAATCAAATGTAATGCACAGGAAATCTAACAGGGGGTCTGTTTACACATTACAGCAGGAGAATATATAAATGCGGATGCAAGTTGATTCATACATTGATATTGGGATGACACAATAGATGTTATGCAGTGTTGGATGGGCGGATGGATAGATGGGCACTTTCTCTCACCAAATGGCACTTATAATTTTTCTCAATGAAGTAAATGACTTCATCAAATTACAAGCTCCCAAAGAGATTTTGAAAGACAAATCTTCCCATTTAAATCTTTTAAATGCTTTCTAAAACAGACAAATCTTCGGTATGTCCTGTGGTCTCAACTTCATCTCTTTTGACAGAGGGTATAAAGATATAGGTGAGACAGGAAGAATTATTGGAATGAAATTGTCAACAAATAAAACTCTAAAAGAAGAAAAAATAAAAATGTGTTGAGACTTCAGGGCTAGGTGATTTTTTTTAAATTGTTCTGAGCTGAATAACATACAATTAGATGTAGTGGCAAAACATTTCCCAACTAGTTCTTTGAAAAAAATATAGAGCAAAATTGACCAAATTAGCATTTTATGATTATTACTGAGAGGAAGGTAAAATTATGTTGTATGGTTTTGTGGAATAAATTAAAATGGTTTATTTCATTTTAAGGAAATTAGTGTTTTAAAACAACTTATAGCTCATGAACATGTTAGAAAATTTAAAGTTTTGTGCAGAAAAATTTCTTTCAATTAATCAATAGCAAGTGGAGGCTGAAGGGAATACCTCAGACTTTTAATGAATTTTTTGAGGGAAAAAACTAGACAAACTCAGCACAATGCATTTGAAACGAAGATTGACTATAGTGAGAACCTAGTCATAGTTACCCAAATATAAACGCAAATCTCAACTCTGCCACTTATTATCTTTCATAATTCCTTGAATTTCAGGTTACTGATTTGCAAAATGGAATTAATATTAATATAGTAGATTTTTATGAAGGCTTAAATAGATAATCTATGTAAAGTACATGACACAAAGTGTTATATTTTAGGAACCCCAAAACTGCTTTTTTAGTGCTTTTTTGATTTACCTCATTTTTTCTTTTCTTCTTTACCTCTGCAATCCCACACTTTGAAGGGCACCAGAAGTACTGATGTAAATGAATGTCTTCATCAGTCCCTTCTCTGATAACCTATTTAGTTTTCAGATAATCCCCTATAGCAAAAGACACACACACACACACACACACACACACACAAATACACATATGTATACACACACTCTCTGTGGTACCCATAGTATTTACTTTTCTTTTCAGTTAATAGCTCTCACAACAGGAAAAACGCTTTTTTTTTTTTTTTTCTGTTTTGAGCATTTGATTTTACTTCTAGAATCATTCCACATTGGCTGATAATTTACTGCTTTTTAATATGTTAAACTGAAATTATTTCAAAATCACTCTGTAGTAATTTCCAACTCTGTAATAAAGAAAAATATATCATTTTGATGTTTACTTTCAGCTTTTAAGTCCACACTCTTCCTTTTCCTCTTTGCCCCACATCTGGGTAATCTTATTTTAAAAAGCCCCCATTTGTGTGCTCATTCCTTGGGCTGATAGAAATCTCAAACTACACGAGCCCTCATCCAGGAGGGCACCTTACCCTGGCTCCAATCCCCTAACCACAGTCAAAATCCAAAGCTTCACTCCTCTCCCCACCCCAGACTCTTGTTGGACTCCTGACTGAAACAGCCCTTCTTCTTGGGGAATCCTTTTGCTGTTTACCATGTAAGAAATTAAATTTTATTTCACATCCATTGGTACCTACATATCACTCATTTTCAAATCCATAAAATCCCAGGAGGGGACTGCCTGGTGAACTGTAGCACACTCTTCCTTCTACCCCCCCCCCCCAGAAAAACTCTCTAATCTTTGTTTCCAGGTGTTAAATTAATCAATCAAGTAAAAATTCATTCTTTCTGCCTGCCACAGGGTTTTTATACATTCTGTTTCCCCTGTCTTCAATATTCTAACCACCCCAACCCTACCATCCCTGACTAATCCTTCAGATAAACTCAACCATCTTTCTTTAAGGAGACTGTGTTTGACTTACCAGTCTAGGTCAGATTCCTTTGCCACAAATTCTCATAGATTTCTTTTTGACCACTATTACAATACGATAAATTGTAATTACATATTTATTTGTATAAGCATTTTACTAACATATCTCTCTCCCTTTCAATTCCTCCACACAGTCGGAGCCACCTCTGATCCTTCTCTCCATTGTTTACTGCACACTTAACACACTACTTGGCATGTGGATGAATGAGCCAATATTTTTTCATTAGGCATTAGAATAAATCAGTTCTTAGGGCAGACATTGTTTCTGTGTGTATGTGTTATATACTGTGTGTGCGTGTGTGTGTGTGTGTAGACAGACAAGGATGGATGGATGGATAGATGGTAGACAGAAGGATAGATAGAGAGATAGATATAGATATCCACTTGCACATACATACATGAATAATAAATCACAGTGAACCTAGTATTTCTCACTTCCCTGCATGGAGATCATTCACTTTGCTCAAATAAGCCTCAGGTAGGCATCAGGAACTTAGGAAAGGGAAGCAGCAGGGGAAAATAAAGAATGTTTATTATGGAAGCAAATAAATGGATATGGTTCCTTGTTTAGCCATTGATATATTGTGTGACTTGGGGACAGTTACTTAATATTGATGAGGCCCTGTTTTTTCATCTATAAAATAGTTTATAAAGCTACATTAAGATGTGGTGTGGGGACATAAAATTATTATGTAAAGCACATTCCAATACAGCATATAAAGCACGTGTTTAATAATGTGTGCCTATTTAAATCAAAGTGTCCTGCAACTGGTTTAATTTTCATAGAAGCCCTGAACCGTAAGTGAAAAACCCAGCCCTCACAAACAGGCTTTAAGGAATTTGGACTAAAACTTCCGTCTCTTTTAAACTAAAAGTTTCATCTCCTTTAAACTCAGCCTTCCTTTCATAATTCTTTTTAACTTATATACAAAAACTTTCTAAAACCCTCTCACCTTTTATAAACATAAAAACTTCATGATCTTTATTAATGGCATTTGAAATTTAAATAAAGCCAATGTCATAATAATAACTGGAAACTTTCAAACCACATATGCTCCAGAGATTTACGTAAGTTTTGCCCCCATGATGTGGATATTCTTTCCTTCTACTCTTTCATAATCTCTGCTCTAAATTGACAATGCTTTTCAACAATGGCCATCTCCAGATGTGTATCACTATAGAGAAGAAACAGAATTTCTGATGAAATTTCTAACTGGGATATATTGTTGCTACAGCACACATTTGTCAAATGCAATCGCTGTACACTCAATTTCTCCCTGCTCAGTTCATACAATTCCTGAACTAAAAATCCCATGGACTTTCGCTTGTTCTGTATTCCTCTTACCAGCATGCCCTCCATAAGAATCACGCACACCTAGAAGTTGATTCTTCTTTACTGAATATGACACAGTGGGGCAGGACCATCTTGGAATTATGATCTGGTGGATCTGGGGACTGAACATCACCATCTAGGAGACTGTAACAGGGAGTACGGTGGATTCCCTTTGGATCAACGTAACTGAACTGGAAATACTTTCCCGGAATTCCCTTCTCTGAGCAAAGTTTGGGTGCAAGAGAAATTTGCATGAGATTTGGATGCCAGAAGTGAAGCAGCAGCCTGATTTACACCGAGGGTTAGTTTGCAGTCAGGTGCTGTTGCAGATCATTTTGTGCACATTGTCCTTGATCTGTGAGCTCACTTTGTGTGTGGGTGTGGGGTGGGCAGACAGCTACTCCAGCTCCTGACTAATCTCTCCTCAGCGTCTCTGAATCCTGGGCCAAATGCATGTGCAGCTCTCTGGTAAAGGGCACTTTCTTATCCTGCTCCCACGTCACTGAGATTGTAGGTGGTGGGAAATGGGTGTGGGTCCCCGTTTGCTTCACAGGTCCTCTTGGTTCCAGTCCAGTCTCAGAAGTTCCAATTTGTTCTTGCTCTCTCCCACTTCAAATGCACCTTTCCTTCTCAACTGCCAGAGCTGCTGATTTCATGATCAACACCAGATACAGAAGCAACTGTCTTACATAGACTACTTAACCAGCTCCCACAATTGCATGAGATCAATAATAATTATATATGTCCCTATAAGAGATCCTTTGTTGTGTATTATTCATGGTGATTCTGCTTCTCTGATCAAATCCGAAATGATCAAGAAATGGTCACATGTCATAAGCCTGTACATATGTGGATGTAGAGATCTTGAGGAGGGAAATTCGGGTGATATTGAAAAGTTCCCACAAAATGATGATCAGCCACGTGTGCTCTGATAAGAATGCCTTTTTGCTCTTACTCCAAAACTCTTTCATAAAAATACACAGATCATAAGGGTCTTACTGTGAATGCATTTATTGTAGAATCAAGGGGAAAATTTAAATCCCCAGGTCAGCGATGGGGATCAGTTACCTAAATAGCACAAACTGATATAGAAGGAGAACCAGGGAAGTAGTAATAGTGTATTGGACTTAACTAGATTTTGAAATTGGGGATGTAAGATGAAGATGACCTACATCTCTGCAGAACAAATCAATCCCAAGGGTCATGTATGAGTTACATTTATTTCTCAATATCCTATGATCGATGTGTCACAAAGTTGTATGCTGTCTAGTTTTGTACAATACCTGATTTGCGCCCCCCTACTTTCCATCCCCAGGGCTGGGCTGTAATTCAATTCCATTTTGTCTCTTATCTGAGCTATTATAAAATGATCTAAATTAGCTTCCTTGCCCCTAGTCTATCTGCCTCACCTCCCATCCAATCATCAATGATTGGTTGAGTCAGTCATTTGCTGAGCTAAGTAAACTATAGACTGTTTCCAATAGACAAAGCACAAGAGCATGTGTGTGCCAATTTTCATAGTTCCCTCCTTCTGGCATGTCCTTTCCTCTCCTTTTATTCTCCTTTATTCTTTAACACCAGGCAATTTTCACTTTCTCCAAGAATCTTTCTCTGATGAGCACAGGTAAAAATAGTTGAAGCCCTTCTTTAAATTACAAAGTACTTTATCATTCTTGACTTGCTACCATTTTGTAGCGAATAATATCTGTCAATTACTCATTCTGTTAGTAGTTCTAAAGAAATGATTATGAGCCAGGAACTTCCAGACTAGTGGAAGAAGCAATATTTATAAGTAATAATATTTACAAAGCATTGTCTCAAGGATTATAAATGGATATGCACAGAGAGACACAGGCTTAGACAAGCAGGCACCCAATCTACCTTTGGAGTGACAGAAGGTCACAGAATTTGCCTCATCAAATTTACTAGAATTAGGTACATAAGTGCCTTAAGGTCAGAAAAATAATAATAAAAAGTACACCATTTTATTGCATTTTTAGGTTTACATCATGATTTCATGTTAGTTCCTTTTAACTACAATTTAGGTATTGATATTTTCTTCCCTCCACAAGCACTTCATACAGTACATGGCAAATAATATTTCATAAAATCTGTTGAATTAAAAGCTGATGTTAGGAAATTCTCACTATGATAGCATTGTATAATTTTTTTCCTACAAATATAGAATGCATTAAAATGCAAATAAAGTGGCAGTTCATGTCACTATCAGAAACACAGCTGGATAGAGGCAAATTGGTGAAATTTGTCCTGAATATTCCCTTAAGAAACTCTTTTATCCTTTATTAATGTAACTTTTTTTAACCTTTCTTCTTCCCATGCAGATCAACCATCTTTGAATAACTTTTATTTTGCACATCCTATGCCTAACCTACCTTCAAAAGATATCCTGGTGTGTGTCATGTCTCAAGATATTCTTATGAATTATACTTGAACTTAGGGAAAAGGCTGAGGGGGAATTTGAATATCCATGAGAGAGTTGGGAAATATTTGGGGGGTTCAACAGACATTTGGTTATATTGAAGACACAGCTCCAGAATATAATTCCGTCCTATTATCAATTAAGGAAGAGCATTAACTGTCAAGTATAAAATATAACTGTAGCGTTCAGATCCAAGTTAAGTCAAAAGAGCCAATGATGCCATTGCTGGTGACATGGCTGGTGACACAAAGGGGAATGCCCTTTTTCCCCCTTGCTGGGCATCAGGCCACAGAGAAAACTACAAGGCCATTCCCTCAGCATCTCCAACAACTTGAATAATCATCTTTTAAGGGAAATGTACTTATTCTCTGATACATTCATTCCATAAATCTATATTGAGTGCATATTTTAAACAGTGCTGTTCTGATCACTGGAGATATATCTGAACAAATGAAAATCCCTGCCCTCATGAAGCTTACATTATAGCAGGAGTTGATGAAAATCTTGATTTTTAGGAATAATCACATTAACAGCTCAAGTGCTTTGTCCAATTTCTTTTCTGTCCAAATATGCTGTAGTATTCTAATCAGACATTGTAAAAAATATAATGGCTTATGTAAAGTTTTGATCTAGCTGTGCAGAGTAGAATCTGTGTTGTGATACTGGAAAAAATGTAACTTTTAAAAAGTATAATGAAAAGGCATTATATCACAACAGAAGATCATTTAGGAAATATCCTCTGTTTGCCTTTTGTGGGTTTCCACCTCTTATAACCTAAAGATTGAAAGTTGTTTCACATGGTTTTCTGGCCAAATACCTGTCAATTTCCTAATTTAACTTGCTTTTAATTAGGACAAGAACTAATACCTTGTTCATTATTGGCACATCTTTCCTTCTCAATTCCTCTGCTGTCTCTTCCTCCTGTAGATAACCCCTATACAGAATTGCTGTAGAGTTAAGCAAGTTATTAGGGTGAGACCATGAGAATAGTGAAAACGTAAATATTCAATTTATTCACATGTTCTTAATTAGTAATAATTTCAATGTTGTTTGAGTTGGCTAGCTTGAAAAATATGCAATTTGTTCAGCAAGTACCCACAAGTCTCCTCCAATAGTCTCTTAGTCATACATGAATTATGAGAAAAAGAAAGAAGCAAAAGTTTCCTTTTTCTAACCATTTCTTCATTCTCTTGCAAGTGGATAATGAATGTATCATATACATTACATAAGCCATCTACTGCCTGTCCTTCTAAGCGAGCTAACTTCCAGACACTAAAAGGCACTGCACATGGTTCCATATTTCTTTCTTTTGTAAACCAGAGTTTTTTCTTTTCACCAGTTTCTAGAAGTCTGTTCATCTCCCTCACTGATCACAGTCACCCACTCATGTTGATTATTTTACCTTCTAAACAGTTCTCAAATCCCTGCTTTTTTTCCCCTCCCTGTTAATTTCTTACTTTAAGACTTTCCTACCTCATTTCTCAAATTTTTCAAGAGTTTCCTGATTTCCAAACCATTTTCAGAAAGTTGTACCCAGAGATCTAAACTGCAATTCTGATCATGTTTGTTTGTTTGTTCTTAAATTATTTTAATAATCTCCAGACCCAAGTTTCTGGGATAGAAAGTTCTTTTTGATTTGCTTTCTGACCACTTTTCCAGCTTTATTTTCTGCCGCTTCTAGACACAAGCATCTGCACTCTTACCGTTCCTTACTTGCTATACTTACTGCAGATGATGCTCAGATCCCCTTTTAGGACTAAAGCAGTCATTCTCCCAGAGATTACTGGCAACTGACAGCTATCAGCTAAATCCCTCTCCAAGAACTGCCAGCCAAAGATAGCTACTGGTCTAAAGTAGCACCCTTTGTAGGGGAGCAAGGTGCATGCACCCTGTGACTGTTTGATGCGGGAACATAAAAGCTTTCCCCCTTTCACCTAGGTGAGGCAATTCTGAAAAACTGCCTCAGCCTCAGAGCTTCCCATTGCAATTGACTTTTGTTGCAATTACGTTACAGTTCACAGCCTCCTGCTGACCAGTTCTACTTCTTTCACTCTTCCATGATCTGGTGGTAACTCCCGAAGAAACTTACTGTAGGCAAATCTCGATTTCAGAGATTTGTTTCCTACAAAAACCAGTATAAGTCACTTACTATTGCTATAATATATTGTGCACTTTCACACTTCCAGGTCTTTAAAGGTGTTACTTCCTGGGAGGCCATCTCTTGTTTATCCATGTTTGTTTTCTTTAAGAATATTCGTGACTCCTTTCTTAGCCTCCCAGAAAGAGTTGACGCCCTGCTCTTTGTACATTGCTGTAATATGTACGTGCTGCAGGTAATCATTTGATTGCCTAGTTTTCTTGTTTCTCTAGATTGTAAACTTCTTCAGGACAAGACAATTTATCTTCTTTTTCTTCTTTGTATCCCTCACAACTAGACTAATACCTATCACAGAATAACTGCTCAATAAATATTTGTACATGAATAAGTGAATGAATGATCTTCCAGCCGAAAGTGTTCAGGCCTTGTAGGAGGCGGAAATCACTTAGCTCATGATGATAGACAAGAAATCTGCTGTATCTCCAGGCAAATTAATCTACATTGACTATTCAATTGGCCTTGAAAGATACATAAATATTCAAGAAACGAGAATCATTTAATCAATATTTGGCTT
The DNA here is from genome assembly GCF_015220235.1 of Choloepus didactylus. Classification (NCBI taxonomy): domain Eukaryota; kingdom Metazoa; phylum Chordata; class Mammalia; order Pilosa; family Megalonychidae; genus Choloepus; species Choloepus didactylus. Next base: position 56,544,311 of record NC_051326.1, read on the forward strand.
TGGTTGAGTGGAAGCATGAATTATTAGTCTGTCGTCCTAGAGGCCAGAGAGGTTGAAAGTATGGTTATTTTTTATTTGTATTAATTTATTCATTTGGTTATTGATTTTAGTGGTGATACCAGGTGCTGTGCTAAGTTTTATGTAAGGTGCAAACTAAATCTAATAAAGGCCCTGGGAGCATGTACCTAAAAATCAAATTCCAATACAAGATAAAGTGTTGAGTGACAAATGAGAAGGACATATAAAAAAACTCCAGAATCGATAGATCTCATCAGGTAAGTCACAAATCCTATCCAGGCTTTAAAATAGGAACCAGGTCAACCCTAAGGCTGACCCGTGTTTCCAGTTGAGTTTCTCACAAGCGGTATTATTCTTCGGTTTTCATTAAATGTGGGGGCTATAAAGGTAAGCAAGAAACAATCCATGCCTTCCAGTACCTCCTGATCTAGCAAGGAGTATAGAAAATAAAAGAGACATTATATTACAGTGTGATACATGCCAAGAAAGTGGGCAATTAATAATTGTGCCAAATGGCACTACCAAGTATTGAGGCCTATAACAGACATAACAACTGTTTATCAGCATCTAGTTTTCTCTGCTGGATGCAGTCAATTTGCATATCCCATATCCCTTAAAACTAAGCCCGGTCATGTGCCTTGCTTTGGCCAATGAAACGCGAGTAGATGTGCCACGTGTCACTTCAAGGGGAAGCGTTTAATTTTCAGGACTCAATTCTCCAGCCCGTATTTCCACGCCACAGTGATCATGGAAGCATATATTTTAGCACTTCTTTTGATATGGAGGGAACCACATTAAACTACAGGCAACCATTTGTATAGTGTTCACTGTTTTCAACGATCTTCCTTATTCATTCTTTTATCTATTGCAGACCCTGCAAAGAAAGACACATCAGCAGACTAGCGGAGAGTAAAGCAAATCCAGTCTACTCTTCTCCCGAACAAAGGGCCAATGAGAAAGACTGTAAACAAATGCTTGAAGCTAATTGGAACTACCTAGATTACTAGAAAAAGGTTCAGTATTTCAGTAATATATTTCAGGGAAAAGAGAGATATTTACCAGGGATGTTTTAGAATTTTAGACTGTTTGAAGTAGCGTCAATCTTGGGCACATAGCCAGTGAGCCAGCACCAGAACTCGTGACCGCAAGGCACATTTCAGGTATTTCCCCCCACTATTTTCTTTAAGAAAAGACAAAGAAGGCTCCAAATAATGTGCCAGTGTAGTGATCATGGGAGGCTTTTTTCCCGATACAAATACGATCCTCTGGATCAGTACATTCCTTGAACTCTTTCTTCAGCTACCTTTAAAACCTAGTGATCCGACACCCAGGGGAGTGAATCTCCCTGGCAATGTGGAATATGACTCCTGGGGAGGAATGTAGACCCGGCATTGTGGGACGGAGAACATCTTCTTGACCAAAAGGGGGATGTGAAAGGAAATGAAATAAGCTTCAGTGGCAGAGAGATTCCAAAAGGAGCTGAGAGGTCACTCTGGTGGGCACTCTTACGCACACCTTAGACAACCCTTTTTAGGTTCTAAAGAATTGGGGTAGCTGGTGGTGGATACCTGAAACTATCAAACTACAACCCAGAACCCATGAATCTCGAAGACAGTTGTATAAAAATGTAGCTTATGAGGGGTGACAAGGGGATTGGGAAAGCCATAAGGACCACATTCCACTTTGTCTAGTTTATGGATGGATGAGTAGAAAAATAGGGGAAGGAAACAAACAAACAAACAGACAAAGGTACCCAGTGTTCTTTTTTACTTCAATTGCTCTTTTTCACTCTAATTATTATTCTTGTTATTTTTGTGTGTGTGCTAATGAAGGTGTCAGGGATTGATTTAGGTGATGAATGTACAACTATGTAATGGTACTGTAAACAATCGAAAGTACGATTTGTTTTGTATGACTGCGTGGTATGTGAATATATCTCAATAAAATGATGATAAAAAAAAATTAGGTATTTCCTTTAAAAAAAAAAAAAAAAAAAAAAACCTAGTGATCCACATTAGACTCACCTGGTATCCTGATAAAAATGGAGACTCAAGGGCTCTTCCACATTTTAACTTAATTAAAGTTTCTGGGAGGTGTGAGCCCCAAATCTACATTTTAACCAGGAATTTTATTCTACTAAATGGAAGAATCACTAGCATTGAATGCTGGGAAATTGGAAAATAGAGGCAGATTCTTTCTTTTCCTACCACTAATCCTGGATTACCACCTATCTTAGGAGCTAGGGAAACAGTAAATAAGGTATATTTGTTCAATGACAAAAAAAAATTATATATATGGAGTCACTCAAACAAGCATGTGTTAAATGTGATAAATTTAAATTGATTATAGGAATAATAAAATTGTTTCAAGTTTTTGCTTAGGCATAAAGCATTTTAATTTGTGTGTGTATATATATGTATGTGTGTGTGTGTTGTGTGTGTGTGTGTGTGTGTGTGTGTGTGTGTGTGTGTTAAGAGCAGTAATGGAAGCTTTAAAGGAGGTAGAAGAAAGTCCCTCAAAGGAGTGTGCAGATCGTTAGGGGAGCATATAATTGATTCCAAGTTCTATTCAGTTAAATATCAATAAAATAGGTTTTAGGCTTCTCTTTAAGATTAGTGTTTGGTCTCCCTAACAGAGCAGAGTAACTATTTTAATAAGACAATAAAACTTGTATGAGAGGGTAATGGTACAACATTACACTCTTTCTCAAGTGGAGAATTTGAAAATACCATTCCTAAACATAATGCAGATGGATTTTGTGGCCTATTATTTTCCAATATTCCCTACTTTGACTAGCAGAGAAGGCAAAAAGTATTTGTAGCACTGTGGTTAAATACGGAATGCAGCCTCTAAAAAGTTCCTTTTCCTCTAAAAGTCTTCAAGACAAACCTCAGCCTTTCTCTTATTTCCATTCTGTCCTCATTAAAAGACCAAAACGACAATAATAAAACTTGATAAAGACTTTCCCAGTCTTAGATTACACTGGTCACATGGAAAGGATATGGCTGGGAATCCAGATCCCAGTGACAAACTAGGAACTTGGTGCCATAAAACTAAGAATATGTTGAACTTTATAGAACAGATATATCTTTTTAAGGATGATGTTATCCCTCTTCTCATGAGGCTGTGAGGTAAGGTCAGTTTTATGTATCCCTTTATATAGAGGTGCATCAGAATCCAAAAGAGGAGAAAGGACTTATTTATTGGAGGCAGAATTGGGATGCTGAAATGGAACTTCGAACTTCTTGGCAAGTGCTCTTTCTTCTAAAATCTCTGCATTCCAATAAGCTACTGTTTTGAAAAGGGTGATTTTTCTATCAGTGTCATTTGCATAGGTAAAATACAGCTACTGCTTCAAGCCTGAAGAATCCAGATGCTTTAGGAGGTTGATTTAAGAATACAAAGGAATTAGCAAACCAGTTCCCATCTGTCTGCTGAGCATCCTTATAGAGGTAGTGTGCCGGTTTGAGTGTATTGTGTCCCCCAAATGCCATTATCTTTGTGGTCTTGTGTGGGGCAGAAGTTTTGGTAATGGTTGGATTTGCTTGGAATGTGCCCCACCCAGCTGTGGGCAATGATTCTGATGAGATGTTCTCATGGAGGCGTGGCCCCGCCCATTCAGGGTGGGCCCTTATCTGTGGAGCTATATAAATGAGCTGAGTCTATATAAATGAGCTGAGTCGGGGGGGGAAGAAAGAGAGTGCAGCTGGGAGTGATGTTTTGAAGAGAAGCAAGCTTGCTAGAAAGGAACGTCCTGGGAGAAAGCCATTTTGAGGCCGGAGCTTTGGAGCAGACGCCAGCTGCCTTCCTAGCTAACAGAGGTTTTCCAGACACCACTGGCCGTCCTCTGGTGAAGGTACCCGATTGCTGAGGTGTTACTTTGGATGCTTTGGGGCCTTAAGACTGTAACTGTGTAGTGAAATAAACCCCCGTTTTATAAAGGCCTGTCCATCTCTGATGTTTTGCATTCTGCAGCATTAGCAAACTAGGACAGGTAGTGCTGCCTTTTACAGATCCTGTTTAAAGGACCTCCTGTAATTGTGATGCTACCCATTGGAGTCCCTTTAAGGGAGTTCTACAAGTAAAAGGAATGATCTCTTTCTTCTTGGAGTCTGATTTAGAGGTGAAAGGTGTGACATGCATGCATACAACCAATGCTTAATGTAAACATATTATTAGAAAAGTGTAACATTTCTTTCGCAAACAATAATGTCAATGATGTTTGCATATCTGTCCCTCATTTATCTTTATTACCGCAATCCTATGATTTATGTGTACCATAGTTTATAATTATACCCAGCTACAAATGAGGGAACCAGATTTTAATTAAATTAAATAACTTGAAGTTATGCTCTTTCTTCTTCCCATCCGGGAGAATCCGATCCAGCCTACAAGGCTGTGCTGTCCAACATGGCAGCCACCAATCACATTTGGCTATTGAAATTTCAATTTGTTAAAATTAAATAAAATAAAAAATTCAGTTCCACCAGTCCCATTAGTCACATTTCATGTCCCCAATGGCCACATGTAGCCAGTGGCTACTGTACTGGACAGCACAGATATAGAACATTTCCAGCATTAAAGAAAATTCTAATGGACCTAATGGACAGGGAGGCTATAAAGAGTTACCCTAACTTTAGGTAGCTAAATTCAGCTATCTATTCGGTAGCTACTGGACTTAGCTTCTTCAACTACTTGTCCTGAAGGGTTCTTTATTATCCCTATTCTGCAGGTAACACTGAATCATAGCTGGAGATTGAATAGTTAGTCTAAGTTCATACTACTAGTAATGGGTAGATCTGGGACTCAGACAGGGGTCTGCACTCAGAGTCATGCACCTTCCAGCAGACACTCAAAACCGCCTGTCTGCCCAGGACACCCACCACCTGGGCCTGCTCCCCCAGGCCCACCTTGCTGCTCTTGCCAATCCACTTGGATAATCTCATTCTTTAATCAACCCAAACACGCATTTTTCTGAACCCTCAAGTTGCTCAAAAATGCTTTTCCTCATCCTGTTTTAGTATCATCTCCTCTTCCAGATGGTTACTGGACCAAGCCTTGCTTACCCAACTTGTGCAGTCTGTACCCCCCATATGCCTCTCCCTCAGAAGATGATTTTCCTTCCTATAATAGTAAGACAACAGCTAACCTGTACTCTCACCTCACTCGGGCCACAAACGACTCAACACTGATCATTTTACCTGTTGGTCAAAACTGGTTGATTCTTCACCAAATCTTTTCTTTCTTCTTCTGTGCACACCTCTAGCTAGTCTGCAATCTTAGCTTTCCTTGAACCCAAGGCCTTGGACCTTAAATTACTATATGCATTTGGGAACCAGGAATATCTGACTTAGCCTAATGAAGATGATCATGATGTGATGATACCAGTATTTCCAAAGGAAGAGATGTGTGGGAAACATGGAGAAAGGAAAGGTGCATGTACTGTGCCAGGCATCTATCTACCTCATGTCATCTTCACATGAGGTAGAAACTACTGTCTGCATTTTTTAATGAGAGAAAACTGAAGATCAGAGAAATTAAATCATTTGTTTGAGGCCACATAACTATTAAAGTGGTAAAAGGGATTGAAATTCATACCATCTTCCTCCAAGTTTAGTACTCTTTCCATTGTGAAGTTTGAAAAACAAACTGTAGTCAAAAATTCTGTGAGGAGTTTTACTAGTACATTTCCTTTCTTCCCAACTGGATTAAAAGCATCTAGAAAGTGGCACAATATTTGAATATTCTCTTATTTATTCTCAATGAGCCAAAAGTGTGTTTGACATATAAGTGCTCAATGAGTATATGTTAAATGAAAGATTGAATGAAATTATGCACAAACTCATTAAATGAATATAAACAAATATTTACAGAGGGTCTCCATGTGCTAAGCTCTGAAACAGGTGCTAGGAATGAGAACTGAATAATACAAGCTTTCTGCTTTTGAGTCATTTGTAGTGTGTTTTTGATGGTATTGTGGAAGATAAGGTAATGAATAAAACAGACTAACCCAAGATGAGCACCAAATGTCATTTCACAGAGTTCATGAGAAAATCTTGGGCATGTTCTGACTGCAAAATCGAGTTGGGGGAGGGGTTAGGCAGAGACAACAAAGATAAATGGCAGTCTGTCTGGTACGAGGACAAAGCACGTAGGTAGGGAGCAGGAAGGCAATTCCTAGTGCAATTGAAGTACAAGAATTATCAAAGACATAGTAAACACATTAGCATAACCTTCTGTCTCCTGGGCAGGGGCTGAAAGATAGTCCTAAAAAAATAAGGACTCGAGGATAGTGACACATTGATTCTTGAAAGGCTTGCTTCCCAGTGCCCAAGCCATGACTGCATTCACCTTCAACCTGAGCAGTTAAGGGCAAACATTCTCTGATCCTATTTTGCACCATCAACGGCTTTCACAGTCTTTGGGACTCCAAAAATGAATGAATCATCTCCTGATTACTTCTGGTTCTTTATCCATCAGCAGATCATCGGAGTTACAAGTATCCAAAAGGATGAGATTTGTTAGATAGTCTATAGCACTATTATATTCTTAAAAATACTCTTTTTTCATTATTGTTATTCATAACAATTTTTAGTTACACAAAGGAGTCAGTTGTTGGCTGCCTGCTACATATTAACTTCTTGTTAGAGATCACGGTTGCTCCAAAAAAGCGGTTAACAAATTTTTGCATTTTCTATTTTTCCTCAGCCTTCTTCAGGGATCCACAAAGAACATCCAAATGCTTACCTGCCAGTCAAGTGCAATGGCTGGCTAAGACTACTAAGTAAAAACTGCACTGACTACTCCACCCAGATACAAGTTAGGCACTGAATCGCCAGAGCAGGGGAGAACGAGCTCATAGCCAGAATTGATCAAGTGTCAGTGGCTTCTCTGAGGAAACAGTCATGGTTATAAACATGACAATGGCAATTATGTAATGTTGGTCACTTTTAATCAGTCTTGTTTGTCTGAAAGAAGCCCTGAAATAGTTTAGCTATGACAGTTTCTGGCAGGCAGTGTGATAAGTGCCTTTTCAATAGCTCTTTGGTTAATTAAAATACTTTCTTCATCTCCTTTAAATAGCTCAGGTTATTAAAAGGAAAGGTTAGGCCTTTCCAGTTCCATTTTGGATGGCATTGTTCTGACTTAAGCCATTTAAATATTGTGTGCTAATCATCATCAAGGATGTTCAAATATCAGAGGGAGGCACAAAGCAAAAGAGAAGTTAGTTTAAGAAATGAGATTAATGAATTTAAATCCACCCATTAATTAAATTGTAAAAGACAAAACACATATGAAAACAATTAAAGTTAACCCATTTCAAAGACAGTCTTATAGATGGCAGGAACATCACAGGCTTCCTTTGGCTCATTGGAATCTTGCTGTATTAGTGCTGAAAGAAACATGGAAATTGTTGAGCATAGCATATCTCAGATTTTTCATAAGTATGACACACCAGAATTCCTTATGTATGCAGGCCATGTTGATTTCAACTGATAAAAATGGTGAAGAACCATTTGTTACTCAAAAATAGGAATTTTAACAGTAATATAAAGCAAATATATATTTATTTTATTGGTGAAAATGAGATTTTAGCTCTTCTGTTACATTTTTGATCAAATAAACAAGTTGTCATATTTACCATTCAAGTATTTTTGCAAATTTTAGCTGCATTTTGTGAGCACACATCAAAATTATGACTCATCTATCCATTCATTAATTTTTCTATAAACATTTACTGAGCACCTTCTACATGCCAGGTACACTGCTAAAAGATGGGGAGGATACAAAAATACATACTATGAAATCCAAGTCCACAAGGAGATCACAGACTAGCTACTAACCTCTTTACATTGCTATGTATTGATTTTCTTTTCTCTTTATGGAAAATAGAGGAAATGGACTTTGACAATTGTCTATTGCTCTTAAACAATTTGAAATATACTAAAATCATGGTGTCCCTTTATTAGTTAGGATAATTAATACCAGTTGGCTGCTATTACAACCACCAAATCTCAGTGGCTTGGCACAATTGAAGTTTAGCCTCATAAAAGAGATGGGCAAGCATCTCTCCTCCTCCTTGTAGCTATGTCATCTGGAACACATGGATCCAAGGTCTCAGTGGCAGGAAAAAAGAGGGCTAGAGGAAGTGCAGGTGTTTTAAAGGGCTCGTTCTGGAACTGGCTGACATCAGTTCCCCTAGCAGTGGCCAGAACTCAGTCATATGGTCCCAACCTAAGTGCAAGAGAGTCTGGGAAATGTAGTTCTCTCCTGCGAGCCCAGGTAAAGGGCACAATGTAACATAGCATTGCCTATGCCACAGTCTTATTCCAAAAGATAGACCAAATACCTGCAAAAACACTGAAGATGTAATCCTTATAAATATCCTATTTTAAAATTATTTGCTTGGAAATCATGCTTCCTTAGTTTATTTTGTTTTATTTTCTGATAAAATATTTGAGACTAATACTTCTCTATCCTAAATAAGTTTAAATAGTTGTGATTAGATGGTTGTGATTATATCTCACTAAGACCTACAATTTCGGGCAGGAAAAAAAGAAATAAAAGAGGGGGGAATGCAAGGTGCCTTTTATCGTCATCTGATTGCACACAGTTGCAAGAAAGTAGTCAAACCCTCCATCAACAATTCCATCTCCCAGGGAGCTCTGTCAGTAATTGATCCAAGACTATTTAATCATTGAAGAAGCCAGCTTTCAGACAGTGGACGGCAGGCAAGAATGAAGTTGATACCTAGACATTACTTGCACATTACTTGGTGAACACAAATCTTTAAACTGCATCTGACCTTGAAGTTCCTGCATTATGTGTAAAATGAATATTCTAAGTGATAATAAAACATTAGGCCATGGTTTAATTTTCATTTTCCCCTTAGTGGCACATAAAGTAATGATACATCTTGTATTTAAGGCTATCTTAGATGCAGTAATTTCATGAAAGGGAATGTATTTTCACAAAACTGGAAGGTTTCAAAAATTTCCCAATCTGGTCTTATAGTCAGAAATTCCATGGCAGTTTTGTAATTTATGTACTAATTTTCACAATTTCAGAAACTCCAGGTCTTCATTGCAGTCCTTGAAATATCACCGAAGGACAGCTATTTAGAAACATCGTGAGATTTGTAATCCAAAGATAGCAGAGGAGTTTAATACAATTTTCATATTTATCAAAACCTTGACTCTTCTGAAATTGTAACTTTATTTCTTTACCAAATAGCTCTAGAAATCTTCCAAATCTCTGATTCTGTTGAGCACTGAGTTGGTTAACAATGGGATGTAAGGACATTCTTTTTCAGCTAAATTTACAAGTCCAGTTTTAGTTTGAATGATCTGGAACATGTAAAATGGTCTCTGCTACTTCTATTTTTTTTTTTTCCTTACACTTTCAAATTAAACTTTTGTAGGAAATTAAAATCCTATGAAACAATGAGGATCTAATGATTTGGGATTCACACAGCACTTGAATTCTCAAAGGATCTCAATCTGAGAAGGTACCTCTTCAAAAAGCTTCCATGACTCAGCCATTGTACCACCACGAGGCAAAACCAAAACAAAACACTAAATAAATAAATAAATCCCCTGAATCTTCATACCATGTTTCAACTTCTTCCAGTTATTTCATTCACCACAGAGAGTCAACATTTGACCACAAAAAGAGTTCAAATCTGGATTGATTCCTCTATTATGTCACTCAAAGAATAAACATTTCAAAGTTCATAGCTCAAGGTCTTTGTGCTAAATTCTGCGATGGAAATTAGGCCCATCAGTCTTCCTCTATGACTTTAAAAAGTTACTGACATTTTAAAAAATCAAATTTTTAATTGTGATTTCCCTTCTCAGCCAAGTGTGTTCAGCATTACTAAATTAAGACTGAAATATGTAAGTCCCTTAAATATGCATATATATGTATGTATGCTCTATTCATCATACACATGTGTGTCACATTGAGTTATGGACCCCAGAATAAAACATGTTCTTAATCTTAATCCCATTCCTGTGAGTGTGAACCATTTTAAATAGGACATTTTGAAGATGTTATTTTTAGTTCCAGAGTGGCCAACTGAATAAGTGGATCTCAATCCTATTATTGGAAGCCTTATAGGGAGAAAGCCACAAGAAGGAGCAAGAAACCAAGTCAGCTGGAACCCAGAAAAGAAAAGGAGGGGACATGCCACGTGATGGGAAAGCCAAGGAACTCCGAGGATTGCCATCCCACCAGAATGCTATCTACACCGGGAGAAACAAGCCTTCCAGACTCTGAAACCACAAGACAATGAATATCCATTTTTGAGCCAACCCATTGTGTGGTATTTGACATTGCACCTGGAAAACTAAGACACGTGTCTACTGGTTATTCTTTTAATGGAGGAAAAAACATCAATTCAGAAATATTGTGTGCTCAGGGGGTCGTATACAGCTAACTATGATTTGGCCCAGCTTCCCAGCCAATTTCTGCCATCTCTTTGATTTCTGATCATCCAACTAGTGTTTAAAATCTTCTCTTCCAATGACAAAGAGCTGACTTTCCTATGAGGTCCCATTCCCTTATTAAGCCAATAATTAAATTCCTTAAATCTTTATTCAGCATTTTTAATTATTTTCTTAAAATTATTCCTAAGAAATCAAATTTATCTTTTCAGTAACAGCTTTCATATATCATGTAATTCAAAATTCTCTCTTTAAAGACTCCATAAATTGTGTGCTTAATATTTGTGCTTGGTTTTCCACTGTCAACTGGACATCATCATGACTCTTTCCAAAGTCTGATCTTCATTGCAGAGGAGAAGTCGGAAATTACAATTCCCAGAATCCCTTCAACATATGGGTCAGGGTTATGAGAACCATATGAGGGGAGATTGCTCTAGATTTGGAAGGCAGAAGAGGGAAGACCATTAATCTAGGGAAAGAATTTCAGGCAATCACCTGGGCAGATATGAAGTTCAAAGGAATTTCCAGGCAGTCCTTGAGAACAACTTACTACTTCAGAATGAGATATTGGAGGGAATTTCTCAGATGTTCTTCTGATTTATTGATGTTTCTGGATGAGCTCTTGAGAAATTGTGTTCTTTGATAGTGTAAACTGAGATCTTAAGTGGAAGTTTTTTGCTCTGTATTAGTATCCTTCTACTTGAAATGCATAGATTTCTTTTTCTGTATTTCTGACCAAATCCCGACTAATAAAACAATATGACACAATATTTACAAGCAAGAATTATGATGTTCTAAAGACCAAAGTTTAGATAACAACTCTCCTACAAGGTTCAGTTTCCCTATCATAAAGTGGGGATAATAATTCTAATTATCTCATAGAGATGTGGTGTAAATTAAATGAATTGAGGAAAGAAAAAAATACTGCAAGCCTATAAAATCAAGAAAAAAGAAATATTCCACAATGGGAAAAGTGTCATTTCCAAGGGTTAATACTTTTCTATAGCTTTAGTGAACTGGCCTTTTCCTAGTCCCTTTTCATCAGGAGTTGATATCTTTGGGAGCTTTATCTCTCCACTAGAGGTCTTAAATTCCAATTCCAGACCCTTTTTTTTGTACTGTCAAAACTTCTTGAGGAACTGACACATAGGTCCCAAGGCAGCATAAACTTCCATGGATAACTTTGTGAACCTAAGAAAGCAATGGGATCTGATTATGGTAGGACACAATTAGAAACTTTGTTGAATGTAAAATGATATTTCCTCCATTTTGAATGTTGTAGCTTTGGTGTATACAGCTGAGACTTCCTATTAACTTCTGAGATTGATTTGGGTCTTAGACACATGCTACATACCATGAAAAAATATTTATTTGGTTAATCTGAGAAAGACTGAATTGTGTTCTCCAAAGGTATTGCCTCATTCATGTTCATCCAGTGAAGCATAGAGACTGTCCTAGTTTGCCACAGTTGCTATGACAAATACCTCAAACTCTTTGGCTTAAACAACAGGAATTCATGGTTCACAGTTTGGAGGCTACAAGTCCAACATCAAGGTATCCTCAGGACATGTTTTCTCCAAAGTCTGTAATGTTGTGGTACCTATGCCAATATTTACCTAAGTCATGGCAATCTGCCTCTTTCTGTCTCCTTCTCTTGTTTCTACTTCTGGCTACTAATTGACTGAATATATCTGAATTTCCTCTGCTTACAAAGACTCAAGTCATGTGTATTAAGGCCCACTCTTGTTTAATATAGCCTTATCTAAACAGGTCTTCAGAGATACTATTTATACATCCTAAGGACTTAAATAAGTCTTCCTGGGGAACATGAATCAATCCATTACAGTGGCCCTTACATAATTTGGGAGCTATTAACTGTAGAAAGAAAGGCTCTTAGGAAAATAACAATTTCTAACTAGAGTTCCAAACCCCAAATTTCCCATTCTTAAGTCTTATTGTCTCCTGTTTCCCACAAGAAATTTTTATTCAGATTTGTCTTGTGGTCTCATGTCCCTAAAATCAACATATTCCTTGAACACTATATGCTGAAATTGAGTGTGTTTAAATTTCAGTAAGCTGTTGTTTTAGTTTCCTAGTTGCTCAAAGCAGATACCATGAAATGGGTTGGCTTTAAACAATGGAAATTTATTAGTTTACATTTGGAGTCCAGGATAATGTCCAAATCAAGGCAGTGCTTTCTTTCTGAAGACCAGAGATCCACAGATCCTCTGCCACATGACAAAGCACATGAGGCACATGGCGGCATCTGCTGGTCTCTCCCTTCTCTTCCCAGCTTCTTGCTTCCATGACTTTCTCCCTCTCTCTCTCTGTGTGTGTATTCATTCCATTTATAAAGGACTTCAGTAAGAGGATTAAGACCCATCCTGAATGACGTAGGTCACTCCTTAACTGAAGTAGCCTTGTTCAAAAGGACCTACTTAAAATGGGTCCACACTCACTGGAATGGATTAAACTTAAGAACATGTCTTTCTGGGGTTCCAACAGCTTCAAACCACCACAGTTGTATTGTGCAGTAAGTAGCATGACTATGTTAATTTATTTTCCAAACCAGGACACTTTTGAGGTTGAAAGGAGTTGCTAGTAATAATTACTCTTAGATAAAAGGCAAAACCTGGAACTATCCTGGGAAAACTAAGATTTATAATCTCCCTAAATATAAATTCAAAGTTTTTTTTGTTTTCTGTAAATTCAAAGTTATGTTTTTTTCTGATCTTTCAGACTCAGATCACTGAAAAACATCCCATGCCATTGTGTGCCACCAAGGATAAACTGCAGCAAATGCCTCATTTGCTTTTTAATATCAACATTCCTCTAATTACTAGTGAATTTGAGTTTCTTTAATACATTTATTATCATTTGGATTTTCAGGTCTCTGAAATGACTATAAATTTTCTTTACTCATTTTTCTATTGGATAATCTTTTCCTTGCTCATTTACATGAGTTCCTGTGCATTCTAGATATGAATCTTTTGCAAATTTTAGACTTTATAAATATCTTCTAAACAGTCTCTCCTCTGCCAATTTTGTCTCTGATATCCTTGGATAAATATTTTAAATTTTAATGTATTATATATTAATTTTCTCTTTGTGTTTTGTACCTTTGAGATCTTTCTAAGAGTCTTCCACCATCTTAGGTCACAATGAAATTCTTCAGTTCTTATAAGCCATTAAGGCTTTACCTTTCACATTTAGTCCTTTATTATATTTAGAGCTTATTTATTAATTTTATTTAAAAATACTCCATATCCACCAAACATACCCTTCACATGTTAGAATTTATTTTTGAAGTGTGTATGTTTGTTAGAGTTCCAACTTTCATTTTCAAACTTTAATGAACCAGATTTCCCAATACATTTACTAAACAATCTATCCCTTTACTCACTGATTTTGGTTGCTTCCTTAATCACATATCAAGTTCTCAGATTTCTGAGTATGTTTCTGGCCTCCATATGTCAGCTCTTGTACCAACACACTTTTTATTGTGACTGTTTTGAAATATGTCTTATTATCCGGTAGGGTTGTTCCCCCATTTCCTCTTTTCTTTTCAAAAGTTTGTTAATTATCGGATATATTTTGAGAGTTTGCTATACCACAAAAGCTACTACTGAGATTTTGCTTAGAATTGCATACAATTTATAGGTAGATTTGAGAGGAACACATAAAAATTTAAAACTACAAGGGGTGACAGTGTGATTGTGAAGAACTTGTGGATCACACCCACTTTATCTAGTGTATGGATGAGTAGAAAAATGGGGATAAAGACTAAAGGACAAATGGGGTGGGATGGGGGGATGATTTGGGTGTTCTTTTTTCACTTTCATTTTTTATTCTTGTACTGGTTCTTTCTGATGTAAGGAAAATGTTCAGAGATAGATTGTGGTGATGAACACATAACTATGTTATCATACTGTGGACAGTAGATTGTATACCATGGATGATTGTATGGTGTGTGAATGTATTTCAATAAAACTGAATTTAATTTAAAAAAAAAAATTAAAACTAATTCATCCAGGGGGTGATGGCAACAAAAATGGCAGAGTAAGGACCTCCAAAACTTATCTTCGCCATAAAGGCAGTGAAATTGTTGGGAAAAAAAATCATCAGAATCAACTTTTCCAGAACTCTGGAAGTTAACCAAAGGCTTGTAGCAATTTGACTAAAAACTTCCCCCAAATGACTGAATCTCAGTAAAACAGCAAGCTTTATGGCATTTTAACTTGTCCTTTTCCCATATCCCCCTCTCCAGCTCTGGGGTCGCCTTGAAAACCAGCAGCCTGCAATCATGGTAAAAACCAGCAGCTGGCAGTCACCAGAGGAGAAGGAATGGAGTGGAATGCCTTCAAAGCCCCAATTCCAGAAAATTGCTATTATTTCTAAAGTCCAGTGTTTTCCTGGAAGACCTCAGTCATAATGCTGTTTGCATTTGGTCTGACACAGTGCTCACCTAGTTTGACCAAAGGCCTTTGAAAAAAACAATCAGAGGCAATTGCTGAATATCTTTGCTACCTGAGGTTGTAGATTACAGTTGGGCTAAGCATAAGCTAACCCAAAAGCTTAGTAGGAAAAGCTGGAGAATGAACCATCTATAAGGAGCTTTGTAAAGGCCCAACATATTCTGGGAATCTAGAAGTCTTCACTCATGCTTAGGGCTGTGTGCAAGCTCAGGGAAGATTCAAGAAGGCTCTAAACTCTGGCTAATATTCAGGGATCTGTGCAAGCATGAAAAGAAGGCTAAGGTGGAGTTTTAAACTTCCTGGAAGAGGGTTGAAGGGGTGCCCCAACTCAAAAACACAGCTCCTCAACAATGTCTAAAAGACTCATTGACTCCAGGCATCAAAGGAATTCTCCAATCGGTAGATGACCACTGTACTAACCAAGCAGATACATTAGTGATCACATGAAACAAAAATACAGACTTTATAGCATTGGTTCAGAAAATTCACTAAACAAACAAACACCAGCAGCAACAACAAACTCTGGGGAAGGGACAGAATTATGTTATTTATAATGTTCAATTTCAGTAAAAATTTACTAGACATACAAAGAAATATAGAACTATGGCCCATACACAGGGGGAAAAGAAGCAGTTAATATAAACTGTCACTGAGCAACCCCAGATGTAATTACTAGAAAAGGATTTTAAATCAGCTATTTTAAATATGTTTCAAAGAACTAAAGGAAAACATATTGAAAGAGCTAAAAGAATGAGAACATGCCACACCAAATAGAGAATATCGATAAAGAGATAGAAATTATTTTAAAGAAGCAGAAATTGTGGAGTTGAAAGTAAAAAACTGAAATAAAAATTCACTAGAGGGGTCACCAGCATATTTAAGTAGATAGGAGGAAGAATCAGTGAACTTTAAGATGGAGCAATTGGATTATCCAGTCTGATGAACAGAAAAAAAAAAAAAAAAAAAAAAAAGGATGAAGAAAAAATAATAAAGCCTCAGAGACCTGTGGGACACCATCAAAATACCCAAATATGCACATGGGAAACCCAGAAGGCAAGAGAGAGAGAAAAGGGCAGAAATACTTGAAGAAATAATAGATGAAACATTTCCAAATTTGATGAAAACTATTCGTCTTCACTTCCAAAAAGCTGAAAGTAGAATAAACTCAGAGACTCATGTCTAAACACATCATAATCAAACTGGCAAAAGATGAAGAGAATCTTGAAAACAGCAAGAGAGCAATTCATCATGTTGGAGAAAACTTTCATAAGATCAACAGCTGATTTTCGTCAGAAACTGTGGCAGCCAAAAGGCAGTGAGATGACATATTCAAAGTGCTGAAAATTAACTGATCCAATCAGTGAACTCTTGTACAGGTTTTCTTTTATGGTCCTTGAATTTATTTTTTGTTTTTCGTTTTTTTTTTAAATCAATAATGCTTTTGCATTTTGTTATTTTGATTATTTTTTAATGTTTTATTTCTCTTGCAATTGTAAAAGGTATCTTGTTTGCTGTTCTCTATAACATTTTCTGGTTGGCAAATTTCTAGATGATGTAGAGGAATACTAACAATTTTTGCTTATTGATCTTCTCTCTGGAAATCTCACTAAACTTTATGTTAGTTGTTATTGCTTGTTGATTAATTATCATGGGTATTCTATGAAAATAATCATATGAAATGCAAATAATAACAGTTCCATCTCTCCTTTTCTACTCTATATGTGCATTTCTTTTTCTTTTCTTAATGATTAGACTGGAATTTACAGTAGACATGTTGAACATTTGCAGATACAATGGGTGTTTTAATTATCATAACCTTAAAGAAAATATGCCTAGAGTTTTTCCAGTGAGCAAAATATTGGATATAGAGTTTGGGGTTTTGGTAAATAATATTTAATAAATTAGAGAAGTTCTCTTTCATTCTTAGTTTTCTATTTCTATTGATTTTTTAAATCATAAATTGGCTTTCTGCATCTATTACAATAAAGAGGTTTAGGTGGGTTTTTTCTGATTTCCATTAAGGTGATGAATTAAATAACTAAATTTTCTGATTCTGGACATTCCTTGTATTCCTACTGTGATCACAATCTACTATTTTTTAATGCTGATAGAATCACAAATTAATACTTTATTCAGGAGTTTAAAATATACATATGTAATGAAATTGATGCATATTTTTTTGCATTGTCTTCATTCACTTTTGGAATCAAGCTTACAGAGGCCTTATAAAACATGTGGGGCAGTTCTCAATTTTTTTTCTATTAAGTGGGACAAATTCTATTAGATAGAGATATTCTGTTTCCTGAAAGTTTATAAGAACATAGGTACCGACAGAAAAGTATTTCATTAATATTTCATTTTTTTCATGGTCAATATTCTGAAAAATAACAGATAGATATTGTGTGTGTGTGTGCTGATTTTGGCTTTTCCTCAGAAGTATGTCCATTATCAATAGATTTCAAATGTATTGGCAAAGAGTTTTAACATCATTGCTATATATATTCATTTTAATAATCTATTTTATTTGTTATTTTTCCCCACTTTTCCCTAGTGCATTTTTGTATATTTGCACTTTCTGTCTAATTTTGATGGTCAGTCTTATCAGAGGTCTATTTAGTTTATTGGTGTTTCCGGCGAGTGACCTGAGAGATTTGCTAAAGTATCTCATGTGTATGTGTGTGTTCCTTTTTTATTTTCTCTTTTCCTATCTTTCGTTGTAAAGAATGAATGTTATATTATAGATTTGAAAACATAAACTTCATGTCAGTAGTGATTGCTTGTTGATTCATTATCATGGAATTTCTATGAAAATAATCATATGAAATGCAAATAATAATTCCATATCTCATTTTCTGCTCTATATGTGCATTTCTTTTTCTTTTCGTAATGATTAGACTAGAATTTACAGCAATGCATTCCTTTGATGTTTATCCCTAAGCTATTAACATCATATATATCATATATGTATATGTATGTGTGTTGTATGCCATGTTTATACACACGTGCAGGTTTCCGTATCAGTTTGTTATAACAAATAATACTATCATGGACTATTAGGGAAAATGTGACAAAATGGAGCAGGGATCCAGAGAAGATGAAAGATGGTCAGATCTTTGTCTTATATGAAGTTAGGTTAGAGACAGGGTGCATATTAAAAGAGAAGATGCAAAATAAACAAATAGCCACTATGATGAATGGGGAACTGACAAATATTTTAATATGTAATGATGATATTTCCTTTTATCCATTTACTCATTTCTTGCCTTTGGAAATTTTATTAAGTTAGTGTTGCTACTTCTGTCTTCCATATCTTATCCCAATTCTCACATCACTTTATTGTTTGTGGATGTCTTCTGGGAGAGTTATATGAATGCAACATTCAATTTGTTAATTCATTCTTCAGCTATATCTATTCGGTTGCAAAAAATCTATTCATTGATTTCTTTATCTCACCAATTGCATTTTTAATAGTCAAAATCATACATGTATGCTTGTTCCTGCTTTGTGTCTGAGATTACCCTTATGTATATTTTAAATTCTTATTCTATATTGCCCTGTTAGTTTTGCTTCTTCAGGGATTCCTTGTTCTACTTATTATCACTTTCTCATAGTTCTTTGGCCAAGTATTTTTCCTCTGTGCTTATGTCTTATTCCATTGGGGCTACTAGTTGTCTTGTTAGTAATGCCTGCTGGGTAATGGGGTAAAAACATACCTTTAGCTTATTCTCCTCCTGGTGAATTTGGGGATGTCTCAGAGAATATAGTCCCCAGTATTGCAATCTGGGCTCTGGTCTTTCTCCTTATCCATTCTTCCCCATCATAGAACTTCCTGGGATTTCCAGGAATTGCACTTATCCTGAAGCTAACAGCCTCTCTGCAATTGCATGTCTTCTGGAGTGGAGGTGAGGCTCAGGAGCTGAGCTGAGGCTAGCCGGCTATCCTGCGCTGATTGCTATGAACTCTATCCATGCTGTCATCTGTGGTGTTGAGTTAATGTCACCCTTTCACCTCTGGCTGAGAGTGGCCTGCTAATACATTCTTACCCTTTTGGTGATAAGACATCCACCCAGAGAAGCATGAGATAATAATAAAAACAATCAAAGCCCCGTTTAATCTGTGCTCCCCCTTGTTGGCCCTGATCCTCTTCTCTATACTGTTGTGCCTTCTGCCACTGCCACTGGGACTCAATCTTCTCTCTCCCCATGATAGCCTTTACACAGTTCCGAGATATGTCAGCCTTTATATATCTTCACTAGCGTATCAAGGGAAGAGTTTAAATACTTGTGTAATTCACCATCTTTTCTAGAAACCCCTAATGCTCTATTAAAAAATTCTCAGAATAGAAGACTCCATGATACAAGTTGCAGATGGAGATGCCCAGAATGGATCTGGAATGGAGATCCATTCCAGAAGGAAAAATGTATGGAAAAATAGATCTGGAAAAATGTAGTATGAGGAAATTTTGAGGGATCAGTTAACTGGCAGTCATTTTATCAGTCCAAGATCCATTTGCTTGCCATGATATTGTAAGACTAGTGTTCAGAGAAATGGACTAGACTTACACTCTCTGATTTTATACACTGGTCACATTGCAGCAGTTCTTTAAATTGAAAACTTATTTTCAATGTGAAACTTAAATAGAAAAATCATTTACAGATAGCGGTAAATTGCATCTGGTGGAGTTTTAATAATTTGAGAATTGATGGGTATGTTTGGAATATGTTTGATGTGCAGGCATAGTCTGTCTTTCCTTCAGTCAATCCCCCTATTATTGTAATGCCTCTCCTTTATTTTCCCAATCTTGAGAGGTTTAGGAAGAAATATTTTGTTTTTCAGCTCTGTAGAGAATACTGTCCATTAGCTGATAAGACTAGAGCCAGGTATAGAGGGTCAATTTGAACCAAATGGAAACGTCCCTATCATGATGCTACTTCTATCTCTGTTTACCCATCCTGACCCTGACTTCCCATGGAATTTAGTATATATGAAAGCAGTCAGAAATGAATGCCCACTTTGGAAGCCCACCAGAAGAACCTGGCCCACTCCTCAGATGGAGGTGCTTCAATTTATAACCTATGAAGTTGAAGGATGATGAAAATGAGAAAGAAATTTCATACCAAGCAAAGAATACCTCCAAATTCTTCCAATTTTATTTCAAATGAATAACAAAGTCTCATAAGAATGGTGACCAGTGTTTAGTTCACATCCTTACATTCATATAAACTTTGACATTTTGTAAGAGATAAAAGACTGAATGTCCAGATATTAATTGATCTGAATGGCCAAAGACAAAGGTTTTTCCCATGTAAATGAAAAAAAAAAAAAAATCACCTGGTAAATTTACATATATAATCTGGTAGAACCTTTATTTAGACCATTAGGTGATAATGGTTCCCTAACTCTACTAACATTATAAAGTGCAAGAAGCTATCTACACTCTCCATCTGTCTATTAAGAAAAAGAAAGGAACCTAATGCTTACTGAGATTTGTATGTGAGAGGCACTATGCCAAGTGCTTTGTACACAATTTCACAGTTAGCTACCCAAGAATTTGGGGAGGCATTTAATATCATCCCCAATTTATAGATGAAGAAACTGAGGCTCCAAGAAACCGAGGTTGCTAAGGACTTGCAGGATATTATTTTTCTAACTCTTTACCTATGAAATCTCCACTGAACTTTCTTTGTGATATGTCTGAAATATAGCATTTATGTAAGTACCCCCTGATGTGCCCCACTCTTTAAAGAAGTGCTAAAGGCAAATAGCAGGAATTAGCCATTTGTCACCAAGCATTTTTCCTCTTATACTGAAACTTTACATGATAAACAGGCTCTGAAGGTCTCTGTTTCTCACAGAGGATTTTCTGTCTAATGTGGATCTACAGATGTGGTTGAAGGACAAATAAAGAATACTGAAAGTTGTATAGTGATGTGATAAATCAATTTGTCCATTGTAGATGGTGGAAGATCTACCATAAGATAAAAGTTCAGAAACAAGAAACTATTTGTCATCCCTTCTAAGTGCAGTGAAGGGTTTGACCTCTGATCTGAGTTGGGCACAGATCTAAATCGAAATTAGATCATATGGCTGCTACTTAGGAATCTGATATACAACCAAGATTCCTTCCTGAGATCCTAAGCAGCAGAGACACTGAGGAAAGAAATAAATAGAAAAGAGGGGCAAGATTAACTAACAATTTATAGCACCACCTTGGTAGGTTAACAAAATATTAGGCTAGCAGACATAAAAAGAAATACTTGAATTTGGGGGGACATATACATTTCTATGCCTACTGAGGCAATTATTATAAAATTATGAAAACTAATTTGGTCAGAAATGTGGGAATAATCAAGGCTAGTATTCAAAAATTAGTAGTTGGGCTAGTTCCAAGTTTAGAACAGTTTGTTCAATAAAGTTAACCATCTCATTCAAAAATATCTTGGAATTGACAAAAATTCTATGTGTGTGCATCATAGTCATGCAACAAGTAATTTAGAGCACTTTATATGTACCAACTATAGTTCTAAGCACTAGGGGGATGTGTGTATGTGTGTGTGTGTGTGTGTGTATCCCTGCCCTCATGGGGCTTACTTTCTAAAGAAATTTTTAAATGAAATGTTTAGATTCCAATGATGGATCCATGGGAGAATATGAAAATTCCATGACAAAGGGGAAAATGGTATAAATAAAAAACGGAAAAAATATGTTTTCTTGGCCATAATCAAAGATACTCAGATTTATAGAGTTTTATAGATAGAAAAATGCACACATACAACCCCACACAGTTACCCACAGACACCCACTCTAATATTGATGAAATTGTGCTAAATGTCACATACATATGCTTTGAGGACACTTTCCAATCCATCCAGTAACGTGAAGTCAGAGTCCCCATGATGGCTGGTGCTTTCTGTGACTAGGTAATCTCATGCCTTGGAATTTTCCCTAAGGACAAATATAATAGAAGCAAAAATCTACTTCTAAACATCTTCACTATAGTGCTGCCTAACATAATCCAATGTTTCCCATCAATCATTGGCTAAGATTTAACATGGACTCAATCCCGTATCTTTCATTTGCTAAAAAATATGTTAAATATGAAGACTATTCTGAAATAGGAAATGCTTTCCTATTTCAAAAAAGGCAATATACAAAATAACATTTTTCCTACGATTATAACTATTAAAAAAATACATTTCTGTATGGACCAAAGACCAGGAGAAAATATGCAAAACTGAAATAACCTATTGTAGATGGGTGTTGAGATAAGGGATCATTTAATTCTTTAGAAATTTATTTAGTATTGCTATATCGTCTTTTCAATATAAAACGTAAATGGATGCAAGGATAGACAAAGGAAATGGAAAGAACCATGGGCTGAGCCAAGGATTACAATTATTGATCAATGATGGATGAAGAAAAATGGAATCATTAACCAGACTTTAAAATAGGATACAAATGATTTCATGGTTGAAAACAGGAGCCCTCTGAAATTACCAGGATCCCACCTGGGTGGAATTTAGAAGAATTCAGGCAGTACCCTGCATATATGTCAGAGCAACCCAGTCCTCAGTATGGAAATGGAAAAACACCCAATTACAACATTTCTATTGAATACTAATACACCTATAAAATTGCCCAGGCAATGCAAAATATATAGCGTTTAAAATATGCATAATGTAGGTAAGAGTTATATGACCTCAAACACATCCAAAAATTAATTTCCAGATTTGGAAGGGGACAATTTGCATATTAGAGCCTAAAGAAACCAACACTAAGCAATCTACCTCAGACTCTTTCCCTCCTTCTGCTCCTACCCTTCCATCCTCCTTCTCTCACCATCATCTCCCCCTCTCAATAAAATTGAAGCCATGTGACTTTTTTCAACATCTGCTTCCTTTCTTTTCTTTCATAGAAAGCACACATGAATAATCAGACCACACTGCTGCTGTTAATTGTAAAAATCATTAGTAAACTTCCAGGTGCTGTTTACTATGTAAGCATTGTAATTTTCTATCCTAAAATCAGCAACTCCCCCATATCATTGTCTGCCCTGGGGTGTGAGCACTGTGCAGCTTTGAGGCTGTCAAAGACAGTTGCAGCCCCATTTACTAGGACTGAAAGAGATCGATCCACACCTGCAGCGTTTGAGGCAATAATTCCTAATATTAACCAGACCTCATGAGGAGTAGTTCCTTTTGCCAGCCTCCTCATGATTCAATGCTTTGCCGTCTATGTGAAATCATTGAAATATGCTGAGTTTTCCTGACACCCACCCCAAGTTCATTTTTCTCCTTTCTGCCTTTACCCTACCCAAATCTGGTTGGCTTGTACAGGTTAGTGTGAAGCCCCAATACATCCCAGAGTACTTTGGCAGAGAATAAAAATATTTGCAAAGCCCCCTTGAGGGACTGGGGGATTCTGGAAAGAAAACTGTAAAAAAGATAAAGCCCAGCTAGGCACCATTCAAATCCACTTAGCAAGCTAAGATGCCTGCATTTCCCCAACTGCAAGCCAAGTGCAAAGGCAGAGCAAACTCAAGAGCCTTACAAAGCCCAGTCTAAAAGGGAAATAAAGAATCCTGGGTATTTGACTGAGAGGGAAGATCAAAGCACAACGAGAGGAAGTAAGTTGCCTAAAGCCACACAGACACTGGCTAATGCTTTGGTTACTCCACAAACAGATGATAGCTTCCATCTGTTTCCTTGAAGGCACCTGTGCTTTTCCTCCAGCAATTCAAGATAAAAGGAAACAAAGCTTGAGTTTACATCGTTTCCAGGTAGTACAATGGCATCCCTGTGTGCACCTGCGGTTCTTTCCTTTGGGCTCACAGTCTCCACACTGCGTCTCTCACACCGCCTTCCAGTTCTACTGCAGGAGCAAACTTCTCAGGCTGATCTAGCTGCTCCTTTGCCAAAATCGACTGTACTTTGTATAGTTACAAACACAGCAATTATTTTACTGTACCACATCATCTGTTTGCAGACCTCTGTTTCAATGTATTCTATGTGCCTCCAGGGAAAAGGCGCTTTGCATCTTCTTCTTTTTTTTTATTTGTGTCTGGTAAAATACCTGATTGAGTGAATCAAATCTATTGTGAGAAATTTTCTAGTATCTAACCCTTTTATTAAATGGTTGAGCTCAGAAGTCCTCAGAGACCATCTAACCCAAACTTCAAAATTATTTTTTAATCCAAGGCTCAAAAAAGTTAAATAATTGTACTGAACTATGTTTTTAATTTGGCATTATCACCACCTCCTTCTGTCAGCTTCTCTACATTCAGAGAAGAATCACAGAACTACATTTCCCAGAATCTTCCCCATTCGTTTCCAGGTGATTGTGTGACAATGAAAGGGAAGGAGAAGTCATTACTGTTAAAATGAAATATTAGACAAGATGCTGTTTACATGAGTTTATTTGAGCAGTTTATGATTCATGAATCGAGCAGCATTCAAACCTCAATGTGGAATGGAGCTCCATCAAGGATGTGGACGGGGGAGCTTATTTAGGACAAACACAGAAGCAAGTGAGGAAATGTCCTGATTGACATTAAGTTTCCATTTTACATGGGGGGGGGGTCCTACAAAGTGGGGAGCAGATCTGCATTGATTAGTAATGCTTGCCCATTCTGATAAATTATCGCTATTGGACTGAGCTGGTTTATCACCAGGGTTGCTTTATCTGCAATTCTAGATGTGCATTCCATTGTTCCATTTTCTGAGAAAGCTCCTGCAAGTCAATTGTTTTTTGCCTTCTGGAAAATCCTTTCTTGGAAAGATGTCCCTCCAAGTAAGGCTCAGTGCAGGTGGCCATTTTATTTTACTTAACATTACTCTTTGGCAGCAGTGACAGACAGGATAGGTTGTGGGTAAAAGTATGAGTAAAAAGTGGGTGTGAATTTCTCAGCAGCTTCCAAGCAAGCTCCTGTACATCTCCTGCTTGGCTGCTGTAGGCTGAGAACTTTGGCAATGGCTTCCCCTTTGTTTTCCTAGTGCTCCCAAAAGTTTTGTTAGGATTTAGTTCTGTTTGTTTAAATCTCCCTATGAGAAAATAATCATCTTTTCAATAAGTAGTGCTGGATCAATTGGATATCCACAAGGAAAAATAATGAATTTTGACCCTTATCTTGCACCATACATGAAAATTAAATCCAGATGGATTGTAGACCTAAATGGAATAGTAAAAAAAAAAAAGGCTTAAGGAAAAAAGATAATATAAAGAAAAATAAATAAGACATTAAAAAGGGCTAACCATGAAAGAAATAAATTGATAAATAGGGCTGTGTTAAAATTAAAATCCTCTGAATATTGAAAGACACTATTAAAAGAAGTAGAACGCAAGCCACAGAGTAGGAAAAGATATTTGCAAAACACATTTCTTGCAAAAGACTATCTTTAATATATAAGTAACTTTTACAAGTCAATAAGAAAAAGACAGACAACCCAATAGAAAAATAAGGAAAGACTTGAATAGGAGCCTCAAAAAAATATAACTAAATAGCCAAAAATATGTTCAAATGTTCACTTCATGAATCATCAAGGAAATGCAAATTAAAACCACTAACACATGAAAGGGAAAACCTATCATTTAAAAGGCAGATAAACACAAGTGTTGTATTTGGAGCAATTAGAGCTATCATACTTGTGCAAGAATATATCAGTTACAATCACAATTGCACATTATTGGAAAACATTGGAAAACTGGCATTATCTACTAAGACTGAACAAATATATCCTATATCCTAGGAATTCCCCTCCTACATATCTATCAAAAGACGTGTGCACATATAGTCACAAAAAAAAACCCAGTCAAACTATTCACAGCAGTGATATTTGGATAGACACACATTAGAAAAAAACTTCACCAATCCATTAATAATAGAATGGATAAACAAATGTGGTGTATTTATAAATTAAATATAATAAAGCAATGAGAATAAAGTAACTACAAGTTTCCCCAACAACACGAATGATTCAGAAGTATCACAATCAAAACAAGCCAGATGTAAAATAAATAAATAAATAAATAAATAAATACATTCTTAATAATTCCATTTATATAAAGTTTAAAAATCAGAAAAAAATAATCTATGGATTTAGAAGTTAAGATAGTGGTTAATCTTGAGGAAGTAATAACTAGAAGTGAACATAGGGGACTTTTGTATTAATGTTCCATTTCTAATCTATGTGCACACATAGTTGGATAAACCCTCATCATTCCCATCTCTTTTTCTCCTGCTGCAGAGGTGGAAGTTGGCCTTGTAGTCCATGGGAACAAGACTTCCATCTGCACTCTCCCATGCCTTCCCATCTTCCTTGACTTTCTTCTTGTAGCAGTTTATAAAAATCTTGAGTCTTTGCAATCCAAAAATATGTCTTATTCCCTCATGTCTCACTCTTAAACCTGAATTACCCTCTAAACTGAACCCTCCTAAATTTGCCTTATCATCCCAAATCTCTCCTCCAATTCTCCATATTTAACAGATGAGGTCACAATTCTTGTTTTCACTCATTTTTGATACACTTCTTAAAACAATGTCATCTAGCTTTCATCCTTCTAGTTGGCTGAAGCTGTTCTCAATAAGCCTGCGTGATTCCAAATCCAATGAGAACATTTCATTGCTTATTAGCTGGCCATCTCTGTTGCAACTGTGTAGTTGATCACTTTGTCTTTCTTGAGTCTCCCAAACCCTTTGCTTCTGTAACATCTCAGGTTCCAAGCATTCTTCTGACTTGTTTTAATGGTCCTCCTTTCCCTGATGGGCACCGTTTCTTCCTGCACTTGGCAGTTCTTGGATCCCTGGATATCTTCCCTGTACCCTGCTCATACTACTCTGATAACCTAAACCTTTATTTTCACCCCATACTTTTTCCCAGAGATTTAAAATTCTATATCCAACCTTTTGCTGGATATTTTCACCTCAACATCCAGACTCCATAGGCTAGCGAATACCACTTGAGCAGAGAAAAGAGATGAGAATAGCAATACTTGGGGTATATTTCTATCCTCCTTATTAGCATAGAGTAGGGTCAACAAATGTTTGTTGACTGACTGATTGACCAAAGAATGAATGAATCAATAGCCAAGAGGACCCAGGGACACTCTGATGATATGTTTTTCCTGGCCTGCTTCTGCCCATCACTCTGACTTTATCCATCCACACAGGGGCAAGTGCTATGCACCTGATAACTAGCTCCATCAAAGATTAAATTAGCCAGAAAAAATAGAAATTACATTTAGTGTATGTATACTTTTTCAAGTTTCCACTACTTGTCTAGGTCTTTTTTTTTTTTCCCTTAATGTAGCCTCTGGCTTTCAAAGAAGCTATGTTTCAGGGCATCTTTCTGAAGAGACCAGAGCTGCTCACAAAAGACCATCTTAGATGAGCACCAGTCTCTGGGAGGTCCGCAGCCTGGTTTGCTATCACAAGCTCGTTCCTCACTTAGCATCTCCACTGAACAGTTGCTGTAAACCATTAGGCGGCTGCTCTGGATGAAAACGGAGAATTTGCTGTTTAATGTATTTTTTAAAGGGACTATTTAAGGCACGATTTCTGTTTATGGTCCCAAGATAAATTATAATCACCTTTGTTTACCTCATATTCCTTTCTTAATTAACTGACAACCTATTAGCATACAGTTTTTTTATCCCAGGAGTATTAATTATACATAATTTATATCATAAGCATTTATTTCATATCAGTGGGATGAATAAAACATTTACCTGCTTATAGCTACTTGAGGTTAACATTTTTATACAAAAAACTCACCTGAGACTTCCAATCAAATTATCAGATTTTTAATTTTCTGTTACATAATGATACCGTACTAGTCATTGTAGCATTTTATTCCACTCCAGGCTAAACAATCGTTTAGCAGAGTGCCGTGCTGGCAGCATTAATTAACCAATAATACATGCTTTGCTGCACAATGAGATTCAAATAATATAAATGTAAAATTTGCTAATATGAAAAATGGAGTCCTTACTGGGACTTGAACATGGCTACCAGCTACCGCAGCGTTAACAGAGCTCTGTAGCTCTTCAGTTTCACAACATTAACATTAGAACTGGAAGGGCTCCTTGGGTCATTTCAAATGTGAGGACAATGTTTGGCACCATCTCATCAGCAAGTCAGTGCCGGACCTTGGGATCCTGGATAGACATCTTGACCCTATTCTAGAATTTTTCCATCAAAACAGATATTATGTGCACGCTCACTCTCTCTCTCTCTCTCTCTCTCTCTCTCTCTCTCTCTCTCTCTCAAAACATGGTAAAACTGGATGTTTGAATCTGGCGTGATCTCAGGTCTGGATGTTTGAAATGAGAGGTACATGAATTAGACTTTGGTAAAGAAATGTGACAAAGCTTTCCTCCGTAGGGTGGCTTAAGTGATGACAAAGAATAATTGTTTATTCCTTTTGAATGAAAGGGTCATAGATTGACCATAATGGCATGAAAATAAGTCTTGGTTCCAGCCTCCAGGCTTAAAATTCAGGCTATTCTTTTCCCTAATTACAATTTCCCTGCTGCACCACATTTTACAGTAATTATCTTCTTACTGCAAACATAGGGATGTTCAAAACCATGGATCTTGTTGTCTAGGTTCTCTTGGTATTTTGTTCTCCAACTATTCTTACCCAGCAACCAGAGGCAAAATTAATGCAAATATAAATGTAGCTGTTTACCTGAGGAATCCCTTATTAGAATGAAATGCAGAGAATATCAGTGTTTCTGTGAGATAGGAAAGAAGAAACGTATTTGCACCAGACTGAATGATGACAATCAAGGCTATTGAGCATCTACTCGTGACAGGCACTCTGGTAGGTTCCTTTACAGGTTACCTCCTTAAATCCTTACATTAGCCCTGTGAAATGAGTTACAATCATCCTCATTTTGTAAGTGGGGAAAATGAGATCTAAAAACTTGAAGTAAACTTGTCCAGAGTCACGATGGTAGCAAGACGTATTGCTGGGGTTTGAACCAATGACTATATTTTCAAAACCCAGGCTGTTTCCATGACACCCCCTAGCAAAAAGATAGATGGTGAGAGATATTTAGGAAGAAATGCTGAAAAACCCTTTCCCCAGGTTATTGACATCCCAGTTTCAAGGTATTTATCTGTTTCTTTAATTTATTCTGTCATCTTGCCTGAAAAAAAAAAAGCATATTTCACCTGGAGAAGTCTTTTTTAATCATTTACCAATAAACATGGAGAGAAAATACTTGGCGTCAATGTTGTAGAAGTGAGAAAGAAATCTGCTTCTCGACTCTCCTCTCATAATGTGGAAATGGTAAAGAAGGCAGAAAGGAAAATGCAAAAAATAAAACTGAGGATGTATTAGAGTCCTCTGATGGACAAATTTGCCCAACCCAATTGGTCTCCAAAATGCCCCTCCCAGATTCTCTGCCAGTACCCAGTGGGATGACAGTGCTCGAGCTTCATTCCAGCCACCATTACTCTGGTTAACACATCTAATCGAAAACTGGCTAAAATACAGTGCTTCTGCAAAGCCATACCCTAAGACCCAGCCCTGAAAGCAGCAGTTCCTCAAGGTCCCTCCTAGGCTCTCGTTATTTTAAACTCTAAGTCATCTTCATAGGCACTCACCCATGCCCATGACTTCAAATACCATTTATTATTTTATGACTCCCCCATTTTCATCTCCAGCCAGAATCTCTCCTTTGCATAGCAATCAGAGCCCCCTCAGGAAACCTCCAAACCACCTGAAGCTCATGTGTAATAGAACATCCTCATGATGTTCCCCTTCAGAAACTGGTTCATTTCCAGGGTTCCTTAGCTCGGTGAAAGATGCTTTCTACCCATTTGCTCAAACCCAAAACCTCTCAAGTGCCCAATATCCAATCGATCATCCATCTAATTTCCCTCCTAAATAGATCGTGGGTCTGTTTATGTTTTCCCATTTCCACTTCCACCATCATAAGCTTGACTATTAATATCTCTCACATGGACTTCTGCAGTTGTCTTCTAATTGTTATCTTCAATTTCAATCTTGCCTCATCCATTTGTATTCTGAACTGCAGCTAGAGTGATCTTTTCAAGATGCAAAACTGCTAATATTATCTCTATTAAAAATAATGAGGAAGATCTTTAAGTTTGAAACAAAAGCAGAAACCATAAAGAAAAGTTTGATAAAATTGACTATATAAAAGTAAAATATTTGTGATGACAAAAAAACCCTAAACATAGTCAAAAGATCAGACACATTTTGAATGTTACACAAAGTACTAAATTTCTTAAACAATAAAGACATTCTAACATGAATTCAGAAGATCAACAACCCAATAGAAAAATGGGCAAAGAACAAAACAGACACACACACACACTATAAATAGATACACACACACATAGACACATATATATACATATACATGTCTACACATGCATATATATACATACACATATAAATGCAAATGACTTGAACATTTTAAAAGGTGAGAAAGATAAGAGAGAAATAAGAGAAAGGTAAATTCCAACAAGATACCATTTTTTACTTATCATATTAGCAAAAACTAAAAACTTTGATAATATATCCTGTTAGTAATGGGATAATGGTATAGGAAAAAAGCTCTTTTGTTATTGCTGGTAATGGTGGAAACTGATAATTTGATAATATTTTTCAAATTTAAATACATACTTTTTGACCCAGCAATGTTACTTTTGGCAGTTTATCCTTCATATATAATTACACATGTTCAAAATGATATATATTTACAAGGACATATGTTGAAGAATTTTTCTAATTGCTGAAGTCTGAAAATAAATGAAATGCTCCTCAATACGTAACTGGTGAACTATATTGTGATCCATTCCTACAATGGGAATCTATTGAAATGAACGCGCTCTTAGATATATCTTTAAATGAAAACAGAAATGTATACACAGTACAGTGGGTATAGGAAAAACTTACACATATGCTTGCACATGCATGTATTATCTCTGGAAGGCTATGCAAAACTATGGCAGTTTGGAGCTGTATGTACCCCAGAAAAACATGTGATTAAACATGATCCATTCTAATGGGTGTGAGCCCATTCTAAGTAGGAACTTTTAATGAGGTTACTTCAGTTAAGGTGTTGGCCCACCTCAGTGAGGATGGGTCTTAATCCTAGTACCAGAGTCCTTTATAAGCAGAATGAAATTCAGAAAAAGAAAGCCACAGAGGGAGCAACCAGTGGTACCCAGAAGAGAAGGGAAAGGCCCAAAGAGGTGCCATGTGCCTTGCCATGTAACAAGCTAAGGACCAAGGACCACCGGCAGCTAGCCCCAGAATGTCACAGTGTTGAGGGGGAAAGCGTCAACTTGATGACACCTTCATTTGGACTTTTTCTTAGTCTCAAAACCATAAGCCAATAAATTTCCATTGTTTAAGCTGACCCATTGCATGGTATTTGCTTGAGCAGCCAAGGAAAACTAAAACAAGTACAATTCATAAAAGTGGTTTTACCTAGGAGGGGATCTGAGTAGCTAGGGTCCAGTGTTAGGAGAGACACTGATGTTTCACTGGGTTCATTTTGTACCATTCAAAAATCTAAATCTTATGTGTGTATGTGTGTGTGTTGTGTGTGTCCATATGTGTGTTATGCACATAGACAAAGGAGTATAGGCAACATATTTAGAGGGTTGTAAAGGGGAGGTGAGGACAAGAGGAGTAATTGGAATAGAGTGTGGGATTGAGCAAGGGTTTTAATATGATGCAAGAAATATTGAACATGTATATATTCTGGCAAGAATGAGACAGTAGAGAGAATAGCAGAAGATACAGGAGGGATAAAATACAATCAATCAAACGCCAATTCTGAGATGATGTGAGGAGTGAGGAACTAGCACTTAGTTTGAGTGGAAAAGGGTGATACCTTTCTACTATGTCAGGAAGAAAGGAAAAGTGGATGAGCAAATATGCAAATAAACATAATCTGATTTTCCATGGTTTTAATCTTCTGAGCAAAAACTTACTGCCATGTCAAAGAGTGAAAGCAAAAAAGAACAGAGTTCCACTGAGGAAGGAGGAGGTGACTGAGTGAGGTACAACAAGAAGTCCTCATGAAAATCCTCAAAATATGGCCAGCAGAATTTCAAGCTCAGAATGTAAATAAATTTTATTTTCTATGGGAAGATCGGATGCTTCGAGTTCCACTGTTAGGCAACAGCAAAGCAGGCTGACTAGCTATTTGGGGAAGATGCCAGGGCAGCACCACAGTGTGCAGGGCCTCAGGCTGGCCTCAGCCACTGAGAGTGATGGTAAAGGTCACACAGAAAGAGAAGGGGTGCTTGTCTGTCCCCTAAAACAGACTGTCAGAGCCACACGCACAGCAAACTTGCTTTGGATTTCAGAAAATGGACTGTGGTTCTTTTCTTCCCTGTTTCAGATTCCCCATCCATGGTTAGCCTCCAAAATAAGAAGTCTAAGGAAAAGTAGAAGACATAGATATTATAAAAGGCCTACTCTTTCTTCTTACGAAGTCTTAGAACTTCTGAGGTAAAAGCTCCTGCCGTCTTTTGAGCCTGAACCCCTGATTTGGAGGTGAGGAATGTAGGAGCAAAGAGGGAACCAAATGAGCTGGGCCTCTCTTCCTGAGGGAAAGCTAAGAAGAGGAAGTTTGGTGGGACAAGTCAGAGCCTCTTGTGCAGCAGTTGGTCTCAGCTCCATTGCTGGCGTGCATTCTCGCCTTTCTTCATCATCCATTCTAAATCCCCCTCACCCTCAGCTCCTACCTCAGAAGTCTGGGTGGTTCATCTCCTGGCACAAGCCAAACCTCCATCCTGAATGGTGTGAACTCCTAATAACCATCCCTATTTCAGTTTGGAGTCCTGCATGTGTCTGTTTACAAAAGTTTCCGTGTGTTTTCCTCCCTGCCTCCATTATAGAGAGGCAACCTGCTTCCTCCTTCTGAGCATGGCCAATTATCCCCATCGGTCTAATGACTCCTCATTTCACCTGGTGGTCCCTGGGCAAGAGGAGACCCCAGTGCCATGGTGGAGTGTCAGAGGAGTCCTGCATTTCCCAGGAGTGGAACTATCCTCATATCCCTGCTGTGGCCAGGGATTGGCCAGGAAGAGCCCATGGCATGCAGATGCAGTAGTGGGCCCTTGGTTCAGCGACTCCATCTGTGGCTGGAGGTCTCCAAGACACATTCTCCTGGCCGGCATAGGAAAAGAAAAAGAAGTCGTCTGTGCATACCAGAGCAGTGGCATTTTGGTCCTATTTTCTGACAGCATACCCCACCCAGGGAGGGGGCAAGACAGGTTCAATGGTAGTTTCACAAAGATTCCTGCAGCCCAGACATGGCGGAGAAGAAGGAGAAACTACCACAGGACCAGAGTCAAGGGCATGGGACAAAGTAGTTCTTCAGAAGTGCCCCGTGCTCGGTTTAATGCTCTGCTATCAACACCTGGAAAATTCCTAACAATTTTATCTTTGAATCTGTGGCTCATAAGTGAGATCCAATGGGACAAGGAGGCTCAGGAGCAGGCAGAGAAGATGCAAAAAGGTCCCATGTTCTCCCTTGCTTGCAACCCCATTCACATAGAGCCCCATGAGCACAGAATTCTAGCAGGCCCACGGTGCATTGGAGTTCAGCAAGACTCAAAAAGAGTTCAAAAGGTAAGCGTGTTATGGCCACAGCTGAGTGTAAAGGGGGAACTGCAGCCCCAAGAGGTCATGCTTTCCACTTGAACCAGAACTTATTTCAGAAGTAGCAAAAAAAGGTAATGGTGTTCTACAAAACAAGTAACTGAGGAACCATGTCCATTTTTACTCGTATGAATTCCCTGTAGTACCTAAGCCCTTTTCCTAAAAATGACATAAAAGAAAAGGAAAAATCTGGCAAACAATAATATCTGTATACTTCTTCATTTGTTGTCCTTTCTGACTCATCAGGAAGTAGAAGGTAGAGAGTGTTGGTAGAATGTACGCGTATCAAGAAGTGAAATAAGAATACTTGGCGTTAGTTTTGTGCAGTGTTTCCATTGGTCTGGTAGGAACAAAATACATATATATGTATCTATGAGCTATGAAATATGAATTGCACAATTTTGGTGATTCTGCATTGTGGTTAACTGCTCCTACATTTGCACATTGTAAAGATGAACAGTAGCATTCATGCTAATAGTTCAAAATCTTAGATTTTCTTTAGTTGGAATGACATTGAATAGCACATAAAAAACACCAAGACAAGTTGAGAGAGAGACACCAGAAGAAAGGGAGAATTTTATATTTTAGCATCTTTAATGGCACTTTTTTCCTACTTTCGAAACAAGGGACCCTGTAAATTTCACTTTGCCCTTGAGCTCTGCAAGTTTTGCAGGTTATCCTAGCCACTGAACCTAATGGCAATGCCTAGAGAAGGACACTGGAGATTTCTCCAGTAACCAAGGTCGATCAGAGGAGCCAGCTCACATTTCGGCACTTCCTGAAGTCCTCAAACCACATCTCACTCCAAGGAAGTGGGAATCTCAGGAAGGCAGGAAATTGCTAGAATACTAAAGGTGTGTTTTCTGACAAGTAGGCAGAAATTAAAAGGCTACATTTTACAAAATATAAAATGAGAAGTCTTGAACTCCTGACCTTGGAGACTGAAAAACCATACCAGTTATTTTTTTTCAAGCCATTTTGGGAGATGCAAATAAGAATCTGACCTGGACCACCTTCTCCAAGAGCTCATGAAGGACCTGGTTTAAAGCCGTGAATAAAGGAGGAATTAAATATTAGTATAAGGATTA
Source organism: Choloepus didactylus (assembly GCF_015220235.1). Taxonomy (NCBI): domain Eukaryota; kingdom Metazoa; phylum Chordata; class Mammalia; order Pilosa; family Megalonychidae; genus Choloepus; species Choloepus didactylus. The sequence goes on from NC_051326.1 coordinate 56,578,990, forward strand.
AATTGAGACATGATGATATAACAGATGACAAAGTAATGCATATAATTTATTTGCCAAGTCAAGAAATAGAAGCCACAACAAAACTTAGCTACCTCCTGGGATAATTACATGATTTTAGTTTTCTTATTTACAAAATATTCACCTTGGATATATGATTAGGATTCAGTGAGATGGCTTTCTTAAAACAGGTTATGTAGTGTCTGGCAATAGTAGGCACTCAATAGATTCCAGTGCCTGCCCCTTCCCCACCAATAAACTTTGCTACAACATGCTGGCTCTCTGCTAGGCATTGGTGTTATGAGTTCAAAGAAAAAAGAACTCAATTTGGACATGACTTTGTTTGCTAAGTTTTTTCAGGGCAAATAACACTTAAGCTAAGCCTAGGAGAAAAGGAAAAATCCAGATAGGTAGAGAAGGAAGAGAATTCTTGGCTTGGGAAGCACTTTTAATTGAGTGAGAACACTCTACCTAAATTGCACACCTACTTTGACCCTTCCTGGTTCCATGTCCCTCTAGACCTTTGCTTTCCAAAATGTATCTGAGTCCCTGACAGGGCAATTCCCTTTTTGATCTGTTTCTCATGATATGCCAGTTATCCACTGACCTTGAGAAAATCTTAAATCCCAGTAGTCATAATGTAAGATGAAAAGAGTGGATTTTTATTTATTCTTTTCTTCCTTAATGTTTTTATTAGAGAAGTTGAGTTTACAGAACAATCATGCATAACATACAGGATTCCAATATACCACCCTATTATTAACACCTACCATTGGTAT